>NC_041050.1:37974486-38344486 GCF_900634775.1 Gouania willdenowi | reverse complement strand
TATTTCTCCATTTGTTTGTACATTTTTGTAGGTTTTTTTGTGTATTTTTGTTGCCTTTTTTTCTCCTCATTTGTATTTTGTTTTCCTGTTAAGTATTTGTGTTGTTCTTTTGTGTATTTCTCTGTTGGTTTGTGTTTTTGTCATAAATTAATTAACATTAATTAAATTAATTTTTTGCTGTCATTTTTTGTATTTACTTCAAGTTTTTTTTTTTTTAACCAATATTAAAGCACCATGATATTTGGAACAGTAAATTTAAACCTGAAATGTCTTTCTGGTCAGACTTCATTTGAATTAAAATGATCAAGATTTGAATCGTTTATCACCATTTTGGGAAAAAATGATCAGAATATGAATTTTGGGCCATATTGCCCAGCTCTAGTCTCAGCTATAGAGTACCTAAACCCTTGGTTTTAGCTGACCTGCTACTAGGGAGGACATTTAAAAATGTTTATAGGTGGGGCTTGTGGAGCAGTTAAGACACGCCCAGTCTATACTTTAAAATATCCAAACAACATCTTACGCTACGCTAAGAACTTACTCAAAACTGACTCAATAAAGGCTAAAGTTTGAGAGTAAACGTGGACTTCAGCCACTGGAGTCACAGTTTAGTCAGGCCACAGATTTGATCACAACACCAGGTCTACGACTTCAGCAGAATGATGACCACCGTCTCTCATGGACAAGGGCCACGTTTACACGAGAGCTTTAATTCCCCTTTATTTCAGAATAAAAGTGAAATCCTCTTTAAACACTTAATTCTGAATAAAAATGGCCTTTCCGAATTCAATTTAAATTCAAATTAAGAGGCTGGTTTATTCAGATTTTAATTTCCTTTTAAATGAATTCCAGTTGTTCTGCGCATGCTCGTCTTCTTGTTGATGACGACATAATCCAAGATGGCCGCCCGAAGCGAGCATTGGTCTGGAGCCGAGACTATTTATTTATTATATACCTTAGAAGACTTGGATATAATGAAAAGAGTGGATAAACAGAAGCATAAACATGTGGACATTTTCCATGTAAACACAAAGCAGAAGACTTAATTATGAACTATCCACTAATAATCTATTCAGAATTTAAAAAACATCATATAACCATGGCTAATATGCATTTCTTCTGATCTGCCTTACAAAGACTTAAATAAAATAACATAAATCATCCTCTCATGTAAACAAATTATCTTTTGATAAAACTTGCATAAAAATTCTCCTAAAAAACACTTGTAGTAACTTTTAAGAGTTCTCAAATTGCAGTCATGACGATGAAGGCCCAAACTTTAACAATGACTAATATGTAGTATACATCAAAAACTACTGTATTAAGCAGTGCAATGGCTGCCTATATTAAATACATTTATGTACTAGTTTCATTGTATTTTGTAGGTTTACTTTAAGCTGAATGAGCCATACAGTATCTTTAACCCAATTCAATAAAACTTTTTAAAGCTTGGGGCAATTACTGGAAAAATCTATGAGATTTATGATCCTCAAAGTGTGTGTAGTATGCAGGGGGTGAAAGGTTTGGGGTCACAGACTTCCCTGATGTGTGACTCTGAACATTTCAGGCCTGTTTGAAATGAGATCCCAGCGTGCGACACATACAGGGAGTCATCAGTTATGAGAGAAAAGGGAAAAAGCATCTCTTGGGGCGACAAGTCATAAAAACAAATGTAGCCTCATGAAGGTTGTGTGGGATTAGTGCAGATGTTTTGTCTTTGTGTGTGTGTGTGTGTGTGTGTATGTGTGTGTACGTGGGTTTTTGTTCAGTTCCATGTTGAGCTGTTGTCTCTCAGAACCATATCCTGTCAGGTCATAAGGCCTGATGAAAGGGATGCAGGATAACTTTCTGAAAACGTCCATAAGATATACTGTAAGTCCTAATTGTTTTGCTGCATTTGGCAAAAAAACCCAAAACAGAAAAAAAAAAACACTTTAAAGCAAAACATCACCTCTAAAGATCATTTTGAGACTGAATACCAAACTTCCTCAGATTAATTTGACTACATTCAATATTTATAATTAGTTGACATTGTTTTTTTGTGTCATATTTAATGAATTTTCCTAATTTGTTGAGTATAATTGATTATGCATAACATTTTCATGATGATATTTTTTCAATGTGCTGAACACATATTGCATAAATTCGTGTTCCTCTGGGGTCAATTTGACCCCAAGCTGTGTACAGTCTTACATCCCCACACATGCAGGTGCAGAGTTTATACTTTTTAGTTGATACATGACATGGGGGGTGGGGGGGGGGGGGACGGGACAATATCGTCATTTTGGAACAGCTCTTTCACAGTGAAAGTGACATAGGGGATGATGTGTTTGAGACAGAGGACTTTATCATGAATAACTCCAAATATGTTACAAACAAGGAGATAAAAATAAGTAAATAACTATGTTCATTAGAGGAAAGGGGGAGGGGTTACCAATATCAATCAATATGGATGGATGGATGGATGGATTGGGTAACTAAAATAAATCCTGCTGTTGAAACTGAAACAGATCAAAGCAACATAACTATAAAACAAAAGTAATCTAAATCATGGCTGACAGGTTCAGAAGTTTATAAAAGGGGTGGAGTTAGTGAAGTTAGGTGAGTCATGAGGTTGAGTCAGTGAAGAGAGAAGCAAACAAGCTGAATTAAAAGCCTCAAACGGTGAACTATACAAAGTAATCCCAGCAGGTTTTAACTGAAGGAAAAGTTACTGTGAACCAGTGAGAAAAAAAACACAAGAACAAATGTAGTTTAACAGCACGATGAGCCTGAGAGAGGTAGAGCAGACAACAAGCCTCCACACATTAAACTGAAAACTTTCAACTGGTAACTAAAGGAGACACAGCGGCGTGGAGATACACCGCCATGTAACGAGGAGTGGGGGGCGGGGACAATGAGAAACCAGAAGGATAAAAGATCCCAAACAGGGGAGGAGCAGCGTGCATGTAAGAGTGCATGTCAGTAGCATGTGTGCATGTGTGAGATCCTGTATGAGGCGTGTGGAGCGCTGCCCGCATGGCTGAGCAATTCATGTCCAGTTGACTGGTTGTGTGAGTGTGTACGGTAGGGGGTCCCGGAGAGGGCTTTGATCATTACACACTGTGACAGAGGAGTTCTGACAGAGGTAACCCCCCCATCACACACACACACACACACCTGACTTTAAACAAAAAGCACCAGTCCACAAGTTCTCATCCAAAAAGAGATTAAAAAACATGTTTTTGACTAGTTTACTTGAAGTTGTCCATGTCCGTTTTTTTTGGCTGAATGGAAACTTTAATGAAAACATCTCTTATCCACTAATGTTAATGTTAATATTTAGCATGGGTGAAGCCTAAGCACTTGCACCTAAGTGAACCACTAAATTAGAGTTTCAAGTATGAAAAAATGGAAAATTAGTTGATTTTTAGAGTTCTCTGATGTCAAAACCAGGGTTCTCACCAGCGTTGTTGAGTGTGGGGACCCCCTAAACTATGATGTCGGGCTTTTCTATTACTTTTATCCTTTTTTAATCGGTACCATCGTAATAATTGTTGCACACTTTTACACAAAAGGGACTTCCAGGTGTGCCTGGGTTGTTTTAACTCTTTTTAATCTGAATAACCCAGAAAAACATACTGTACATCAGCCGCACCGTCTACTTAATACAGGCGATCTGCTCAGATGCTCCTGTCTTCACCTGAGGACCCCTGCAGCCCTCGATGTTTCCATAATCACCGTTCAGTCTAGCTTTAAACGCTAGCGTGTAGCGCCACATGAAGCTGCTTGTCATGTTTATAACTCACAACGGATCATTCTTCATACGGATGTGAATAAAGTCTGGTTGAAACGTGTTCAGGCTTCTTTCTGGTCGGACGGGTTCGGGTCAAATCTTCTTTTTTCAGCTCAATTAAAGCTCTACTGTGTGCATCCTCTGCTTCATAAGCCATAATCACGTCCAATATAAACAGTGTGCTTCATAATCTAAACAAAAAAACTATTGAGTTGGGAGGCGTGGCCATAACACTGCCAATATACAGGTCCCAGATAACAATCAAAAAATTACTTTTGGCTTTAAAGTAAGGTAATAACAAAGATACAAAAAAAAAAACAACTTTAGGTTTACTTCACAGAATTTAGCTGTCAAAGGGTTATACATTTAAACATTTGCATGCCCCCCGGACCCCCTACAACACTCACGCTAATGGTAGTCACTTGCGCACCTCGCAATCCCCCTACACTGTGAAAAATTCTTGGTGAGAACCCTGGAAACAGTACCCTAGCCCAGCTCATTCTCACTATCTCGACCCAAAGTTCAGCTCAACAAATGAGGGGAGCAACGAGGCTCTTTGGCTACGTTCACACTGCAAGCCTTAATGTTTAATTCAGATTGTTTTCTCGGGTCTGATTTTTTTGCGTGGCAGTTCACATTACCATTTAAAATGTGACTTGAATCAGATTCAGCGTGAACTGTTTCCAGCTTAGAAATGAACCGAATGCACACGCTCAAAGTTTTTGTGCAGTGGGAGGCGGAGAATGAATGTGAAGGTGCAGGGAACTAGTCTGGCGATAAGCCACACCCACTTCCTTACTTTTTGTAAGAAAGTGGGTGTGGTAATGCAGCCGTTTCTGCTCAGTTCCGTAGTTCGAAATAAACCGAGCCAATTACAGCCGTAGAAAAAGAAGATCAAATCAAGCAGAGTCAGAACAAACATTGCGCCCCAGGGAGAAGACGTTCAGAGCTGCTGCTCTGTTTGAAAAAACCTGGATATATTGTTGAAACCACAACAAGACGCTTTAAAACCTAAGTCTGTACCGTACTACACGGCATTTTCCTCTGTCGGCTCTGTTTAGGGAAAAAGATCTAGGCTTGTCACGCCTTGTTTGATTGGTTACTCTGCCCATTTTTGTCCCGCCCCCTCAGCACCCAGAATTTAACAGCCTGGTGAGCGATTCTAGACTAATCGCCTGTATTAAACATTAAATAATACAAGGATATTAGGATGGATTCCAGGCTAGCAAACAGACCAGCTACGGTATGAAACTTTTCACCACATCCTTTGAGTTGCTCCATCATTGCTATCATCCATTTTTTTTCAAGGCTCTCATTGGACAGAATGATGACGTGTGTCGCTATAAAGTGACGTCATCGTATCAAACACAGGATAAATCCGTCATGTCCGTTCACACTGATGTCGCATTGAAAGAAATTAGATCTGTATCTGATTCAGGACCACATATGAAAGTGGTCTAAATCTGATTTGAATGGAAAAAAGAGAAAGAGAACATTTGAGTAATATTGTGTATCTGGAATCATCTTCCTTGAACAGCACATTGACAACCTGATGTTTCTAATAAGTACAGGAGCACATTGCAGGGGGTACCCAAAAACATTTATCAATTCATTTCTAAATATTAGGAAAACATTTCTAGTTCCTTTTTAGGTGTTTTTTGATCTTGATAAAATTACCACAAACTATTAAAGTAATCACATAAAAGTTTTAGAATTTTTTTAAATACACATTATTTTGAGTTTGTGGTTGAAGCCTTAGGGAACCATAGTTTGAAACACAGGAAGGAGTTTAGGAGAGCATAAATGAAACTGCATATGAAATTATGGAGAGGTATTTGAGAAATGAAGAGGTGACATGGGACAAAAAAGGTTGGGAACCACTGATGTAAATCCTTCAGGTACAGTATGCTCAGTTCTTTCCTTTGAACGCTGGGATTTCCTTTGAAGATGCCGAACATGACATTGTTCTTTGGATTGTTACCCAAACTTTATAACGAGGCTATGAATACAAACTGATCAGTTCCTTCTTCACCAAAACATTTCAGCACAATGTCACTGCACCGACCCATCAATCTGTTTCCCTCTCTTTCCATTTCATGTGTAAACAAGACCCTGAGATACTTAAACTCCTTTTCTTTTGTCAGGACAATTCATTGATTTCTAATAAAGGACCACGTCTGCTGACTGGGAGGTTTCTGACCCGACCAAACCCAGTGGATGTATTTCCATGTGATAGAACCATTAGAACTGGAGGAATGCTAACAACGTCTGGCAGGGAACAAGGCCAACACGAACAACGATAGAGAGGAGGAGGAATAAAAACAAGACAACACTGACTACAGATGAGAATACACAAAAAAGGACTGTTCAGAACAACTCAAGAATATTTGACCAGAGAGACATGTAAACCCATGTAAATTTGGGGACGGGACCCAGATAAGCAAACTGCTTCTCTCGTCTCCTTTTTCGGCATGTACAAAAAAAAAAAAAAAAAATGTAAAAAAAAAAAAAGTGAATGTAACCATGTCGGAAATAAACTGAATAAATAAAAAGATAAACAAAACTTACTACATCATCAGTAAAACAGCACGGTTGCAACCCTGAGGCTCAGTGGAGATCAGAGACCAAGACACTCCTGGAACGTGCATGTTATTCCAAGAATGCGGACACAACTCCATGACCCCTCAGAGGATCATGGCTATATCCTGGTGGAGGGGGTTTGTGCCCTGAAGCACTGGCAGCTTAAGCCCCTGGTAGGGTCCCCACAGCCAGATGGATGGATGACTTATCTAACCTTCATTATCATCAAATATGTATTATGGGGTTATGAAAGAACATCCATTTTAACTTTATTAAATCTAGTTAAAAAGTATTAACATTACTTGAAGAGAGTTTTTTTAAAAAAAAACAATTTAACTTACACTAAGTGTAAAAGAGAAGTTTTATTCATGAGGCTGACCTTTCGCTTAACATAAATAAGGTGTCATTAAGAGTCGTTTGTTACCCAAACCCACACGTGTCAAACTTATGGCGCGGGGACCAAATCCCGTCCTTTGGAGGCCGCAGGAGAAAGAACCAGTGACAGAAAAAACATGAATCATGAAATCATGAAACTAAACAATATTTGCAGATGCTCACAGTTTTCCTGGTGCTTATATCACTGGATTGCAGTCATTTTTAATGTTAAACACTTGAAAAAACTCAAAAACCTTCAAAAATTCTTACATTTTTCTCAAATCATTGCATAATATTTGCTTAAATTAAATAGAAATTGGTCAAAAAAATCTAAATTTAAAGTGGAGATCCTCTTGGGACTGATATCTGTCGGTTTCTTTCATATTTAATATTTGATGTGTACGTAGAAGTACAAACTATGGCACAAGATTATTGATTCTCCTGCACAAAATCTGTATTTGTCCCCTGAACTAAAATTTGACACCTGTGCTCTAACCCTAATATATACCTGACCGCACTACATCTCTCCATCTAAACCAACTCAGTATGAAAGATGTCATAGTTTAGTGAATGACACTCAATGAACTTTCATTCACTCCATGAACGGAAAAGAAAAAAGGTTAAAGGGGACAGCTTTTATCAGAAACTGTTTAACATAGAATAACCAAATTCGATGTGTGGCTTCAGGCTATCAATACCTTGATGGAGTTTGAAAATGAGAAGCACGCAAATATTTTTTCCGGAGTTATTGCCCTTGTGCCGTTTTTTTTTTAATCTTCAAAGGGGACGGCTTTTCTTACAAACCATTTAAGATAGTTAGTAGTTTTATATTCTGATGTGATCATATTTTCTCATGTATACATCTAAGTTCTTAGATTTAGGAGATTTAGGAAAAGGTTGTGCGTTATAATGAGAACCAATCTGACGGGAGATGAAATCAAATGACAGCCTTCAGAACACCTTATTCATGCTAATGACTGCATTATTTCTATCCCTAGAATGAAATCCTCACAGAATTTATATTCCTACCTAATCCAACTAGATTCCTCCACCTAACCCAAAAAATGCCAACATAGCTCCAAAGGTGTCATAAGTTAGCAATCGACACTTAATGACACCTTATTTATGCTAATGACATAATGTCAGCCTTATGTATAAAACCTCAAGTAAAATGTTACCAAATGATCTCTTTTTTCCTCCCATTTTTTAACGATTGTTGGCAATAATTCAAAGTTTGCAGCCAAACTGATTTTAAAAGATTAATGAAAACCACCTCTGACTGAAAGGACCAGGAATCAACCTGAAGACCTCAAATTATCATCAGACCATGTGAAAATATCAGCTCTCACACACATACACACACTGACTCCCATAATATTACATTAATTTCTCCATTTATTTTGTCTCTCGTTGCCAGTTGTGCCAGTCCTTCAGGTGTTTTTATTGAGGTTCAGGCTCCCCAGACATTCTGTGAACTGGTAATTAGTTTCTCCAGGCTTTCTGTCTCATTGCCCCTGTGAGCATGCAGGTGTGTGCGTGTGTGTGTGCGTGAGTCACACCCAGACAGAAATCAATTTCAGGCGGAGATCTATCAGCTTTTGTAGCCAGCGATCCAATCATCAAACAATGCATCTGATATCACGCTGTCGAGGTGGTCTGTTCAGGGAATAATTCACTCTCTCTCTCTGTACCTCGCTCTGTCTTTCTGGCCATTGCTTTGTCACCCAAACACCTACACCCGCGCACGCGCGCACACACACACGCACACGCACACGCACACGCACACGCACACGCACACGCGCACACACGCGCACACACACACACACACACACACACACACACACACACACACACACACACACACACACACACACCTAGACTTTAGACAAACTGTATAAGCAACATAAAGCCTGACCTTGTTTACACTAAGGTTTCTTTGTCATGCATTCATTTTAAAATTCAGCCTCAGAACTCTTATAAAGTGTCGATATGAAATATTATTCATTAATTGTTTCTTTTTGACATATACAGAACTATAGTAATATACATTCCTACACTAAATATCCTTATATCCAATAGCCCTTATATTATTCATATACCAAGTGCATCCTTACATTAAAAAAACTCAAACTGCTCAGATCACTTTTTAAGGCCTATTTTCTGAAACAAGGACAAAAAGTTTCAAAACGTCTGATTTCAAAGAAACGAACAAACAAAACCAGCTTTATGTGAGCAACGAGACAATCAGATATAACAACCTCAGGGACAGTCAGTTTATCACTGAATACAGTTTGGAATCCAAGTACAAAATTCTAAGAAATATGAACAAATGAAAAGTCTGCCTTATCGCCTAATACTTATATTTACTGTATATTATATTTACCACATGAAGCTAATCAATAATAATGAATAAAAGGTGCACATACCTTACATCCCTCAATGATTAAACATATAACATCATCATATATCAATCAATAAATGTTGTATGGTGCTTAAATGGTATTGCTTTAAATCAGGAGTAAATAGTCATCTTTGATTAACCGCAATAACTGATTGTATGATTTTTAACTATAAAAACTGATGTTAAATATAAACTTTTGAATTCCTGCCTCACTCAGATAATGTGTGACAGCTATTGTTTTGACTGTGACAAAAATCATACGTAACATAACAAAAGAAGACCCGTAACTAAAACCAACCAAAGGGAGAGGAACACTAGATAACACTGGATACAATGCTGAGATAAACTATAATCTGTAGTACAGTACAGGATTTTTAACACAACTTTGACCAACATGTTACATGGACAGTGTCATATATCTCACTAAATAACACTAACAGACCAAAAAGATGAATTCCCATGGGACAAGATAAAGGATAAAATCATCATCATAAGGTTCATTCATAGCAAATGTCAGTTTTAAAAGAAAAAAAAGTAAAACAATGTGCTTGACGTACAATGTACAATGAAAATGAAGTTTAGAGGTTACATGAAATGTCCTGTGTTTATGATTCCACTGAGTTTTTGTTCTTCTGTAATCACGAGGCTGTACCAGGTACTGTATTAAATGTGAGCCTGGTTCAAAGAAGGACTATGTGCTATTGTTAAAATCTTCTCACTGATCTTAAAACCCTGGAGAGTTTCCTCACATGAGAGAGAGAGCGAGTCCCTGATGATACGTTTAGAAGATTGGCTCTTTGGTTTCTGTGGAACACTGCTGACAATGATTCTTTGTCCTCAAGAAGTGGAAAACCTAAAGAACAAGAGATTTAGGAAAAAGGTGAGGAGTGTCCGCTCTACACCCTCCACAATAACACAACTCCTTGGTATTGTGACCATTTCATTCTGAAGTGCTGTCAGAGTTCCTTATAGTGCCTGGAAGACGACAGACTGTGTTCAAAATATCATCCTAACGTACATTCGTAGTACATTCCCTGTAGATAGTATGGAAAGATTGAGTACGCAAGAGATACCCAGATATATACGACAGTTTGGAAGTATGCATGTTCCGTGAGTTTTATGAATTAAATGAGCACATGTTGATATTCTACTTGGTCACTTTCTCACTTCAAATGTTTCCAGAACTTTCAAAGATAGAGAATCAACAGAGATATTTAGCCTCAGTGTGATTCAGGTTTTTGTCATCGTAGGTTCCAAATGCATCTTGGGAAACTTGGATGTATACTTCAGTTGGAACGCTCACCATCCTAATCATACTAATAGTATACAGTAAACAGTATATACTCATTCGGTTTGTAGTACGTTAGTATGCGATTTCCAACATAACCAGTGACTTACAATGTGACAGATGAATGGTGACATCATGTCGTCAGTATACTAAAGAGTTGGTCAAACATTGTTGCTGATTACCTAGTTTGAAAATCAAAGTTCTCTGCCTTGTTAAATCCAGTTTGGTCATAGACAATGAAGCAGAGAAGAAGAGCTCTCCTAAGGGACTTTTACTCTCCCTTAAGCAGTGCGCTGACACGCTCTGGTGGCTGAAGTTAATGAGTAAATCATGGACTGTTGAAGGACTCCAACCCAGAAGGACTTCTATCCTCAGGGTTTGCGTGTCTTCAACAATTACTCACTAACTTCAGCTACCAGAGCGTGTGAGCACACTGTTTAAGGGAGAGTAAGGGTCCCTTAGGAGAACTCTTCTTCATTGTCTAATACCAAACCACAGAGTTGGAACTGGTAATAAAACAAATCTGGTGTAAAATATTGCAAAGATCATCTAATGACATTTCGAAAATTTTAGGCCACAGCTGTAAAAAGAGTGGAGGATCCCTTTAAGGGTTGACGTTATTGAACCCCAGTGTTCTCCACCCTGATTCACTGTTCTTCACCAACAGTATCAAGCCTGTAGTTGGGAGAGGTCCAGTTGTCAGTGTGTCTTATCAGATCTGGCACAGAAGGTGTTAAGCTGCTCAGCAGCAAAGGAATCAGGATCTGGACTGATTTCAGCTGGTCTCTGCTCACCCGTCCTGGTGTAAAAGTTCTGACATATTACTGTGTGATACAAGCTCTGTTCTTAGTCAAGCAGCCTAACTTTCAAATTGCATTTTTTTTTAATTACAGTGTAGAGCTAAGTGCGCTGACACGCTCTGGTGGCTGAAGTTAGCGAGTAATCACGAGCTGTTGAAGACGCACAAACCCTGAGGATAGAAGTCCTTTTAGGTGGGAGTCCTTTGAAGTTAGTGAGTAAATCACGGACTGTTAGCCACCAGAGCGTGTCAGCGCACTGTTTAAGGGAGAGTAAAGGTCCCTCAGGAGAGCTCTTCTTCTCTGCTTCAATGTCTACCACCAAATCTCAGAATCGGAACTGTCGCCTCCTGTGGTCATAGATTTTTTGAGTCATAACTGTTTTTACAATTTTTTTGTAAACAAAAGAAGTTTACATCGACATCTTTTTACTTTTCATGGTTATTTAGATCAACCAAAAGCAGCACAAGTTGTCATTTTAATAATCTAAAAATCAGGCTGAATGTTTCACTCCAATAGAAAACAATGGGATGTTTACAGGCAGTGGGGCCGTGTGACATCATCAATCATGTGATTTCAAGATGGAGGAACACAGGCTCTATGGAATACGGTGCAAAATAATGCGTTTTGTTAGTCATAGATCTACTAATAAAAACAATTCAAATATTTTAGGCCACATTTGTTAAAACAGTGAAGGATCCCTTTAATATAACTGACCTGTTTGTTTGTTTTAAAGCTAGTGTTATTTCCCCATGTGTGGCGCTTTATGGGAAAGGTAAAAAAAAAGTAGCTTTATATGAGCTTTAATCAACTATGTGTTTTTTCTTGAATTTGGTGAACAATTACCTACATCAGCGTGCATTGACTCAATTTCTTTCCAAGCCTCTAACTCTATCAGTTGTGTTGCACATTGACTGTACACACAATATGAGACCAAACAATATGTTGAATGAAGTTTGAAATTAGTCCAACTAATTAAAACTTTTTTTTAATGGAGTTGGAAAAACAAGTTAAAAAAGAAAAAGTTGGCCTAAAAGACCTGTTTTAAATATCCACTACAGTTTGCATGCCTCGTTGCAGCTGTCACATTGTTTGTGTACGAATAAATGGCAATTTCTTACACGTCAGATACACTTGCTTTCAGTTCACCCTCCATTAAATCTAAAATGCTTTAGATGACTGGCTAAACGGCGAGAATTTTTAAAGCCTGTTTTGTTTTCCATCTATGCACAAAGGGTTCTGATGTCACATTTTAAGTACAACAAACAAATCTGAGACGAACACCCAAATGCGGCTCAAGTCAGAATATGTCCCCATGGGCATGACTTTTTTTTTATAAGCCAACACATTTTCCATAAATCATCGCGTGACAGCAGAAAAAAAGATAAACGTGTGTTGACATTAATACTTTCCTCCTCAAAGCTACAGACACATTTAAGATACATTTAACAAAATATTGACAAGTGGTTACAAGCTTAATGGTGATCAATTATATACAGTATCTGTGCACATTGTATATTAAATAGGACATATCCAGTATACATTTTGTAGATTGAAATGTAAGTATGGTGTAATAATTACATAAAGCAGCATCGACTTTCTCACCTAAACCAGTTACTCAGACAATAACAACATTGATTAGCTAACCTTATTTTAGGTCATATGAGGCAGTCACTGGATCATTTACATCCCAGTATAATTACTGGTTATTTGGTTCCTTTGATGATTGGTTACAAGCTTTGTCATCATTAAGTGTGTGACATATAAGACACTTTGAAGTTTATCACAAATCTGATTAAATCAAAATGTGTTCCACCTAATTTTTAGTGGTATTTAGAAAAACCACTGCTATTTGGCATTCTGGCTTTTTATGGCATCCTCGGGGCTTGTCAGGTTTAATCTACACCAGATGCTGCTTTATAGGAGTTTTATTTTGAAAGTGTCAACATTACCACTTGATTGATAATGTGCAACAACCTAGTTTGTTTAAAAAAATGTTTGACGTCTATTCACAGCACAAACACTTTCCAAATGCACTAAACTTAAAAAGTGACATCACGGCACATGTGAACTTATTTTTAGAAAAAAATATCATTTCTGCAAGCAATATGTAGTATATAGTTGGTAAAACAAATACAGAGCCTTTTCACACTTTTCTTTGTTAAAATAAAATGTGTGTTAATTACATTTTCTAATTATTAAAAGTGTGAAAGCTCCAATTTACGTGTTCATCTCTTACATGTTGCAGGATTCTCACGAGCGATGTTGAGCGTAGGAGCCCCCTACACTGTGATTTTGATCCCCTACGCTCTGATTCAACTACCGTAGGGGAGTTTTCTGTTTTTTCCTTTTTTAATCGGTACCGTCGTAATAATTGTCGCGCACTTGGACACAAAAGAAACTTCCAGGCGTGTATGGGTTGTTTTAACTATTTTTAATCTGAATAACAAAGAAACGTTGCATATGTCAGCCGCACCGTCTATTTATAGGCTTTTTTTGGCCGATCAGTGAGTTTAAAAAAGACGATCACAGATTGGATCAAATGAGGAGGGATGGGTACCGAATTTTGTACTTTTCTTTTTACTACCTGGTATTAATTTATGTAAAATCAAATGGTACCATGTTTTGGTACCTATAGACACTGTGAGGGAGCGGCGCACGGACACACGCTCCTGTGTCCACCTCACAAGGCAGGAAATAGTGTTTCAAAAGGTTATAGTTGAGATAAATTTTAGTTGAGGATGCCCCGGACCCCCTACATCCAGGGGTGGACTAGACATCTGGCATACCGGGCGTTGTCCCGGTGGGCCGTTGACCCGGAGTGGGCCCGTCTGGTCTGGTATATACTGTATATATATATTTTACGAGCGAGTGGAGGCCGACATGGTAACAAGTGGCCAAAAATGGTCCAAAAGTGGCTAAAATGTAGCAAGAAAAGAGTGAAAAGTGGCATTAAAGAGTGGCCAAAAAATGGACAAATAAAGAGGAACCAGGTGGTATGTAATGGAAAAGGATAACTTAAATGGGCAAAATGAGGCAAAAATGTGCAACAAAAAGAGGCAAAATGTAGGGAAAAAAGAAACAAGTGGTATTAATTGGGCAAAAGTTAGCTTATTTGGATGAAAAGTGGCCAAAAAAAATTCAAGAAAGGACAAAAATTGGATAAAAGTGTCAAAAGGAACTTGCAAAAATTGACAAAAAAAAAGACAAAAAGGGATATTTATTGACAAAAGGTAGCTTAAGTCTGAAAAAAGTGTCTGAACTTCTTTTTGAAAAAAAAGGAAGTTGCAAAATGGCAAAAGGAAATAGGTCACATGTTGAGCATTACTGTCTTTATAATGGCTTCTTCATGGTGTCACTGATAATGTAGTGGAATGTTTTTGTCCCAGTCCATCCATAGCGACCCCCCTACGCTGTGAAAAAGTCTATGATACCAGAAATGCATGTGTGCATTGTGGTCAACTGAAAACTGTGTGCGTGTGTGTGTGTGTGTGTTTTTTTTAATAGGTTAAACACTTGTGTCAAAATTCATTAGTCCATGCACAAGTGCCCACTATGATGTTGTCATGGTTACCACAAGAAGAGACTTTGTTGCCTATATCTCAATTTACCAAAACTCATTCTGATACACACTTGCACTACAACACACACACACACACACACACTCACACACCCATTAACACAGTCCGTTACGTTCATCTACCACACACACATTTCTGTTCCTGTAAACTCAACGTAACAAACCTCCTCGTCTAAATACACGGTTATCGTTCAGTTCCAGTGAATTATAATTTGCTCATTAACACACGTCTATTCTCTCGCTTCATTTGCCTCCTCCTCCTCTTCTTCGTCTCCTTCCTCCTTACAAAGGTCAGCTCTCACCAGGAGATTCACCGGCCTGTCGGAGAAAATGGGGGAGAGGAGGAAAAATGATAAAACGCGGTATGCACGCACGCACGCACACACGCACACACACACACACCAGATCCCACCTACGTTGTAACTAGTTCCAGAAGGAATTGACTCTTCTTGTTTATTTTACTATGCAAATGGATACAAAATTATTAAACACATAATTTAACTATCTATGAAAACAGCTAAATACTGTTTATTGTGATGAGGTTGGTACACTAGTAATTAGCTTTATGTGATCTGAATAAGTGCTGTAGTTTCCTGTGTAGATGTCTGTGTATGGAAGCAGATTAGGGTCAATTCTCATGGAGAAAATAATTTTGGGCAAATCAAGAATAATCAAAAAAATGTAACCACATTACCACAGCCATTAATTTTAACAAAATAAGATTGTTAAAATATAAATATGAATAAAAAAAAACATTTTTTTAAACAGTTTTAAACCACATTTTTAAGTAATGTAAGTAATTTATTTTACATTAACCCATTTGTATTTCACATTAACCCACATTAATCTAGTTTTACCTACACCACCCATGTCAAACTCAAGGCCTGGGGACCAGTTCCGGCCCTGTAGAGCATCTAATTTTGCCCGCAGGAGAAAGTAAAAAAATAAAAATAAAGAAAAACTTACAAATTCAATAAAACTTCACAATAATTGCCAGTTCTCACAGTTTTATCGTGCTTAAATCACATGATGGCAGCCATTTTTAAAAGCTAAATGTTGGGACTACTTTACTGTTTTAAAACCTGTGTTCCGCCATCTTGAAATTACTTGATTGATGATGTCACACGGCCCCACTGCCCATACACATCCCATTGTTTTCTATTGGAGTTAAGCATTCAGCCTGATTTATAGATCATTTAGTAGCTTTTTAGATCAGAATAACAACTTGTGCTGCTTTTAGTTGCTCTAAAAAAATCAGGAAAAGGTAAAGATGTCGTAGTAAACCTCTTTTATTTACTGAAAAAGGATAAAACAGTTTCAACTCTGTGGTTTAGTGGTAGGCAATAAAACAGAGAAGAAGAGCTCCTCTAAGGGACCTTTACTCTCCCTTAAACAGTGAGCTGACATGCTCTGGTGGCCGAAGTTAGCAAGTAAATCACAGACTGTTGAAGACGCACAAACCCTGAGGATAGAAGTCCTTTTGGGTGGAAGTCCTTCAACAGTCCGTGAGTTACTCGCCAACTCCAGCCACCAGAGTGTTTCAGCGCACTGTTTAAGGGAGCGTAAAGGTCCCTTCGGAGAGCATTTCTTCTCTGCTTCATTGTCTACTAACAAACCACAGAGCTGGAACTGTCGCCCCTGCGGTCATAGATTATTTTTTGGGTCACAACTGTTTTTATCCTTTTTCTGTAAAACAAAAGAGGTTTACATCGACATCTTTGACTTTTACTGATTTTTTTAGAGAAACCAAAAGCAGCACAAGTTGTTATTTTGACCAAAAAAGCTTCTAAATGATCTAAAAATCAGGCTGAAAGTTTCATTTCAATAGAAAACAATGAGATGTTTACAGGCAGTGGGGCCTTGTGACATCATCAATCATGTGATTTCAAGATGGAGGAACACAGGCTCTAAAACTGTAAAGTAGTCCCATTTTTAATAAAAACAAATATGGTGCAAAATAGTGTGTTTTGTTAGGCATAGATCTATTAATGATGACATTTTAATCCACATTTGTTAAAACAGTGGAGAATCAATTTAAAGATGCACACAGCATTGACTGTCCTCTTCTACAAAAGGATTTTACCTTTTTAACTTCACGCTTCACTCTGTTTTTGTTTTACCTCCTGCTTGTTATGAAAAACACCCCTGGTTAATGAACTGAGTATCTTTTAAATGAAGCTGAACATATGATTTAAACAGCCTGTGCAACAATAAATGCTATTTATTTGATTTTAGTCAACCTATGTTTATGCAAGGAGGCATATTGAAACTGAAGTTTTCAATTTCACAACATATTCATTGTCGTCCTGAGCTAGTATAGAAACAACTAAAATATGAGATAAATAAAGGCCAACCATTAGAGCTGAGTACGACACACACTGTGCAGAGGATACAAACAGAGAAGAGAAGAAGACCTTGAGTCAGAAAGGGAATAGGAAAAATAAAAAGATGAATTTGAAGGTGGATTTGATTCCTTCAGACAACTCCAAGGAGACTGACACAGGTAGAATATAAATGAGGAAGGTCTAATCTGTGTGTGCACGTGCGTGCCTCTGCGCTGGAATGTGTGTGTGTGTGTGTGTGTGAGAGAGAGGTGAAATAGTGGAGGACGAAAGCAAAGCAAATAGTGGTCAAGAGTGAAAGAAAAGGACGTCAATGAGAAGGAGAAAAGGAACGAGAAAGAAAGACAGAAAAAGAAAAGAAGTCCTGAAAGAAACCTTGATTGCAGACAGGAGGGAATAGTGCAGCTAATGGTGGAAGACAATACGGCAGAAACAAAAGGAGATGATGGATAAGAGGGAAAGAAATTGCACAGATGGAAAAGACTGTTCCGAGTAAAGGGAGAGAATGACGGGAAAAGAAATATCAGAAGAAGTCCAACCTTGTAGACGTGAGGATACAACACCAGGAAACGAAAAGGTCACCGAACATTTAAAAAGAGAAAAATACACACATCACAGTGTGGGAATGTGACATTGTTTAGAGGTCAAACTTTTGTTCAGTGTTGGAGTGGCTGACAAAGTCAAAGTAGTTCCTCATTCAGCGTATATAGAAATGTTTATGCAATGACGCTAATCAAAGGCAACTCGGTCAGTTTGTATGTTTTGGTCATTGAATTTTCCGTTCAGAAAAAAGAAATCAAAACAAAAAAAAACAGTGGTTATTTGATTTTTGTTTTCAAATTAAAGGCGTATTTCTTTGTCCGGGTCAAGACGGGATAAACAAATATTTTAAAATTTGCTTGATTTTTATTTATTTATTTTTCTAAAACCCAAAAACAGAACTACCAGAGAACAAAATCCAAAAAATGTCGGTTTTTCATTAATGTGGGACCGGAAGTTGTTCTTTTCAAGATAAGAGCACATATACAGTATGAGGACGCTGCTGTTTTTCTGGCACCAAAATATATGAATTATGAAAAAACAAGGCTCGTCATCTGCAGAAATCGCTGCAAATATATCGAACCAAAGTCAGAGGAAGAGGTTTTTCAGCAAGACGTGGGGAGATTTTTGAACAGAAAATGGTTTAATCAGACTTTATCACTGAGTCTGATAGTTTGCATAAACTACCAAAGTCCTTGCGGGAATATCCAGCCCTCCACAGCGCGGGAGTTTTACACAGTTAAAACAACCTGGGGTCAAATTAACCCCAGAGGAACACCAACGTGTTCAGCACATTAAAAAATATCATCCTGATCATTTTATGCATAATCAATTACCCATCAAAATAGGAAGAGTCATGAAATTTGAAGCAAAAAATTTAATTTTTTGAATGATAAACATTGAATGGGGTCAAATTGACCCCAAGGATAATAGGAGGGTTTTAACATGGTGTTTTTCTCCAATTTAATGGTTGCAGGTTTGGTGTGGTACAGTACTGTATATATTCTGTAACATCATAAGCCTGAATGCTTTTTCTTCAATAAAAAGGTTTTCAGTTCCAACATAAATGAAGAGGAGCATAATATTAAAATAATAAAGTAAATGTAGTCTATATTGTCTTTATCTACGCTGTTGAAAGAGTCAAATCTACTGCTCTGTTGCCTCCCTATGTTTGTGCTTAACTGTTTAATACTGTTAGTGTGTGTGTGTGTGTGTGTGTGTGTGTGTGTGTGTGTGTGTGTGTGTGTGTCAGATATTTTCACCTGCTGCTGGAGACAAATCTGATGTGAAATAATAGATTTGCAGGTATAATAGATTTTTGATTACATGTGAGAGCTTCATGCTCTGTGTAATTCATCTTTGCCCCATTGATCACAGTCTCTCATCTCACAGTTTTACAGTTTAACAGTGAACAACGCATTATGAACCAGATGTTAGCAGCTGCATAGCTTTCTATCTATAGTATCTATCTATCTATCTATAGTATCTATCTATCTACAGTATCTATAGTATCTATCTATCATATCTATCTACAGTATCTATCTATCTATAAATCTATCTATCTATCTATAGTATCTATTTATCATATCTATCTACAGTATCTATCTATAATATCTATCAATCAATAATATCTATCTATAATATCTATAATATCTATCGTATCTATCTATCTATAGTATCTATCTATCTATAATATCTATCGTATTTATCTATCTATCTACAGTATCTATAGTATCTATCTATCATATCTATCTACAGTATCTATCTATAATATCTATCTATCTATAGTATCTATCTATCTATAATATCTATAGTATCTATCTATAATATCTATCATATCTATCTACAGTATCTATCTATCTACAGTATCTATCTATCTATAAATCTATCTATCTATCTATCTATAGTATCTATCTATCTACAGTATCTATAATATCTATCTATAATATATATCTATAATATCTATCTATAATATCTATCGTATCTATCTACAGTATCTATCTATCTAGACTTATGTGATGATCCATTGAATACATTTTCATCAATATGATTGATAATGTTAGAAACAGCTACAAAATTGTACACAATGATTTGAATCATTTGCTACTCAAAGAAATGACAAACTGTTTTTTATGTGCACAAGTGACACAATGATGTGCAGATTGAACAAGTACAACTAGAGATTTTGTCGCCCCCCCCCCACCCTCTGCACCTGTTAGCTGTTTAATGAATAATAATAAAACTATTTTTCTCAGTCGCTTTGCAACATTTCTCCAATCATCCTCAACATTAGCACAACAGTAAGTGCATTTCTCAAAACAATTTGTACAAATAGCAAAACACCACGGATTACCTGCAAACACCTGCCTCTTGCTCTAAAGTTAATATCTGGAACATATAGATCAGTGCTATCACAATAAGTCCTTGTGTCAATATAACATGTGCTATGGAGGGATGTTCTAATGTAAACTTAAAGTTTGGATGTAAATCCTTTTTGAAAAAGCAACAGCGAGAGGCACTTCGTGCATTTAAGACGGTAAAGACAGCAAAGCTTGTTGTTGCAGCGGCATTCTGATGATGACATCATCATTTGTTGCCGTGTGATTGGCTAAAACAAATCATGGTGGACAGGCGCTTCAACCAATCAGCTTCATGTCCCTTCCTGGTTCTGAAAGGATTGATCAGACCCAGATCGATGTGAAGAACTGTGGCTAGAGGGAGGGGCTACACATCAATCTGGCTCTTTCCAGGTTATAGAGTTATCGCTGTAGCTCAGAACGCTTATCATTACTTGTCTGCACTATTTCTGGTAACTTCAAATACGTTTTCAGTGTTAATGTACTTCTATTGCTTAGCAACAAGCTAACTACCTCCATGTATCACAGAGACCCATGCATTAACTTGGCGTCCGTCCACTGCCTGTTCACAAAGATTCCCCAGAGACACCTTCAGTAAAGGAACGTTTTATTAAAGTATTACATAGTGTTAAACGTCTCCTCTTTGTCAATAGAATAATAGGTTAAAGGTCCAGTAATCTGCTATTTTTCACCCATCTCCATTTGTTCTAAGAACCCCAACAACATAGTATTTGAGGTTCATTTTTTCCCCCAAAACTTGTCTGTTTTCTGGAGATTTAGCCTCTGAAAAGTCACTTTCATAACGCTTCTAAAAACATGCTGTGTTGATGCATATTGATGAGTGGGCGTGTCTATAGACGCAGACTTCATGCCTCGCTCTTGCGAGGGAGATCAGTGACCACCAAAGCCATTTTCTTTTGCTATCCACACACTGTTGAAAAAACTGCACATTACAGTAAAACACATGGATAAATAAGAGGTTATTGTGATTGTGAGTAAGTCTCAGCGCTTCAGGGTGTGTGTTTATCACAGCAGCAGTGGAGTCGTTCAGCTGTTTCAAACACTCACTTTAGTGTTAAACCTCTCAGTCACTTTCTCCTCCTCATCTAAAACAACCACAGGAATAATGCATTTAAGATGATAATCATGTGTTTTGTCCAACAACTGAGTTGCATTGGGACACAAACATGTCAGATCATGTCAAAGGTGATATGAGGTGATATAACTGCTACTAAAAATGGAACTGGGTGCTATACGTGGCTGCCCACTGCTCCGAGGGAGGGGTTAAATGCAGAGAACACATTTTGTGTATGTAGCTTTATGTATGACAATAAAGTATAATATATATTCTATATTAAACCAGTGTTTGTTTTAGCTGTGAGGTAGTTTGAGAGGGAGGAGCTCACATTCTTATAGGGTAGGAGGAGCCAGGATGTCAGGAGGAGGAGTTTCCGCTTGATGATGTCACAACACGAGAAAAATCCAACTGTCTCGTTTAAAGCTGACTTTTTATAAAATGTGGAACAACAAGGGAAGGAGGAAACAACTTTTTAAACTTTGTCCCTCTGAATGAGGCTAAAGGAATATATATCACTGTAGCAAAACCATTATGAAGTTAATTTTTCATCATACTGCACCTTTAATAATGTAATTGTTTTTTTTTGTTTTTCTTGCATATCCAAAATCACTGGGAATCCAAGAATACTTGCTTTTCTCTTTCACGTTCGCTCTCATTTTGTTTTCCTATCACTGCAGCAAAACCAAATCAAATGCCACAAAAAAAAGAAAAAAAAAAATCAGATGTGGTTATAAATAGCACAGGTGGAATGTAGGGATTCCAAAGCAGCCCACGCTGTCTCCACCGTAGTATTACTGCACGGTGGCGTCATGCCCATAATAACAGTGACACTACAGGTGCTGGAGTTTTCTACGGCTGTTTTTCTTTTATCCACGCCTCTTTCTTTTTAACACATCACCTTTGCTCCTTGTTTGCATTCATCTTCTCTGTCTGTTGCTTCGCTTTTTTCATCTCCCATCAAATGATCTCAGAGACTGGTTTGATCCCCAGACCATCTTCCTCTTCCTCTTCCTCCCTCCTGTCAGTCTCACATTATATTCCTTATTTCATTCTCCTCTCCGTCTCATTTGTATGCTCACTTTGCAGCATTTTCCTCAGCTTGGCTTTGTTGTCACCTTACAGGAGTTTTTTTTATCCTCATCTGACCTTGTTATTGCTTTCTTTTTCATTCTCATTCCTTTATTTCTCTGATGAAATCAAAACTTTTTGGTCATTTGATTTATACTAGAGATTGGCATGAGGGTTGAAGAATGGGTTTTTTCTCTCACTTCTATCCAACTACTATGGCCATCACAACCAGAACCAGAATAACTTTATTCACCCCTGTGGGGTAATTAGCATAGTTTCATCCTGTCCAAGAACATGAAAAGACAATCACATATAACATGGGGGGACAGGGCGTGAGAACTGTGGGTCGCTACTAGGGCAGCGCCTCGTGTTTAGCTGAAAAGTGGGGAAACGGAAGGAAAGGGGGAGGGAAAAAGGCAGGTCTAAACTGAGTTCCCTATTAGGGATACCCCTCCTTCCCCATGGTAGAACAAAATATCTGTATTCTTTTTAAAAGTATGATATGTAAGAAAACTATTGTTCTTCGGGGGTGTTTTTGAGCGCTTTTTAGTGATGTACCCTGAGGAAGACTTTTGCCATTTATCGAAAACACATAATTGTCAAATAAATTTACTTCAAAATATTTGTTTTTGTCATATTTGGTTCCAAAATGTCAACAATGATGAGACTCATCTTTAACAAAACAATTTGGAACACAACTAAATCTATTTTGGCCGTCAGATGACAAAAAGTGACAAAGTCACAGTCAAAAAAACGTTTGACTTTGGCAGTAATTTTGCTCAAGATTGTCCATAACATCAATATACGCGGCAGAGTATTATTATTAGGGTCTTAAAAATGATGTTTGTCCATTCTCCAAACTCATAAAATAATGCTTTTGGCAAGAAGAAACAATTATTGCGTGAAAATTGTCCCCCCACTCACGTTACCACCTTATTTTCCGGCAAAATCGAAAAAACAAAAACAAAATTTAAATTAAATTTGGAATAGTCTGGGATGATTTTAAAACCTTGAATAATACTCTCTTGTGTTCATTGACGATGTTGTGGACAATCTTGTGCAACATTAATTGCGAAATCAAAATATTTTTGACTGTTAATTCGTCACTTTTTGCCAAAATAGATTTCAAAGCAACTCAAATTGTTTTTGTGAAGATGTGTCTCGTCATTGTTGACATTTTGGTACCAAATATGACAAAATGTTTTAAAAACATATGTATTTGATCCTTAGGGTATATCATTAAAACGTGCTCAAAAACCCCCCTGCCACCAACGCCAGAGACCACAACAACCATTTTCTTACTTTTTATTGGTCATACTTAAAGTTCTACCATAAAGGAGGGATATCTGATATTTTTCTGGTTCTGGCCACAGACCTATAACGTGTAGCTTCTTCTTCTTTTGTTCTCTCTGTCTTTAAACTTTGATGTATCGTAATAACGGTCTTTATTATTACCCATGGTGCTCCTTAGGTGTCAATCTGAAGGACCCATCCTGTTTATTGTTTTTCTTCTCTACTGTTGGCCTGTGGGTAAAAGTGTTTGTCTTCCATTGAGACCATGGTTTCAACTTCTAGCTGCGACATAATGGGAATGTGGCACAAAAAAAAAGTCAAGTGTGAGGTGCAAATGTCAATGACTTGTTGTACGACTCCTTGAGAAAACGATAAGATGAAGACGAGCTGTCACTGGAATACGTTGTGACATCACGGCCTGGCAGGAAAAGGAAGAAGAATATAATCTACGAGTGGCGTTCATTCAGGGGAGGAGGTTGTGGCGGAATATTATTATTAGTAAAATACTAACACATTAAAATTCAATTTGTCCTCTTGACTGTTCTGTTAATAGCTTTTTATGTTCTAAATTGCTGGATTTACGCATCGCCTGTTCAATATACATGTTGGATTACACACATCGTACACAGTCCACAGTCGGTCTGATATATTTAATGAATGAGTGTGACATTACTAGGCTGTGTTAAAAACACAAGCGGCGTTCAATGACACTCAGAACTCTGGGTTTATGGACTGGGGGTCGCCACCTGGAGGCGGAGCTCCTACACGGTAAAGTCAAACTTCCTCTAAAAATAGTTTGACCTCTCATAACAATGATGCACCTGTGCAGAGTCACATGTTGGTGGTAAAACACTGAATAAAAGCATTTTAATGGTAAAAACTTTACAAATATTCAATATGTTCACAAACACAACACACTGCTGCTGTGGAACACAGAAATGCAGGCTTTTTTGTTGCTGTTTTCAGGATTTTAAAATGCATTAAAAATTATTATTATCTTTTTAACTTGTTTTAAAGCCTTACGTGAATCACTTTGAATGCCTTGTTGCTAAAATATGCTTCATAATGTGGCCTTGCTTTGTTGGGTAAATATAAATATGCTATTAACTGGGGCCCATTAACAATCAAAATACTGGTGCCGCTACTGGTTCGAAATTACATCCTAACGTACTACTCATATTAGCGTACTACTCATACTAGCGTACTACTCATCCTAACGTACTACTCATATTAGCGTACTATTCACACTAACGTACTACTCACACTAACGTACTACTCATACTATCGTACTACTCATACTAACGTACTACTCATACTAACGTACTACTCATACTAACGTACTACTCATATTAGCGTACTATTCACACTAACGTACTACTCACACTAACGTACTACTCATACTATCGTACTACTCATACTAACGTACTACTCATACTAACGTACTACTCATACTAACGTACTACTCATATTAGCGTACTATTCACACTAACGTACTACTCACACTAACGTACTACTCACACTAACGTACTACTCATACTAACGTACTTTTCATACGAACGTACTACTCATACTAACGTACTACTCACACTAACGTACTACTCATATTAGCGTACTATTCACACTAACGTACTACTCACACTAACGTACTACTCATACTAACGTACTACTCATACTAACGTACTACTCATACTAACGTACTACTCATACTAGCGTATTATTCACACTAACGTACTACTCATACTAACGTACTACTCATACTAACGTACTACTCATACTAACGTACTACTCACACTAACGTACTACTCACACTAACGTACTACTCACTAACGTACTACTCACACTAACGTACTACTCACACTAACGTACTACTCATACTAACGTACTACTCATACTAACGTACTACTCATACTAACGTATTATTCACACTAACGTACTACTCATACTATCGTACTACTCATACTATCGTACTACTCATACTATCGTACTACTCACACTAATGTACTACTCACACTAACGTACCACTCATACTAACGTACTACTCATATTAGCGTACTACTCATATTAGCGTATTCACACTAACGTACTACTCATACTAACGTACCACTCATACTAACGTACTACTCATACTAACGTACCACTCATACTAACGTACTACTCATACTAACGTACTATTCATATTAGCGTACTACTCATATTAGCGTATTCACACTAACGTACTACTCATACTAAGTCTGACGTCTAAATGAGTATGTAGTGGTTTCACATTAGATAGTATGGAAAGATTGAGTATGCGAGAAAAACCCTGATGTATGCTATATGGGGACATTTTTTAAGTATGCACGGTGGGCATACTAGTCATACTCAACACTCCCATGATGCATTGGGAGCTGAATGTAAAATGGTCCTGGGACCAGCATCAAGCTAAGAATTAAACTTCCCTTTTACAAATTAAAGGCATCTCTTCTCATCGTCCATTAGTTTTTTTAACTCTTGTAAATTGAGCTCTTATTTTGAAATTAACAGGAAGTTTACTCTGGAGGGTCTCTGAAAATCTCTGAAATGTGTCTACGTGAGTTTTATGGATGAAATGAGCACATGTTGATATTCTACTTGGTCACTTTCTCACTTCAAATGTTTTCAGAACTTTTAGATATTTAGCATCAGTGTGAACAAGGTTTTTAACGCTGTAGGTTCCTGATGCATCTTGGGAAACTTGGAAGTATACGTTAGTGTGAACACTCACCATCCTAATCATACTAATAGTATATAGTAGACCAGTGGTTCTAAAACTTTTTTGCCCTTATGTCCGACTGCGACATTTTGCTCAGAATTCTATGAAAAATCATCTATAGAGCATTATGATGGAATGAATCAGTGAGAACACACATTTTAAAGTGTAAATAAGCGAATGAAACAGTGATTAATGTCTCATAAAGAGATTTATCTCTGTAGTTTTTAATAATTCCAGTCATCTCCTTCTTGGTGTGGGACCAAGACTTTTGTGTTTCCAAATTATGTTTGAATCAAGATAATTTTCATCATCATTATTATGATGATTATCATTTTTAACTAGAAATAAACATAAAACCCCATATTTTTAATGCTTTCTTTGTTAATTTTCCACTTTCCCCTTCTTAAGTACCCCCTTTAGTGCCATCAGGTATCCCTAAGGGTACACCGACCCCCATTTGAGAAACACTGTAGTAAACAGAATATATTCACTGAGTGTGTTGTACGTTAATAAGCAATTTCAACCACAGCCCATGTTTTAAAAACATCAGATTCCTCACGTCCATCATAGTAATTTTTTTGTATGTATTTTTTTTGGGACCCAGGATCAGATATTTAATGCTAATGTTTGGAGGGAATCAGTTCCCAAGTCTGTTACGTATTCCAAGAATATTCACATACAACATTCACTGTGTTGTCATAACACCTCAGTTGTGTGTGAATATTCCCAAAGTTTCTAACAACCAGGAGTGGTGTTTTCTTTTTTTTACGACTGACAGGAAGACAACACGATAGCACAGCCTCAGTGACAGTGGTACGTTGCTAAAGGGCATTTTTAGCAGCTTGTTTTCCTCTTACTATTTTGCGTGTGCACGTACACGCCATTCCACCCACTCAGCTGTCACTACTTCTTGACTCACTACTTCCGAGCCTTCAACACATTAATGTGACTGATCTGAGTTTTGTGGGTGGTAATGTATGACCTTCGCTTGACAACTTCAGACGCGATGTCCTGGAGGTCTGTTGCAGCAGAGGCACCAGGCAGTCAATAAGTGGCTTATATTTATACAGTTACCAGGAAAATTCACCTTCAGCAAATGTTAAGTAAATGGAGAAGGAAGAGGAAGTCTTTCCTCAGCTGTCCCCGCAATTGAATTGGTAAAAAAAGAATGATGAACTGCTTCTTTGTGCATGGGTTGAGGTGAAGCCCCGTCTCTGCTCACCTGCAGTTCACTGGCCTTTCAGAAAGTCAATTTTTGTGAAATTTACACAGACGGACTCATCGCAAGATTGATGACGACGGATCTTTAAAATCTTATTAAGAATGGTGAATGGATTTTTAGAGGCCTCGGGGTCAGAAAATATAAAACCTTTGAAACACTGCGTCACAAAACATATCAGCTTGTTCAACAGACTTCTAACTTTTTTGTCTACGAAACCAGTGTTTCTCAAATAGGGGTACCTGTAACCCTAGGGCAGACATAGGCAACACGCGGCCCACG
Source organism: Gouania willdenowi (assembly GCF_900634775.1). Taxonomy (NCBI): domain Eukaryota; kingdom Metazoa; phylum Chordata; class Actinopteri; order Blenniiformes; family Gobiesocidae; genus Gouania; species Gouania willdenowi. The sequence goes on along the minus strand of NC_041050.1, from coordinate 38,316,780 downwards.
GTCTAATTTTGTGCAGCCCCGCAAAAAAAATTGTAATTTATTAAGTTAGAAGTTATACAAAGCCCAACATAGGCGACCGTGGCTCAGGTGTTAGTGGGTCGTCTTCTGATCGAGAGGTTGGGGGTTCGATCCCAGTACCTGACAGTGTGTCGAAGTGTCCTTGGGCAAGACACTAAACCCTAAGTTGCTCCCAGTGGTTGACTAGCGCCTTGCATGGCAGTCCTGTCCCACTGGTGTGTGAATGTGAGAGTGATTGGGTGAATGAGCTGATATGTAAAGCGCTTTGAGACTGTTTCAGTGGTGATAAAGCTCTATATAAATCATGTCTATTTACCATTTAGTCCATTTACATAACACACAAAACTCCAGAAACAGAAAACAACAGCTAAATGATGACAAAAAACAACAACACAGACAAAAGGACTTCAAAAACACACAAAATCCCAACAAAATTACACAAAAGAACAACAAAAATGTGTCATATTGAAAATAAATTAGACAAAATGAATTCAAAAACAAAATTTCAACTAAAGTACACAAAATGAAAACAAAGACACTAAACAACCACTTAAACACAAATTGACTTCAAAGACACAAAATGGTACACAGTGACAGAAAAATACACAAAAAGACAACAAAAATTTTCCATATTGAAAATAAATTAGACAAAATGAATTAAAAAACACAAAATGTCTAAAAACTAAAAAAAAACACAAAGAAAGACGAGGCCAACTGGCGGCCCAGGGGCCACATGCGGCCCTCGGTTTAATTTTGTGTGGCCCTGCAAAAACAAAGTTGTAATTTAGGAAGTTGGACTTTATATGAAGCCCAACATAACACACAAAACTCTAGAAACACAGAAAACAACAGCAAAATGCACAAAATGTCAACTAAAGTACACAAAATGATAACAAAGACACACTAAACAACGCATACAAAAGGACTTCAAAGACACAAAATGACAACAAAAAAAAAAATACACAAAAGGACAATAACACAAAAATCTCAAAAAGGCAACAAAGATGTTCCGTATCAAAAAGAAAATAGATGAAATAATTTCAAAAACACAAGAATTGTCCAGAAACTCAAAAAACACCAAGAAAACTCCCTGTTATTTCCTGTATTGATAGATTTGTCATTATTCTGAATTATGACATTAATGTTGATAATGTGGCCCATGGATCACACCATTTTTTGGGCCACGCTCTGATAGAAGTTGCCCATCTGAGCCCTGGGGGTACGCGATGGCACTACGGGGGCACTGGAGAACTAGACAGAGGAAAATTAACAAAGGAAAGCATTCACATTATGGGGTTTTATCATATTTATTTCTAGTTAAAAATGATAATCATAATAATGATGATGGAAATCATCTTGATTAGAATATTAACTAATAATACAAAGGTCAGTGTTGATCCCACACCAGGAGGAAAATAATAAAAACTATAGAAATAAATCTTTTCAGGAGGCATTAAATACTGTTTATTGTATTGTATATTCTTTAAAATGTGTGTTATCACTTATTTATTCCATCATTATGATCTATAGTGGTTTTTTTCATGGTATTTTGAGCTAAATGTTGTAGTCAGACAAAGGGGGGACTTGAACACAGAAATAAGAGAAAGGGGGTGCAAGAGCTAAAAAGTTTGGGAACCACTGACGAAACAATCAACATGTTTTTCCTGTACGCCCTGTAAGCTGTATAAATGTGAGCTGTGCCACTATCCAGGAACACAACAGGAAGTCTCAGCACGTTCATTCCACTCAGATAAATGTGTAGACGTGTTGAAAATCCTCACTGACTGCGTAACAGTCTGCTTTCATGGACTCGTGCTGTGTTGATACTTCATGGCTCTGACACGTTCCTTACACCTTTATGATGGTGTGATGTGAAATGATAGTGGCTTTGTAAAAAAAAAAAAACCTGGTTGTATCAAGGTTTAAGTCAAGTAGTGGTGTGAAGTTTGATTCCTGTTAACGCGTTAATTGCGATTAATAAATTACAGAAAAGTAACGCATCAAAAAAAAAAAACAACGCAGCGAATCACTTATTTTTAGGCTGGACTACTGGAGTCTAAACACCATCACTTTGTTCTTCTTCTTCTTGGATGATGATAACTGAGGACGGTTGAGTATGACTAGTATGCACACTGTGCATACTTAACAGATGTCCCATACAGTATACTGTACATCTGGGTATTTCTCACATACTCAATATTTCCATACTATCTAACGTGAACGCACTAAATACTCATTTGGACGTCAGACTTAGTATGAGTAGCAAGTTAGTATGAGTAGTACGTTAGTATGAGTAACTCGTTAGTATGGGTAGTACTTAGTATGAGTAGTACTTAGTATGAGTAGTACTTAGTATGAGTAGTACTTAGTATGAGTAGTATGTTAGTATGAGTAACTCGTTATTATGAGTAGTACGTTAGTATGAGTAGTAAGTTAGTATGAGTAGTACGTTAGTATGAGTAGCAAGTTAGTATGGGTAGTACGTTAGTATGAGTAGTAAGTTAGTATGAGTAGTACGTTTGTATGAGTAACTCGTTAGTATGAGTAACTCGTTAGTATGAGTAGTACGTTAGTATGAGTAGTACGTTAGTATGAGTAGCAAGTTAGTATGGGTAGTACGTTAGTATGAGTAGTAAGTTAGTATGAGTAGTACATTCGTATGAGTAACTCGTTAGTATGAGTAGTAAGTTAGTATGAGTAGTACGTTAGTATGAGTAGTACGTTAGTATGAGTTACTCGTTAGTATGAGTAGTACGTTAGTATGGGTAGTACGTTAGTATGAGTAGCAAGTTAGTATGGGTAGTACGTTAGTATGAGTAGCTCGTTAGTATGAGTAGTACGTTAGTATGAGTAGTACGTTAGTATGGGTAGTACGTTAGTATGAGTAGTGTGTTAGTATGAGTAGTGCATTAGTATGAGTAACTCGTTAGTGTGAGTAGTACATTAGTATGCGTAGTACGTTAGTATGAGTAGCAAGTTAGCATGAGTAGTACGTTAGTATGAGTAGCAAGTTAGTATGAGTAGTGCGTTAGCATGAGTAGTACGTTAGTATGAGTAGAATGAGTAGTATGAGTAGTATGTTAGTATGAGTAGTACATTAGTATGAGTAGTACGTTACTATGAGTAGTACGTTAGTATGAGTAGTATGAGTAGTATGTTAGTATGAGTAGTACATTAGTATGAGTAGCAAGTTAGTATGAGTAGTACGTTAGCATGAGTAGTACGTTACTATGAGTAGTATGAGTAGTATGTTAGTATGAGTAGTACATTAGTATGAGTAGTACGTTACTATGAGTAGTACGTTAGTATGAGTAGTATGAGTAGCAAGTTAGTATGAGTAGTACGTTAGTATGAGTAGTACGTTAGTATGAGTAGCAAGTTAGTATGAGTAGTACGTTAGCATGAGTAGTACGTTAGTATGAGTAGAATGAGTAGTATGAGTAGTATGTTAGTATGAGTAGTACATTAGTATGAGTAGTACGTTACTATGAGTAGTACGTTAGTATGAGTAGTATGAGTAGTATGTTAGTATGAGTAGTACATTAGTATGAGTAGCAAGTTAGTATGAGTAGTACGTTAGCATGAGTAGTACGTTACTATGAGTAGTATGAGTAGTATGTTAGTATGAGTAGTACATTAGTATGAGTAGTACGTTACTATGAGTAGTACGTTAGTATGAGTAGTATGAGTAGTATGAGTAGCAAGTTAGTATGAGTAGTACGTTACTATGAGTAGTACGTTAGTATGAGTAGTACGTTAGTATGAGTAGTACGTTAGTATGAGTAGTACGTTAGTATGAGTAGTACTTAGTATGAGTAGTACTTAGTATGAGTAGTACTTAGTATGAGTAGTATGTTAGTATGAGTAACTCGTTATTATGAGTAGTACGTTAGTATGAGTAGTAAGTTAGTATGAGTAGTACGTTAGTATGAGTAGCAAGTTAGTATGGGTAGTACGTTAGTATGAGTAGTAAGTTAGTATGAGTAGTACGTTTGTATGAGTAACTCGTTAGTATGAGTAACTCGTTAGTATGAGTAGTACGTTAGTATGAGTAGTACGTTAGTATGAGTAACTCGTTAGTATGAGTAGTACTTAGTATGAGTAGTACTTAGTATGAGTAGTATGTTAGTATGAGTAACTCGTTATTATGAGTAGTACGTTAGTATGAGTAGTAAGTTAGTATGAGTAGTACGTTAGTATGAGTAGCAAGTTAGTATGGGTAGTACGTTAGTATGAGTAGTAAGTTAGTATGAGTAGTACATTCGTATGAGTAACTCGTTAGTATGAGTAGTAAGTTAGTATGAGTAGTACGTTAGTATGAGTAGTACGTTAGTATGAGTTACTCGTTAGTATGAGTAGTACGTTAGTATGGGTAGTACGTTAGTATGAGTAGCAAGTTAGTATGGGTAGTACGTTAGTATGAGTAGCTCGTTAGTATGAGTAGTACGTTAGTATGAGTAGTACGTTAGTATGGGTAGTACGTTAGTATGAGTAGTGTGTTAGTATGAGTAGTGCATTAGTATGAGTAACTCGTTAGTGTGAGTAGTACATTAGTATGCGTAGTACGTTAGTATGAGTAGCAAGTTAGCATGAGTAGTACGTTAGTATGAGTAGCGAGTTAGTATGAGTAGTGCGTTAGCATGAGTAGTACGTTAGTATGAGTAGAATGAGTAGTATGAGTAGTATGTTAGTATGAGTAGTACATTAGTATGAGTAGTACGTTACTATGAGTAGTACGTTAGTATGAGTAGTATGAGTAGTATGTTAGTATGAGTAGTACATTAGTATGAGTAGCAAGTTAGTATGAGTAGTACGTTAGCATGAGTAGTACGTTACTATGAGTAGTATGAGTAGTATGTTAGTATGAGTAGTACATTAGTATGAGTAGTACGTTACTATGAGTAGTACGTTAGTATGAGTAGTATGAGTAGCAAGTTAGTATGAGTAGTACGTTAGTATGAGTAGTACGTTAGTATGAGTAGCAAGTTAGTATGAGTAGTACGTTAGCATGAGTAGTACGTTAGTATGAGTAGAATGAGTAGTATGAGTAGTATGTTAGTATGAGTAGTACATTAGTATGAGTAGTACGTTACTATGAGTAGTACGTTAGTATGAGTAGTATGAGTAGTATGTTAGTATGAGTAGTACATTAGTATGAGTAGCAAGTTAGTATGAGTAGTACGTTAGCATGAGTAGTACGTTACTATGAGTAGTATGAGTAGTATGTTAGTATGAGTAGTACATTAGTATGAGTAGTACGTTACTATGAGTAGTACGTTAGTATGAGTAGTATGAGTAGCAAGTTAGTATGAGTAGTACGTTAGCATGAGTAGTACGTTAGTATGAGTAGTACGTTACTATGAGTAGTACGTTAGTATGAGTAGTACGTTAGTATGACATTTCGAACACAGCCATGCTTTGTTAATTTGTCTACAGACATAAAGACAGGATACAACTTAAACTTTAGAGGTCAATAGTCAAACAAAGGGTGAAATCATCAATGACTTGTATTTTTTTCTGATATATTTTATACATTCAAGCACTAAACTTTTAACATGTTCATCTCAAAAGACAAATAATAAACATTAGAAAAGTATGTTTTACAGTTAGCCTGAAGTTTAGAAATTAAGTAAGTAAGTATTACGTTAAGTTAGTATTTATTAAGCTGCTTATTTATCTGTTGCTGCTTAAACACTGGACATTTCCCCTTATATTATATTATTATATATTAATAAAGGTTATCTTATCATAAGTAAACTTTATTTATAGAGCATATTTTACAGACAGAGGTTTCAAAGTGTTTTACATCAAATGAAGCAAAAACAACAACAAACACACAAAGTTAAAAACAGTGAGATTAAATAGCTTATTTACATAATCCATAAACCTGTCTGAACATGTATAAATTATATTATCATAGTTTATTTTTACTTAGCTACAATGTGTTATTTAGTTGGTGAACTTTGTTTGTTTTTAAGGATAAGAGAGTTACAAACATAAATAAAGCTTGGTTTACTTGTGGGTGGTGCATTGTTTAACTGATTTATACCAAAACAAATTGTTCTACACTGATACTTTCACACGGCTCGAGGAGAATATTGCTTACATCCTGTAAAAAATGCAAATTATGATGATCCCAACCTTCGCTTTGTAGTAACGTCTGAGTCAGCAATGATTGGCACAGATGAAACAGTTTGAGTCACAGCATGACTCAGCAAACAGACTCTAACTTAGCACCTTTTTCTGTTTTTCTGTTGAATTTAAAGAGCCAGTCAGCCACAACATTAGCTACAGTATAAGGTGAGATGTGTACACCAGTGGTTCGAAACATTTACAGTATCTGGTCATGATCCCAGTTTTATATCATACACTTTTTTTCCCTCTAAAAGTTGTTTTTTCATCATGTTTGTTGTTGTTCCAAACACAGAGTAACCAGAGCACAATAGTGACAATATATTAGATATTTCTACTGCATTTTAACGAGATTTATATTTGATAAAGTGAAAAACAAGTGAGATTGTCTGCGGTGTTTCAAATTCATTTGAAAAATTATATTTATTTAAGCTCATCAAACTTTCTTCCTCTTCCTGCACTGTATATCTATTTCTGTGATATTATGTTTTTTTTTAATTGGGCAAAATAGATCCATAAAAATAAATAAATATAAAAAATATTATTTTTTTTATGTAAGATATAATTTTAATGTGTAATTATTTAAATTTTCAGGCATTTTCAGGTTAAAAAACACTGCTGCAATTATATATATATTTTTTTAAATTAAAAAATAAATTTAAAGACTAATAATTTTAATTTTATTGTTACTAAACATTTCAGGTGACCTCATTTTTTTTCCAGGCGACCCCATTTGGGGTCATGACGCCAAGGTTGAAAAGTATAATCAATCCATTCATTTTGAGTCTCCCCTCTTTTTAATGCTAAGTTACTGCTAATGCTAGGTTAATGTTATTGTTAGGCTAATGATAATGCTAAGTTACTGTTAATGCTAGGTTAATGTTATTGTTATGCTAATGTTAATGCTAAGTTAGTGCTAATGCTAGGTTAATGCTATAGCTAGGGTAATGGTAATGTTAGTGCTAATGCTAGGTTACTGTTAATACTAGGCTAATGCTAATGCTATGTTAGTGCCAATGTTAAACTAATGCTATTGCTAATGATAGTTAATGGTAATGTTAATGTTAGCTAATGCTAATCCTAGCTAACAGTAATGCTAGCTCATGCTAATGTTAATGCTAGCTAATGCTAATCCTAGCTAACAGTAATGCCTGCTAATGCTAATGTTAATGCTAGTTAATGCTAATGCTAAGCTAATGCAGTGCGACGTGGGCCAGCACCTGTATCATCACGCGCATTTTCTTCAGGAAACATTTGATTTGTAAAAATTGGTTGAAAACAGAACTAAGTAACTTTTTCACCTTAATAAATCCTTCTCTTAGTCCCTGTGAGGGTAATATAAGTGTTTATGGGGTCTCTTCCTGTTGTCTCCCTACCGGTCTCGCAGCTTTGTTCTTGTTCTCGTGGCTGGACGTACTGCATGGTTGTACTTTATTAATTTACTTTTCTCAAACTTATATCATTATGGAACCAGCACAAAAAGGGCAGAGAGGACCTTTGTCTGAGGAGGGAAGGTAAAAAAATCGTATCAACAGAGGGTTCAAACACGAGTTCACCTCTTCAGACTTCAGACAGGTTCACATGTAGCTGTGGGGAGGGGCAGGTGGTGGGGGGTGTGGAGTGTATGACAGTGACATAACCAAAAAGGATCATAGGGAGAGCGCTAAGCGTAAGTTACTTAGTTCTGTTTTAAGAAACAATAAATAATTAAAATGCTTTTTATGCTTTTGATATTGTTTGAATGCAAGAGATCGTTGATCTCTGAAGTGTAAGAAAATAAAAGAAGAAGAAGATGAAACATGGCTCCAGGTTTTGGCGACTGGTTTCTGTTCCGTGCACCATACAAGAAGACCGCGGTGAAGGAAAGTAGTGGTGGTGGTGCTGGGGGTGGTGGTGGCTGTCTCCATGGTGAAGCAGTCGTCGCCATGGTTACCCACAGAGCCCGGGTCAGCGGCTTTAGGAATGTGCATGCTGCGTGTGTGCACACACTCACGCACAGGTCATTATTTTCTCCCCCTCTATATTTTCAGTGACTTTGAGAGTGTGTGTGTGTGTGTGTGTGTGTGTGTGTGTGTGTGTGTGTGTGTGTGTGTGTGTGTGTGTTGACTGATGAGACTTGTTGTCAGAGTCACTGAGGGGTGTGAATGTCTGCACTTCAGGAGGTAAGAAAAGAGGTGTGTGTTTGCAGTGAGTGTCAGAATGAGACAGGGTCATGGAGTGTGTGCTATTTCATCCTGCATGCTTGCTTCCTGTGGGGGGGGGGTATATACTCGTGTGTGTGTTGCTATTTGTGTTGTTGGGTCATACAGTATTTATAACAACAAAGGGTGACGAGACAACATGTGACTGAGGCTGGTTTTTTTTAAACTCACTGAGAGGTGAAAGTAATGGATTACAAGTACTCACGTTACTGTAATAGAGCTGCTTATACAGTATGAGTACTACCAGAGGTGTAAAGTGTACTGATATATCCAACTCAAGTAAAAGTATAATAGTCAAAGTAAAAGTTACTACTTACTTGAAATGTACTTTATGACAAGCAAAATTACAATTACAAAAGCAGAAATACCATAAAAGCAACTCAATTACAGTAACGTGAGTAATACCGTGATACACGATATTAAATTCGATCATTTGGATTCAAATAAAGTCTGACCCCAAAAACAATTTAAATAGATACATTTGCTGATGTAAAATGCTACACAGGCTCATTTATTAACAAACAGGTGCAAAATATGTGAAACTTTAGTCTTTTTCTCCTCGAAGGGACAGCACGTGTGAGTGAGTTCTGTACTGTGGCTTGTTTAGGGGAAAGTCTGAGTTATGATGCACTCAGTGATCATCTGTGTTTTTCATGCTATTTTGAGAAGTAGCAAAATTAGCTACTCCTAAAATGAGTATTTCAATACAAAATAAGCGATATTACCGATATTGTAATTTTATATATCGCCAAAACAGAAAACTCGATATACCTTGAATCTTGATATATCGCCCAGCTTTAATGGATACTTGCAATTTTTTTAGTATATTTCTGAATCAGTAATTTTACTTGTACTTAAGTATGTTTTAAAAGAAGTAGATACTTTATTCATTCCCAGAAGAGGAAATCCAAGTGCCCAGCAGCATACAGCGTGTGCCATACACTCATACACACTCATACATAAATAAAAGGTTCAAAAGTTTCTACTGTAATCGTAACTTTTAATTTGAGTACTATTTCATTGAGAGACTTGTACAGTTTCAGTGAGTAGGATACATGAGTACTCTTTACACCTGTGCTGAGGAGTTAAAGTTAACCAACTCTACTGTTTCTCTATCATGGTAGATCTGAATCTTTTTGCCACTGGTGGTTGATCACACGCAGACACACTCACTCACGCACGCACGCACCAACGTTCCCACCTCCAGACACGCTCGCTCGAGCACGAAATCAGAAGTTCAAGCAACAAATTCACTCACTATTTCCCAAGAGACTTTCCACTACATTTAGGTAATTCACATGGTTGCCATGACACGCAGACACGCCATAAACACGTTACACCACATCCATCCAACACGCTCTAATGCATCTGGATCTATGGTTGTGTGTCCTTTAGGTACTGTATGTCCAGTGAAACCTTTAAAAATAGACAGAAACAAGAACTTTTTCATCAAATATTATTGAGTGCTTTGATTTCTCCACTCACCAATATCAAAGGGATTAAAATTGACAAGATGACACTTTATTGTGTTTCATTAACTACTCTCTGATCCTGTGCTGTTGAAATGCAGCAGAAATATTCAGTAAATGTTGCATGAACCAATTTCATTTACACTCAGAGACACAGGTTCTTCTCTGCTGGGGTTTGCCACCCAAGGACTTCCTGCTATTTCTTTGATTTTTTTCCACATTTTTTGTATTGTATGTATTGATCTGTTCTCAGCTGGTAAAAACAAAAAGCCATACAAAAATCGCAACTGCATCTAATTCAACCCAGCACAAAGTAAAAGGGAAGGGGAGAAAGCTGGAGGGGAAAGGGGGGCATACACAGTCTTTGTATCAAAAGTTTCAGCCGTAAATATCAGCACGTGCATCCTCACATTTTCTTCAGGAAAAGCCATTTTTCTCGTTATTTGTATTTTCTGCCTCTTGAATAATGGGTGAGGTTAAAATGTACCTCTCACTATCCTGTCCTTGACTCCACTCTGACATACAACTGCATGACTCAGTGTGACCTTTGACCTTTTCAGCATTATTCATCATCACACTACGACCCTTCTGTGTGTTACAAAAGAACTTTGAAAAGTTCTGAATGGAGCTCCTACTCTACATTTATCACAACCCTTTTCACTCACAATTGGGGGTCTCACTGGTACATCGGGCCCCATCTGTGAATACAGTGGTTTACATTGATTGATAGACCTCCAAAAAGCCACAAATACATCAGCAGTTTTCTCCAACATTATACTCTGAGTGCCTCACTTGAGTATATTGTCCTTCTCGGAGGTTTTGGACAAAAAAGAAACGTCTCTTGTGGCGCCACCCGTGGCCCTTCTGCCAGCTCCGTTGTGTTCAGGAGTCAAATCACACATGTTGACTGACAGATGGAGACGAGAGACCCACACATCAACCACACACAATGAGTCAGATGTCACTTATGGTGCCAGAGTGACTCCACTAATATTTCACATTGTCCACAATGAAAGAATATACAATCAAAGGAAAAATATCTTTCAAGAACACAAGGAGAATCCATCCATACGCAGATAGAACCTAAAACTATCATTACTATTACCAGGGTTCTCATCATGAACGTTTCACAGCGTATGGGATCGCTTAGAAATGTATAATCCTCTGACGGCAAAATTTTGTGAAGTAAAGCTATGGTTTTTTTTTATTTTTGTTCCAGCATCACTTTAAAGCCAAAAGTTATTTGTTAAATTGGTGGCAGTCGTGATGAATGTAGTTATAGAGTTACTCATGCTTGGTATACGTCCTCCACTCATTATTACTGTGAAAAAAACTCGGAAATACTGTCCTATTTTCCTTTTATTTTTCATTGTCAAAAGAATCCCTTGATAAACGATTCAGAACAATGCAATTTAACTAAAAATAAATCTTGAATGAAATAAATAAAGGAATAATACAAATGAAGAAGAAGCCTGTTAATTTAACTTCTGGTTCTATAGTAAACAATGCAAAACTGCATAATAGTTCTTTTTCTTTTTAAAAGTGTAACTGAAAATGTATTTTGCGCCTTAACAATTGGACTTTAAAAAAAAAAAGTCATTGCACTGTATTTACATCAGATATTTGTTTGGACCAGCAGAGGGCGCTGGTAACCCAGTGGTCGGTTGGCATGGAGATATTCTTGCAGTGAAGAAGAGATGATATGCTAGCAGACAGAGCTAATAGAAAAACGTGACTTTACAGATATTCACGTAATATTACAGATATTATTTCGGTGCTAAAGGGGTAAGGAATCATTTATGAACATGTTGAAGAGTAGAAGGCATCCAGATAGAGAGTAGTAGCAGATTCTGCCCGCCGCCTACGCTTATGGACAAGAGACGGATAAATAAATAGCGCCCTCTGCTGTTTACAAATAGTACTGCGATTCAATTTTCAGAGAATCGATGTGAACCGTGATACCTATGAAGCGATTTTTAACTGCCTTACGATTAATTGTTACATCCCTAGTTTCTATTGTTTTTGTTTTAGATTATAAAGCACACTGTTTATATGGGTGGATGAACATAGTAGAGCTTTATCTGGGCCCCGACACGTCTGACCAGAATAAAGCCGATATCTCTTTAAGCCTGAACCAGTTTCAACCAGACACTATTCACATACATGCGCTCATGTAAAATGATCCGTTGTGAGTCATTAACCAATCCAATCCAACTTGATTTATAAAGCACTTTAAAAACCCAGGAAGAGGGGGACAGAGTGCTGTACAAAGTGACAACAGATGATATAAAGTGCATACAAAACTATATATAAAATAACAGTGTACATAAAATCAATGCAATTTAAAAAAAAAACATATGCCAAAGTAAAAAGGTGCGTTTTTAGAAGAGACTTAAGAACAGGCAGATATGAAGCCTCCCTGATATGAAGTGGCAGTCCGTTCCACAGCTTCGGACCCGCAACTGTAAAAGCTTGATTGCCTCTGAGCTTTTTTTTTGCTGACTGGCACCTTTAGCAGTCGCTGGTCAGCTGATCAAAGTGCCCGAGCAGAAACATAGGGCTGAAGAAGATCTGCCAGATATTAGGGTGTGAAACAATGATTTAAAAAGCAATAAAAGGAGTTTATTGTAAAGTGCTCAGGACAGAAGAAATGTGCTCACATTTCCTCGTGCCAGTTAAAAGTCAGATTCATGTGCCGCTACACGCTAGCAGTTGAAGCTACACTGTTTACATTGGACGTGATTATGGGTTACCAAGCGGAGGATGCACACAGGCAACATCGGGGTGCAGGGGTCCTCGGGTGAAAATAGGAGCATCCGAGCCAATCGCTTGTATTAAATAAGGTGCGGCTGATGTATGTGTTTATGGGTTAAACAGATTAAAAAGAGTTAAAATAACCCATGAACGTCTGGAAGTCCCTTTGAGTCCAAGTGAGCAACAATTATTAGGACGGAACCGATTAAAAAAGGAAAAAACAACAGAAAATCCCCCTATGTTGGTTGCACAGTGTATGAGATCAAAATCACAGCGTAGGGGCCCCTACACTCAACAGTACTGGAGAGAACCCCGACTACAGCGTGATGTTAGAGGTCTTCTGATCAAAGACGTTTTGAACGGGTCTTTTCTGTTGTCACACTTTGTTTTAAAATTCCCTTTTATCTGAATGTATTGATGGGATTGATTTATTGCAGCACATCTCACTATCCAAAGGTGTCACCTGAGTCTTGTAGTGGATTTAGATCTTCCTTCTGTGTGTGTGTGTGTGTGTGTGTGTGTGTTTGATGCCTGCTGTGTTTGACGTAAACAACATTCCAGTCCATTTTCAGCCCAGATAGGAGGGCATGAACCATTAGCTTCAAGAAGCCAGTGCGTCGCCCCACTGTCAGCCTGTGAGGGGAGAGCTTGGCAGGCGGGTGGACAGGATAGGCTGGCTTTCTGCTCCATTGGCTGGATCTGGATGGCCGGCTGTTAAACTCTGGTAGACAACAATGCCCAAGAAGTGGGCAGACACAAGCCTCCCAGTGCCAGAGGACGACAGCTGAAATGGAGGACGAAAATGCTGTTTAACTGCAATTGTTTGCATGTATTTATTTATTTTTTGGGCCAAAATTATTCTCCTGCAGAGATGAACGACACAAAATGAGGTTTGTCCCCTTGAGGCAAGGCCTTGTGTTATGGATTGAAGCTTTTTAAATGACTCAATAAGTGTGAACACTACACTGAAACGTGCTGTGAAAACAGCCAAAGCGTTTACATAAAATTGTTAACATAAAATTGAAAACATTGAATTGCAAGGACATTCTCTTTAATTTATCATTCCACACTGTTTGTCATTGGAAGCATTAATACGGGACAGAAAATCTGACTTTTTAAAAAGGTGGTGAAGGCAAAAAAAAAAAGGATTTTCAAGGTAATATGTTTGAATATATGAATAGATTCAGATTTTCTTTTTTGTCCTCCATGGTCTGAAATATTACAAACTGAACCATTATGAATGCTTAAAAAAGATTTTAACCAAGGTTTATCTTGCAAGGATACAAGTTAGACATTTACCGGAGAGCTTCGTCACACTGTCTCCTAGCAACCCCAGCCAAAAAACACTCAGTGAGTTAAGGGACTTGCTCAACATCCCAAAGTGTTGACCCCGGTGAGATTCGAACCTCTACTCTTTCAAAGAAAAAGAAAATGTCAGTGTAAACCAGACGTAGGGTCACCCTACCTACCTGCATGGGAGAACATTCAACCTGGAAAGGGATTCTTTCCAGGGTTACATTCAGAGGCCAAATGCACCCCAAATTTGGATGAAAGATTTTGAAGATACACTGACTCAAACTGAAAGTGTGACCTGATGGTGGCGCGGCAGGAACGATCATATCGTCAACCACAACCAATAGGGTTCTACGAAATGGTCATTAATGTTGTCAGAAAATTTGAGAAGATTTGGATGAAAACAATCAAGATAAATTAATTCTAATTAAAAAGGTTGTCCTGTGGTGGCGCTAGAGAACAGGTCAATGTTTCATTATTAAGGGCTTATTTATGGATTCAAAAAATTAACAAAGTGACACAAAAACTTGGTCAACAATTTTCTAAAGGCAAAATATCCCAGGGGTCATATTGACCCTAAGGCTAAAATGTGTTTGTAATATTTAATGATAATAGGAATGTTAATAAAAAGATGCTCTCAGATTACTGGGTTATTCTAGAGCAATGTTGTTCACTGGAACAGGTGGCACTGATAACCACAGGTAATAACTCTGTGTAATATCTCTGAAATTATAGAGTTAAACTAAATCATACTGATGCCAATAAACTACTTGACCACACACAACACACCACACACACACACACACACACTTCTGGAACCAGCGTGGTGTGCATGGTGCTGCATCCTATCCTATCTGCAGCCAACAACTCCTGGCAGCAGACACACTGTGTTTGTGTCCATTCCATCACCGTGGTTGTGTTCCATCAGACGGCCAGCTGGCACCAAGACACAAATTACTGAACAGCACAGACAGCAGAAGTTTAGAGTAGAGAAAATAGCCTCAGCGCATCACTACAAAGGCCAGAGTGGGAGAGAGTGGGAGCCACTTTGCACTCTGGCACCAAACTGGACGGTTTGTGATGACACAGTAATCGTGTGATAGCATGTACTCGGGGCCAAACGTTAAAGCACCAACACGTCTTTCTGTTTGCCAAAGTCTCAGGTGACGTTTTTACAGCTTTTGCACTCGCCTGAAATGAACTTTTCCTCTGATCTGGAGTGTTGGTGTTAATTTGCCAACAGGCATACGTCACGGTCTTTATACTCTTACATCAGTCCACAGCTTCATAAAACACATCATTTTCTGCTCTTCAGGCAAACTATGTGGTTGAAAAAAATGCAGTATGAAGATGAAATTGTTGGTTTGCATTCAGACACTAAAAATCTCTAACCTTAAGTTAAAAGACGAGACATTAGCAAATCACGCTTGTTTATCATTATATCCTATAGATATTAGATTTTTCTCCAGCTATGCAACAAGCTGTGATCCATTGTGTTACATTAAATGGATCTTCTACTGTTTTTACAAATGTGGCCTAAAATCTTCTAAATGTCCTCATTAGTACATCTATGTCTAACAAAACATTATTTTGCACCAAATTTGTTTAATTTCCTTTTAAAAATGGGACTACTTTACAGTGTTAGAGCCTGTGTTCCTCCATCTTGAAATCACGTGACTGATGATGTCACACGGCCCCACTGCCTGTAAACATTCCATTGTTTTCTATTGGAGTGAAAGATTCAGCCTGATTTATAGATCATTTAGTAACTTTTTAGATCATTTAGTAACTTTTTAGATCATTTAGCAGCTTTCTGAAGTAGTATTTTAGTAAAAGTCAGAAGCAAAAACTTTTCAGAGGAGGAGGAATTTGCAGACTTTTGAAGAAAATTAGAATAAACCAGCATCTAAATAAGTGATTTAGCTTTTTAAAGTGCACACAGTTAATTTTATACATATTTAAAAGCCTTTAGGAGGAAATTTGCATAAATTAGCCTTTTTACATCCCTTATCCCCCATTTCAGTGTCAATACATTTCTTCAATGTTGATTCGAACACAAACCTATCATCTATTCTGAGGACAATGAGAATGTAAAGCCATTAAATATGTGCATTAAACGAAAAGAAATGTGAGAAAAACTTTATTTCAAAACAAGCTGGAGGCGTGAGTCTGGAACTATAAACACGATTCCCCTAATTTAACCTTTGTGCCATTTTCTATTTATAGCACAAACAAATAACTTATGTTTTTCTCATGTAAATTCTTCCTCTATGATAATAACAGAGATAGAAATTGTAGTCAAGACAACAACAAACAGCAGGAGAAGTAAATGTGGCCAAACGGGAGCTTCTTAGGATTAGGCCTCGTGTATTTTGGCAAAACTGAATTCATCCTCAACTAAAAATAACTGTCATTAGCTCTGTTGGAAATAAAGTAATGACATGTTGGTGCAGTGGTATAACCTGCAGATGTGGATCATGTGTTTTTCTCTCATTCTGTGTATATGCTTGTAGTTGTCTTGCCTATTATGATTGCTTTCTGAGCATTTCTGTTGTCCTTTAGTGTATTTTTCCAGTAAAATGTATGTTTTTTAGAGTCAATGTGTATTTATGTTGTCATTTTGCATTTTTTTAGTCATATTTGTGTATTTCTGTTGTTGTTTTGCTTGTTTGTTAGTACTGTGAGTTTGCGGAGTCATTTTTTTTTTTGTTTTTCTTGTATTTTTGCGTACTTTTGTTGTCATTCTCTGTATTTTTGTATGTATTTGAGGCATTTTGCATATTTTTGTTGTCGTTTTTTGTTATTTGGTATAATTTTGTGTATTACTATGTTCAATTTTTGTAGCAGTTTTGTGTGTTTTTGTAGTATTTACTGTGGATTTTGTTGGCTTTTACGGTATTTTCCTGCAATGTTGTAATTTTTTGTATATTTTAATGTATTCTTGCTTTTGTTTTGTGTATATTTCCTTCAATTTGTACGTTTACTTTGTGGGACGCAAACAATTAGACCGAGGACCGCCTGAGGCCCCTGGGCCACCAGTTGCCAAAGTCTGTCTTACATGAATACAGGAGCTTTGGCAACACTCCCATAGTGTTTGATATCACCAATTTCTACAGGTTCTGAGCTTTACAACGCTGTTAAGCATTCTGATTGATCAGAGCTTTTCTGAATAAGACCCAGACGCAACGGCATCAAAGAGTGGAGGGAAAAATAGCTTTACGCATGGCACAGCACAAACTTGGATAACAATAGATAATGTGTTTATTTCAAGCTAAAATGCAACATCCATCGGTCAAAAATAAGACTAAAAATAATTGGAATCAATTTGACTGACATTACAGTTACACACTCGTTCCCAAACTTGTGGAAAAATTAGGCACAGTTGTGGCAAAGTGGGCTTCAGCCTAAACTAAAACACGTCCATCTTTGGCCTATTGTTTATTATTATCACCACCAAACTTGCTTCAGTTCATGTTCATATATTAGTTCAATAATTCCTGCCTTTATAGCCTTCCCTATTGAGAATTGGCTTTATATTTGATGTACATCTCTGTAGGTGGACTATAGATTTCTGTATTTAAAACATGATTTATTGTCACTCAGGATCATATATTTCCGAAATGTCATTAACTGTAACCATGAAGGATCTTACTTCAATCTGAAAAAATAAACAAATAAATACATAAAATAAAATAGCCATGTAGGTCATGTAGAAGCTTTGAAAAACGTTATTTATTCTGGGTTTGTGATTTTCGGAGAGAAGAGGTTTTTAACCTTTACGACTTTTCACACCAGGGACTTCCATAGGACTTGGGTTGATTATTTGTAGAATTTCATACATTAGTCTAGTTTAATTTAGTTGTGCGTTATACATTTTCTAGTTATTACATTAAGTCAAATACAGTAACATGCTGGGAACCAAAAATTTGGTCTCATGTCTGAATTCAGACTGTGCATTTTGATTAATCATTGAGGAGGGAGTGAACGGATATCCATTCTGTTCTGACGGTTTTTAGGCCTAGTAGTTCTATTTTCTATTAAATAAGAAGGATTTAAATTTTAGGAGGAACAGAAATACAGGGCAGAAAAAAACGACCAGAAATGATAACCATAACTAACCACGCATGTTTTAGTTCAGGGGCCAAATACAGAAAATTTGATCTCAAGTGGGACAAGTATTTTTAGGAGAAAAAACAAGCACTTTCAACATGATTGTGCCCTAGTTTACACTTCCACGTTTAAATGATATATGAAGTAGGTAAGTCACTGACAATCTCCAAGCAATAAGTGACCAACTTCAGTCCCTGCAGGATCTACACATAAATGTCCTTTATTTTGTGACAATTTCTTATTTATTTTGGGGGAAATCTGGGGAATACTTTAAGAAAAATTGCAGGTTTTAAAAAAAAAAACTGGTTATCTTTCAACAATTTGGGATAAAAAATGTCTGCCATCATGTGATATGAACATGGAAAAACTGTAGGCTCTGCAAAATTTGTGGAATTTAATTGAATTTGTGTATTTAGAGGGACTGAAATATTTCAAGTCATCATTTGATAATTTACACAATTTGATATTTTTTACTTTCTCCTGTGGGCCACATTGGATGCTCAAAAGGACCGGATTTGGCCCCGGGCCTCGAGTTTGACACGTATCACAGATAAAGGCTTGAGGTAAACCAAAGGGTTTTTTTTAATTTAGCAAGTTCTAATAATTAATCAGAATAACCAAACAACGACGTCAGAAATCCTTCTTTTCTTAATGAAAATCAGTGAGAAAACCCAAACACAGCTACAGCTCGGTCCCTGAAATCCTGCTTAAGATCACTCATCTGTTCCCACATCATCAATAACAACTCTCACACACAAAATTGCAGCAAACTGCTGCGAGCAAAAAAGCATCTGTCAGAAACTTGTGTCGTGTCTACTTTCAGCGTGAAGCTGCTGCTCAGCCTCCATCATATTCAACAGATGGGGCTTCGCTCGCTCTATCTTCAACTGCTGGTGTTTTCACAGTAAAAAAAACCCGTTTCTCTCTTTGCTTTTCTCATCTTCTCTCGTGAAGAAGTTTCCTCCCAGCCTGATGTAAATAACGTTGAATATACATTTAAAAACCGTCTTTCCCCAACGTGAAGCTTCAACTAAACGGCGTTACAATGGTATCATACAACAAAAAAAATGAATTAACCATTGTTTAGACAGTTAAAAAGAGAAAAATATATTTGATTTTCAATATTTACCCCGACTTTTATTCAGTTTTTCAGCTCAGCGGAGGTGATTACGGCACATTGTGAAAGAACTCAGTACGTTGTTTGCAGCTTCCTGTTTCCATTAACTGTGAGTGACAACCAAAACATCCTTGATCAAATCCCAAATCAGCTGTGATGCAGGAAAACACACTACAGTGGTTAACTGAAGCACATGTGAGAGCACTACAATCACCCGAATCACCATTACTTCAAACTCCTCTGAATCACTGTATTAACACTGCTTCAGCAAGAAAAAATAAATCAAAATTAAATTAAATTCAACAAATCTTGAACACAAATTGCTTTGACGAGAGGTCTTGATGACTCACAAATATAAAAATGTGTGAAAAATATGTAGATAATCAAACATCTGTATTTTGGGCTCCAAATCACTTCAGCTGATTGTTTAGTTACGTCCCATAATGTGTTGATTAGGACATGTACTGGATGTGGGGACTCACTTTTACACCGTTTTTTTGTGATTAGAACAATTAGAAAGATGAAAAATAAAGTGATTAGGTCAAGGAGTTTGATAATCTGCAGTGAACTAATTTAATAACCCAATTTTATTTACAAATCCCAGTGAGGCAGGGAGAGCAGCTAGACCACAGTGAGGACGTACTAAACACTGGCCTATGGGAAGCAATAGTTCATACATGAATTAGTACATGGTAAACTGTACAGTTAAACTTAAGGCATCCTCTGCTGTTTTTACAAATGCAGCCTAAAATCTTTTAAATTTACTTAGAAGATATATATTTTTTTTTTTCAGTGAAAGTTTTAAATTATGCTGAATTTGGTTGCTCTAAATAATCAGGAAAAGTCAAAGATGTCAATGTAAACCTCTTGTTTACCAAGGGGGCGACAGTTCCAACTCTGCGGTTTCATAGTAGACAAAGTGCTGACACGCTTTGGTGGCTGAAGTTAGCGAGTAAATCACAGACTGTTGAAGACACAAACCCTGAGGATAGACGTCCTTTTGGGTTCGAGTCCTTCAACAGTCTGTGAACTTTTTCTGATTATTAGGAGCAACCAAAAGTAGCACAAATTGACATGCTGACTGAAAAATCTGCTAAACGATCTAAAAATCTGCTGAACGATCTAAAAATCAGGCTGAATGCTTCACTCCAATAGAAAACAATGAAATGTTTACAGGTAGTGGGGCCGTGTGACATCATCAATCACGGTGTTTGTGATTTTCGGAGAGAAGAGGCTGTGGCTTAACAGGTTTTTAACCAGGCTTCAGTGATAAATAATCCCCTTTTTAAAAGTTAACAAAACAAATATGGTGCAAAGTTGTGTGTTTTGTTAGTCATATATCAAATAAGGACATTTCAAAGATTTGAGGCCACATTTGTAAAAACAGTAGACGATCCCTTTAAGGACTAAATGACGAGAGGAGAAGGAGGGGTTGGAGTTTAGAGGAGGTGCAACTTTCAAGTCTTGCTAACTCTCCAACATTGTGGATTATCCTTCTATAAAGCAAGGAATCTCAGTCTGTGTGTGTGTGTGTGTGTGTGTATGTGCGTGTGTGTGTGTGTGCGTGTGTGTGTGTTCCTCAAATATCTCTGCAAATCAGGCTCAGACTGACCTGAGACTTTCAACATGGCTGCTGCTTGGTTCAAAGGTGTGCAACGTTGGATTTGTTTGAACTGCATTAATACATAAATGCAGCGTTGGTCACTCAGGATACATTGAAATCTGAGACTCTACAGGAGTGACTGCACAAAGGGCTTTTAAAAATGACTAAAGTGGGTCTAATATCCTAAAAAACACCCCATAAATATTGACCAGCAGGTGTCCTCAGTGAGCAATGTTGTTACTAAAGTGAGTAATAATAATTAAAAAAATTGTGTGTGTAATTCAGAATGAAATTTTTGTTAGGAATTAAGTGTTTACAAGGTCAGTTTAAAGAGGATTTAACTTTTATTCTGAATTAAAGAGGAATTAGAGCTCCCATGTAAACCATCCATGAAAAAGCTACGTATCCTCCCACTTTTCTATAACAACACATACTTCCTACAGGCACTGCACTAGTATGTTTAATACTCACACAGTTATTATCTACTGTCACAGACCAAGTGCAGGTAACAGGGTTTGAATCATGACCAGTAAGGTTCAAAACGACACAATCCTCATCAACAAAACCATATTCTATCTTGTCTGCAGTTAAATACTACTCCATGGTTACGTTGTCTGTTTTGTGTTCATTCCTTTTGTGCTTTTTGTCATCCTTTGCAATTTAACATGTAATTACTCAGCTTGACGTACAGCAACGACATAACCGTTAACGAGAGAAACCTCTGCTAAAATGGTTCAGGAAAAGTAGAATTTCTGCCAGTGTTTCCTTCCTTTTTACCATTTACCCCACCAGTCCCCGCCTGTTGCCACCACCCCACCCACACCCCCCCCACCACCCCTCATCAAAGACGGCGTTGCGTAGCAGCTCCTGAAGAACAGACACTGTCGAGCAGGGAAGCGATGGAATGGAAAAATTTAATCGCATTAAGAGGAAAACCTTCTCTTTTCATTTGTAAATTCCTGGGACACATTTTTTTTTCTCCTTCCTCCAGTGAACACACCTCTCTCTCTCTCTCCCCCCCCCCCACACACACACACACACACTCATGGAGCCCATGTGAAACAGATACATGCACAAGTATATGCGCGTACTCACAAGCACACACACATTTACGCACATGCACAAACATGCACAAGTACATGCGCAAGAGCACACACGCACACACACATGCACGCAAATACACACAATCAAGTCCTCAATGTACTTCAGCCAAGGATTTGAAAACCCAGGATGGAGGCCCATTGGTGGGTGCATAAGCCCCCCCCCCTCTTAATCGAGACACAGATCAACACAATCTTCATCCTTAATTCCCTACTCTCGCTCTGTTTGTCTCTCTCTCTCTAATTATTGACCTCCTTTCTCTACACACACAGATTCACACTCTGCCTCCATGGAGATGAGCCGCTGACTACAGAGTGGTGAGGATGACCAAACTAGTTCAAACCATGTGAAGAGTGTTTCATCCCCTGGTGGTCTGTGAAGAACTTCTACCTCACATTATCCACAGATCTAGTCTTTAGTCATTTTGTGCAAAGACAAACCCTAAACAATGAATCTACTTTGGCAGTGTTTGAAATCGCATCCTGACGAACAACTCATGCTAACGTACCACTCATGCTAACGTACCTCTCGTACCGACGTACCTCTCGTACCGACGTACCTCTCGTACCGACGTACCACTCGTACCGACGTACCACTCGTACCGACGTACCACTCGTACCGGCGTACCACTCTTACCGGCGTACCACTCTTACCGGCGTACCACTCTTACCGGCGTACCACTCTTACCGGCGTACCACTCATCCTGACGTACCACTCATCCTGAAGTACCACTCATACTGACGTACTACTCATACTAAGTCTGAAGTCAAAATGAGTATGTAGTGTGTTCACATTAGATACTATATGAGGGTAAGTATGCACGATGGGCACACAAGTCATACTCAACCATCCCATGATAATCAAACATCCCCTTTTCAAAACAAAAGCATCTTTTCTTGTCTTCCATTAGTTTTTTCAACCCTTTTGTAAATAAGGCTCTTGTTTTGAAGTTTACAGGAAGTTTAGTCAGTAGCACAATGGAGGGTCTCTGAAAATCTCTGAAATGTCGGCATAAAATGTGTCTACGTGAGTTTTATGGATCAAATGAGCACATGTTGATATTCTACTTGGTCACTTTCTCATTTAAAATATTTTCAGAATTTTCAAAGTAAAGGAGAATCAACAGAGATATTTAGCCTCAGTGTGAACAAGGTTTTTAATGCTGTATGTTCCAGATGCATCTTGGGAAACTTGGAAGTATACTTCAGTAAGAATGGTTACCATACTAATCATACTTGTAGTATATGGTAGACAGTATCTGCTCATTGAGTGTGTACTAGTGTGTAGTACGATAGTGTGCGATTCCAAACGCAGCAAGTGTTAGCTCACCCACTCTATGGAAAGTTGCAGTGATCTTATTTTCTCATCCTTCTGCAAATACCGTTAAGTTTCATTTCTTTTTTTCATCGTTATCAGTTAAACGTATACGTAGTACAATCTTTTTGCCATATTATTCATTGTGATTTATTTGGTATCCTGTATGTATACAAGTTGTTTAATGTGTTCTAAGTTTAGTTTTTAAAAGAGAAGGCAGACTTTGGTATTTGGATTAAAAACAGTCGCTGATGTTTGGCATATCTGACTCTTCGTTTACGTAAAGTTTGTTTTGTTGGTTAAGATTTAGTTGAAATCATGTTTTTTGAAACTTTGTCCTTGTTCCAGAAAATAGGCCTCGAAAAAGTGAACTAACCAGTTTGAATTATTTTATGTAAGGATATATTTGGTAGATAGGGCTATTGGATATAAGGTTCTTTAGTAAATATAGTATGTCAAAAATACCGCAGGTGCTCCGTAGACTCATTAGTCTGTTGTTTGTAGGGATGCACAGAGAAAACAGCACTTGTCTGGATACAACGCGATGGATTGAGCGATGCTGGTCCAATTTACTCGCCCGCCTCCCCGCAACACGGGACCACGTAGACATTCAGCGAAGCTACGTTGTTAAAGACTTTTAATGCCATAATCTACATTTGACTTTTAAATGATTTTAATCCTTTTATTATATCCTAACTGTGTCTAAATAAGTGATTTAGTCTGACCCTCCACGTAAAAAATGTATCTCCCATATTATCCAGTATTTATCATATATCATTTAGAACATCATAAATAATAACACTTCCTAATTTGAGCTACTTTACTCTCTCATTCTTTAAGTTGGAGAAGGTGCTGAATATTTCAAGTTCACAGAAATGAGAAATAATAATAAAAAGAGGTAGATCGGTGCATTAGTTTTCATTCCTTATTGATGAAGCAAATCTTGAGACGTTCTATATATTTAATTCTTTTTTTTTGCTGTCCCCCCCCCGATAAGAATCTCAGACTCCGCCCATGGCGACCACCCTCCAATCAAAGGTGGTCAACAACCAGCTGCACCCGACAAAGAAAAACACCCCTTATTCTGTACCAGAAAACTGATAAAGCTGCAACAGAAGTCCCCAAAGAACCACCACCTGCCCTGCTCATTCACACCACCTAGAAGGACCAACCCCCCCCCCCCAACCAGGGAGAGACCGGCCCCCCACCTTCTCCCTTCCTCAATAGAGAATTACTGTAAAGTTCAATTTCAATCCTCCTCCTTGCTTTTAACAGCTATAACACACACCCTCGTAGTAGAATATCAAATAAAACATGGTGTAATTCTTCACTCTGCAGCCATTGTGTCCCTTTCTGAACTCTCTCTGCTCCTGTAAATCTGTTCTAAACCTGTGGTTGGTGTCCCTGCTCAACTCCATTGTATCTATTGTGTGAAAAAGACCCGTTATATTCACATTCCTGTTGGATACTGTCACACTTAACGACACAATAGAGCTGCTTTCACACAGCAATTCTTTTAGTCCAGAACTGCAACGTCAGCCAAACACACCTCGACTGGTGTGTGTGTGTGTGTGTGTGTGTGTGTGTGTGTGTGTGTGTGTGTGTGTGTGTGTGTGTGTGTGTGTTCTCACCATCAGAGGGAGCTCCCATGCAGTGAGATCACTAATATTATGAGGTTACACAACATTAACTGACCCTGTCAGCTAATTGATCTGAGTCACATTAGCACCAAATGCTTTTGAATTACGAGACTTTTTGTCAACTTTACATAAAGTTTGATTACTTACAGTATAACCAGAGGCAAAAGTAATAGATTACAAGTACTAACGTTACTGTAATCTAATGATTAGTTTTACTTGGACTTAAGTATGTTTTAAATTAAGTACATTTCTACATCCAACTGTTACTGAGTAAATTATATATATTTTGTTTTAAAATGATCAACAGACATTGTGAAACTACAAAAAAATCAAATGACCAGACAACAATCAAATGCATCACATCCTAGCCGACCAATCAGATTAAACGTAATGCACGTAATGTACAGCATTGATTGGAGTTTTAAGTTATACAGTTCATAGAAGTGTCTACTGTAAACTTAGAGCCTTTTTAAATTGAAATCATTGGTGTTATTTTGTTTTAAAAATAATAAAATAAGCTAACTGCTGCTGTGCTGCTAGTCGCTAAGCTAACTGCTGCTGTGCTGCTAGTCACTAAGCTAACTGCTGCTGTGTTGCTAGTCGCTAAGCTAACAGCTACTGTGTTGCTAGTCGCTAAGCTAACTGCTACTGTACTGCTGGTCGCTAAGCTAATAGCTACTGTGCTGCTGGTCGCTAAGCTAACAGCTACTGTGTTGCTAGTCGCTAAGCTAACAGCTACTGTGTTGCTAGTCGCTAAGCTAACAGCTACTGTGTTGCTAGTCGCTAAGCTAACAGCTACTGTGCTGCTAGTCGCTAAGCTAACTGCTACTGTGTTGCTAGTCGCTAAGCTAACAGCTACTGTGCTGCTAGTCGCTAAGCTAACTGCTACTGTGCTGCTAGTAGCTAAGCTAACTGCTGTGATGCTGCTAGTCGCTAAGCTAACTGCTGCAATGCTGCTAGTCACTAAGCTAACTGCTGCAATGCTGCTAGTCACTAAGCTAACTGCTGCAATGCTGCTAGTCACTAAGCTAACTGCTGCTACTGCTTTCCTCCGCAATTTTCACAGAAACAAACTTTATCTCAGGCTTAGCTTCACTTATTGGCTTAAAAAAGTTATTTTTAAACATTTACCAGCGCTGACATCGTGACTATTTTTACATTAAATCACCCTAGTAGCGTGGGGGCGTGGCTTTACTTTCCACTCTCTTCCTCACATTCGCGCTGTGTATACATTAAGTTTTGTGTTTACAATGAAATTTCCAGTGATTTCAACTCAAAAAAAGGACAGCTGTCCAAATATAATACTTCAAAATTTAATTACACACCTAAAAGTGAAAAATGGGTTAGATTTTTTATTTTTTTAAACGAGGTGCTGGATCCAATCAAATAAGTGCAGGTCAAAATCTGTGAGGTGCCGGATCATGCTCCGTCAAGATCCGGCCCAAAATATAATAAGCTCTGCTTATAGCATATAGTAGACATTATATATTATATATAGTATAGTCATTAGTACTTCATTAAACCATGTTAGCTTTAGCATGCTAACCATCACGCCCCACCCTCTCACTCCATGGTACCGCTAGAGCAACACAAACTATTTCAAATATTAATTGATTAAATGTGGGTTTTAATTTATTAATTTATATGCATTCACTTGTGATGTTAATAAAAACTATGACAAAAATGATTCCTTTATAAAGCTTTATTCCCCACACTTTTCTCCTTTTTTCATTTTGTTGTAAAACCCTGGTTTTATTCCATTCCATAACCAGTTTCTCACCGACTGTCACTCTTAAACCTGATGATGAAGAAAAAGGGAAATGTAAGATACACTTTTAGTGTTATATAACAGTATAGTGCCATCATTATAAATCTCTCTACATATCAAGCTGACACAATCACATCATTTTCTGGTGCTTTAAGGTAGAAAAGCAGCGTTTTGTCGATGATTTGTGCTGGTGTTTCACCTCCGAGTGTCACTCCAGGAGCAGATTAGCTCCATACGCCACGATTACTCAACTACTCAGTCCAACACAATGTTAGGACACGGCGTAGCTCCTGGACATTGTCTTGTTAGCCGTGTCAGTCCATTTAATGACGTTACTGATGGATTCAACTGTGTGTGTTAGATTATAATAACATCTGTGCTGGTTTTACAGCAGAAATGTTCAGATAGAGACAATATAAATACATTACAGCACATGTCAAACTCAAGGCCCGGGGCCCAAATCTGGCCCTTTAGAGCAGGGATGGGCAACTGTTATCACAGTGGGGCCACAAATTTAAGTTATTTTGTGTATTATATTGGGCTTCATATTATTTCGAAAATCTTAAATTACAATTTTTGGTGGATTTGTCTTGGGGGGCCGCACAGAATTAGACTGAGGGCCGCATGTGGCCCCGGGCCACCAATTGCCTATGTCTGCTTTAGAGGATCTAATTGAACCGCAGGAAAAAAAATGACAAAGAAAACATGAATCACTGCGTAAATGACCATTTAGTTCAGTTGTAGATACACCTTCAAATACACAAATCCAATGAGACTGCACAATATTTGCAGGGATTACAGTTTTTAATGCTAATATCACATGATGGTAGTCGTTTCAAATCTCAAATTGTTGAAAGAACTCTTGATTTTTCAAAATCATGCAATTTTCCTCAAATTGTTCCTCAACATTCCCCCAAATTTAATAAAAATTTGTCAGAAAAATCAAGAAAATGCGATAAAGAAGCTGCAGGGACCGACATCTGTCACTGTCCATTGTTTGGATATTATCAGTGCCTTACATACTTTATATATCAATTATACGTAAAAGTATAAATTAGAGCACAATAATAATAATAATAATAATAATAATAATAATAATAATAATAATAATAATCTGTGGCCCACTTAAGATCAAATCGCTCTATATTTGGCCTCTGAACTAAAATGAGTTTTGCACCCCTACATTATAGAACAGCAAAATCATAACTACTGTATGATTATCTATCAGTTAGATTCGGGTAGGAAAGGTAGGCAGTGCCTACCAAGGGTGAATTGATATTTTGATTATTTGTTTTAATTAACATGTTTATTTTTCCATTTCCGAATACCTACAGTACCTAAACATTTGATAGTGTCAGCATTTTGTGCTTTTCATAACCCAAATGACTAAACATCACTATTTCCTGGTACGGCAGAGACGCTGCACAGTCTCACTTCGCTGTGAGGCAGGAGGCGGCCACGCCCCCTCCCAAAATGAAAATGGCTGCTCTGCCTCTGTTCCCATAGCGTGTTTATATGTGTTTGCACATGTGCAGTCACTTCCCCAAGATGAAAACATTTCACATAAAAACGTAACCATGCTATGCTAAATGCTATTACGTACATTCACAGCGGATTTGATCCAGCATGGACGCTGCTACGTTCTTTAGCTAGTGGGCGGGACAACACTACAGGAAGGACAGGGGCATCCGAGCAGATCGCCTGTATTAAATAGATGGTGTGGCTGATGTGTGTTTCTGGGTTATACAAATTAAAAATAGAGTTTCAACAACTTCAGCACAGCTGGGAGTCCATTTTGTGTCCAAGTGTGCAACAATTATTATGATGGTACCCATTAAAAAAGGAAAAAACAACAGAAAATCCCCCTAAGTTGTGAAAACTGAACGTAGGAGCCCCTACGCTCAACAGCACTGGCGAGAATTTATTTGATTTTTATTTTTTTATTTTACCTGTCACTGGAACGAGAATAAACCTCATTAAAATGATACTACTCTTGTCATCTGTCCTTGGAGCTGTAGAGAAAAACTTTACAAAATGTATTGTGTGGACAGGCATGGAATTATTTTATTGAATTAAATACTGAATAATTATTCAGTTTAAACCCAAAAACCTGCGTGTGGTTTACAGATCCTGTACACAGGTGCTATGAGTCCTAATGTGAAGTGATAAAATAAGAAATGACACTGAAATGAGGTTTTGGATGTACTTCACCTGAGATTAAAATACTGATAAAAGATAAGAAAAATAGCTTTATATCAGACTTTTTTTAGTTGTTTTTTTTTTCATCATAAACACTGAAATAAATCTTGCATTCTTCCAATCTCATCTTCAGACAAAACAGGAGTTTCTGTAATTCAGCCGCAGGTTAACAAGTGTTTTGGTGATGACATTGTTTTCATCGCCTCAGTCCAAAATGGATTTAAAAAATAAACCTTGTGTGTTATAAGGCCAGATTAGCAATGACATCAGTGCTTTATCAACGACAAACAGAGTACAACAGATGCCAGAAATTGATGAGAAACTCAGTCTGAGTCTGGATTCCAGGGGTGTTGAAAAAAATAGATTTTATGTCAGCGCTAGGACCTACTTTAACCATATATGATCCCACATGTCATCCTTTTGCACTATGTAAATTGATTTAATAGTCTTTTAAATCCTCCACCTCTTGCAGCTGTAGCTTCTAATCGGCCTCCATCCCCGTTATCTGATTGTGTTTCCTTATCTGCTCCCACTGTGTCCTATTTCTGTCCAAATACTCCAGCTTTTCAGATCACCATCATCATCTTCATCCCCTCACCGATCTGTTTCTAGGGAAACAGCCTCTGAGCCAATTGCTTGACCTGAGGGTATTCAATACATATAAGCTGTGTGTGTGTGTGTGTGTGTGTGTGTGTGTGTGCTTAACCTGAGGGTATTGATGGCGACCCTCGTATAAGCCGTGCTCCGTCTGCTCCACATTAAAGAGGACAGAAGACCTCATCACGCTAACATGACGGAGGTACCGTACATGCAAATTGTCCTCAAGAGTGAAAAAAAAAAAGCGTCTGCACACGCAACAAAAGTGGAAACCACATGATGCACAATTTACAGGAATTTAAAGACCCCATAAACTCAAACTAGTGCAAAACAATGCAAAAAGGAGGATTGAACAAACAAAGAAAAAGGGCTGCACTCTGAGTTTAGAGCATTTGGTGTACACGTGAAAAAATAATATCTGTGTTGGAAATTAGTGAGGGTCATGGGCCATTTGGCCTCAATTTAGCCAAGAATACAACCCACAACCTTGTTCCTTGGGTCAAAATTTTTTGTCAACCACTTTTTATTCTCCGCTCAGCAAAAGGTTGCTCCAGGGTGAGCTCCGCCCCCTCACACACACAGCACTGCTCACGTCAGTCTATCTGAAGCTGCCGTGCTGCCATACATCATGGATTGTTACTTGGTGAAGACCAGACACCAAACAAATGAAACCAGTCCAAGTTCCCACAAACACCGTGACAGAGATGTAGCAATGATTATGAACTGAACATTGGACTAAAGCATGCTAAGCTAACCCACAGACACATGAGACTGGAATAAATGTTAACGCTAACGAGCAAAGTAACAAGTTTGGATGAACTATGGCCGGGCCCGCGGAACGTCTCCGTGCCAAATAGCACGTCCCATGTTTCCGAGAATTCAGTCAAATGACACGGTCAGTAAAAAAGGTCTTAACATCTGCTCATAGAATATCATGTCAAATTACAGCCTGATTCAACGAGCATTAACAGTGGCACAGATGGAGTAATAGGTCCCGTTCATATATTGATATGTGTCAATGATTCAGAACCACCAACTGTTGCAATATTTGACTCTTAAATAAATGAGAAAACTTAATGGAAATTGGAAATTACCAGAAAAGGGGGGTGGGCCAACAGGAAACATTTAAAAAAAGGTCTCTGAGTGTCTCATCATATTCATTCATAGAGTATTCATACCAAACTGTATTCTGATCTAACAAGAACGAATGGAATGGTCATTTGAAAAATAGGGCCTCCGGGGGCCCCCATGACACGTATAGGGTACTGGGCCCCCTTTTATATATTGGTATGTGTCAAAGTGAGGGCGTTTTCAGTCCGACCTAAAAACTAACGTCACGGTAATAATTATATTTCACGTGTTCACAGACAAAGCTGGTCCCATTAGACAGTAATGTAACTATTGTGATTATTACTCCAAAATATCCTGTTAGTACTGCTCTCAGTAATGAATGATTAAATCAAGTCAAATCTGCTTTAATTATAGGAAATTACAGATAATATATAATTATATATATAATTTTTTATTATCATTTAATTATCAGATATAAAACAAACTATTCAGAAGCAGTAAAAACACTATTGGAGTTATTTTTGCTTTTCATATGCTTTTAATTTTTTTTAGAAAAGAATTTCATTATAAATGAGGAAATAAATGAATTATATACAATAACACTAATGGAATGACTCACATGCACAAACATGTTCCATAAATTATCAATATAGTGCTCTATGTGTCAGCAGCTATTGTAGACTTACTTAATGTGTATATGTCATTACTGAATCAGATTCTAGTGATGATGCATTCAGGTTAATTTGTGCTTGAAAGTGTAATACAGGATGTAAAGGTTGTTAAGAGCTACATAAACACATCTGTCTTCAAAAGCGTGTGCTTTTCATGTATTTGGTTTGGTAGAAGCTTCTGTGCATCTTAATCTATAAAAGTATCCACGCTGTAACTAGTTTTTTCTATGACCCCCCAGTTATTTAAAAAAATGAGCAGAGATGTCCGTAAAACAAAGTAGTAGGCTTAAAAAACAAAAAAAAAACAAAAACAAGGTTAAAACTGGTAGTTACATGTGACACCTAAGGCCGCCCCACCCGACCCTAGAAAATTTTGCAAAAATGATGCTATATGGTGGCTTTTGGTGCATTATATTAGTGTAATTGTGGCTTTTCTTCTGTCTATTTTGTAGCACTTTTTCAAGTATGCATTTCAGTTTGATTTAGTATTCTAACTCATTGATTTGATCAGATCATTGATGAGCTGTGCCTCATTAAAATATGTGTGGGAACAGTTTACGATCCATCCTCATCTGCATATGACAGCTTGTTTCACACTGTAGTGGATCAAACAGTGACTTCACGTCAGACATAGTGTGAAAATAGTTGAATCACTGTGACCAACGTGGACAGAAGTCTGTGTCTGTCAGAGTTTGAATTCATCGTGCAGCAGCAGCTGAGTGATCACAGCTGCTGCTGCGTGACGTACGAGTCCGTGTGGCTTCAAATGTAACTAAGTCCATATTTCTAGTGCAATATAATGTTTCACCTTATGGGGGCGCTGCACTTATTCCAGGGTTAGAAGAACGTAAGAGGAAAAGGACTTACGCACACCGGAGAATGCGCGTAAAGCCATATTGAATGGGAACACCCACATTTCAGGGCTGCTCCACCTACAGTGCATAACTGGGATGAAGGCGTGCAGCGACTGACTTAAGTACAGGGGGAGAATAGCACACAGCCAAAAACAGCGCCACTGCATGGCTTTTTGGACTTACGCACATGGGAGAATAGAGTCCCTAGTACCTTTCACAGTTACAAAACAGCAAGGTGCTTTATAGTTCATAAAAAAAGATCAAATACAATGGAAAAGTAGAAAAAAGACATGGAACAGGTGAAGATGAAGAAATCACAAATATTTAAAATCATTAAAATCAACAGTGTAGATAGATCATCATTCAGAGGTAAAGTTGTACAGTATATAAATGCCTTTGTGATTTTGCAGATGTCAAATGCCTGATAGATTGGTCAAACATTTATACATATATATATACATATATATATATATATATATATATATATATACACAGTATATATATATATTAAAAAAGGAGCCAAGAGGCACAAAGATATTCATGCAATAGATAGGACAGTGCATTAAAATGCATGCGTCTAACCACAGATGCATGCAGAGGAGAAAGCACATATGCATCAACTGGGGAATTGGAAAACGCACAAATCCATGACATCATGTAGATATACTGGCATAAAAATATACTTCAGGTGTAGCATGTGGTGAACCCTTCAGTCTTGAAATCCCTGTGGGAAGATGTTAGTATGTTGAGTGCAGGAACCTCTGTGGAATCGTGGAGAAAATAAGTGGTTGTAAAATGTAAGAGTGGTTATGTATTAGATACTGAGGGCAACGTACTGAACTATGCAGAATTGTGTATTCATAATAAAGTAGATGAAGGTAGCAAATAAACAACTTAGCATAGGCACGGGAAAACAAGTCTGAAGATAAATCAGGCAAAGTTAGCATCTATGTGATTATTGGAATAATAAATATTTGTTTTGATGAACATATGTATATATAGAGCTTGAACATAGCTGTTTTAAAGAGGATGAAATCTAAAAAGGAAAAGCAGCTATGATGAGATGGAGGGAAAAAGGAACATTTATAGAAAAAAGCAGGAGAGAGAGCACAGCTGTTTTTTGTTGACCAGGTTATTAGCTATTGTGTGCACTGACAGCTCTAATGGAAAAAAATGATGGGGAACTTAAGAGAGAGAGATGGAAAGTGAAAGGTATGGGGCCAAAAATAAAGGACCAGGATGGCAATGTAATGAAAATAGAGAAAAACAATGAAGAGAGAAATGATATGAGAACAGGAGCAAAAATAAAAAGAGAAAAGTGGAGAATGTTAAAGTGGTGAAAATGGCGTTATTTTTCTCTATATGGAAGGTACGTATGTTCTGTCTGCTCATCATATATATATATATATATATATACACTGACACTTGTAAATGAACCATTTAAACTAAGTGAAACACCTGCCTGTTTACATATGAACAGGTGATATTAAAGGTTACCTGTAATGGAAATGTATATCACAAAAAATGTATTGAATGTATTACCAAGAAACAATAAGTGCATTTTTGTATAAGAAAAAAAAGACTTAACGATTTAATACTTTGGGGCATAAACTATAGAGAACCGCCATTTTGGTCAGGATATGACAGAAGTCCAGGAGGCGATGGGGGAGTGGAGGGGGAGAGGACGGGGGAAAGAGCATCAGATCTGCACATTATCCATGGTGAAAATACAGTCATAACCTTGAGCTGGCGTGAGGGTGGCCAGTGGTGATAAGACAAGTTATTTTTGTTTTAGTCTATGACTGTTTCAGTAACCTTGAAATCTTTGGTCTCAGCAGTAAATCAAATAATGTTAACGTTAAACCGTCAGCCAAGCGTTCAGCTTCCCTTAAAGTAGCCTCCTGCTCACTTTTGAGTTCGTTCATCGTATGAGTCTGAGTGTTGAGTATTCTGCCACATCCTTCAGAAATGACTGACAGCCTTCCCAAAACAGCTGCCAACAAAACAGACTTTGCGGTAGATCAGAAAACTGCCAGCTCCAATCAACAGCATGTCTACTATCATAAATCAAATTATGTAGATGTCTTCCACGTCTTCAACGGAAAGCATGGACAGACACATGACCTTCCACTTGTTCCAGGGGTCCATCATGTATCTGGCCACAAACGTTCCGTCTGGACACGCGGGCTCACCTCGGCCCAGTGTTCTTGTTGGAAAAATGTGGTCGATAGCATTAAGAGAGAATTTGATCAATTCCATGATTTTGGTTTTTGGATAAATTCTCCTGTAGAGCCACACGAATAGGAAGGAGAGTGGGAGCAGAGAAGAATGCGACCGCCTTCACCAAGAGGCCGTGAACAAAAGGTCTGTTTACATTGTGGGAAGTGTAGTTTTTCAGCAGCAGTGGATTAAATATCACCTTACTCCTCCCTGCACCCACTCAGCATCAGAATTAGCCCATGGCTGAGTAGTTACGGGGTGGAAATGAACCAATATGGTTAGAAACTGGCTCTTTTTGCTTGACTTTTGATTTTGATGTCAATGTTTTTCTTGTTCCTGTTATCTTCCCCGTCTTGTCTTTATTTTATTATTTATTTTTTTCTAGGGTTGTAAAGAAATGAAAATTTGTGGCCAAAGCCGAATAAAATATAATCACTTGGCCAAATACCAAATACGGTTGTTATGTTTCTCACTATTTTTAAATATTCCAGAAGCCTTTGTTTTTCACAAAAAGCACAACAAAGTTTTTCATTTATATTAGGCCTTCAAATAAAACAAAACATGCATTAAAAAAAAAACTGAAGTGCATTAAAGTGGATAAATACAGTAAATTGTTCTTTTGGCACAAGTCTGCTTAGCCACAGTAGACAAGCAAATAGTGTAAACCTAGGGCCTCATAAAATCAGTTTCATTTTTTTCCAAATTAATTTCTATTTTATCTAGTTTACCACTTTCATTTTTTAAATTACGTTTTTCTTTAAGAAATATTTAATTTAAAAAACATATATATTAGTTTTTAATTACTGTGAGGAAACAAAATACTTAACATAATTAAACAAAAATGTCAAAAATCAACATACAATTAAAAAGTAGATTTAAGTTGTAGTGTAGTGTTATGTCATATAAAGATGGATAAGAACAGCATTAATGCACCTGATTTCCTCTCAGGGATCAATGATTTACTGAATCTGATCAGGTTTAATGATTATGTTTTGTCAAGTTAGTTTAAATTAACCTAATTTAAATGATCCTGATGACATCATTCCAGACCGTAATGATTAAACAAAACTAAATAGACACAAGGAAGCATCAGTTATTTCACCACTAAGGGTCAGAATATTTGACAGTATCAGAAGTTAATCAATAAACTACTGTACAATCCCTGGTATTAATGGTCTCATCAACAACAACGTTTCCCATGGACCTTCTGTAGTTCTGATGAGATGTTGTTAGAATGTAACACTAATAAAGTTGCTCCAACTGGCATTTTTTTGTAAACCGGAAGTTCCCACTGAAACGGTTGTACTTGAGGTAGCTAGCTGACTGTGAACGCGTACCTACGAGACACGAACAAAAGGCTGGAATAAAAAGAACTAAAGGACAAAACGGACTGAGTTACTCTTCGTTAGCCAGACATAACAGTTCGAACACTGAGCAGGTGAAGATGTTCTCACGGAGCACCGCTACACTCCACGAAAAACGGACGAAGCTTTACAGACACAGCAAAGTTAAACGGGCACAGGAGGGAGGCTCTGTATTTAGGAGTCAGTGATGATTTGTGTTGTTTAATGCAGCCAGGACAGGGCGGTGCACCTAATAAACGGTCCCCGGAAACATTTCCCCATTAAAAATGTCCTTTGCCCCACGGTGACCGCGCTTCATGCCGATTCTGTCCATTTCCGTTTTTAACCATTTTCATTGGTCAATTCCGTGATTACCTTCGCGATTCCGTTAATGTGGATGTGCCTGTATGTTAAGCCCCAAATACTGTGAAATGCTTAAGAAATCTGTGCGTCGGACACCGTGTCACTGCACGTTGTTTGTTTGCCTATTCGGCCGTGCTTTTAACTCACTCCACCGAAGGCTGAATGTGGCTTTTTTTGCAATATTCGGCCGAAGATATCCGGTTACCAAATATTGGGTGCATCCTTAGTTTTTTCTCTTTAGTTAAAGTCTAAATGTTGTATCGGGAGCCATCTTCTTCAAGCCCCTTGAGGGTTTTTGGGTATGTTTAGAAGCTGCATTGTGAAGGAATTCTGTCTCATTTCATGCCTGTGTGCCTTTAGTTTTTTGCTATTTTTTTTTTACTATAGTCACGGCATTATAGGAAGTTTGACAACTGCCGGTGGCCACTGCATTCATCAAAGTGGTTTTAGGTTTTTGTTTGGTACAAGACATGAACTTAAATTGCCTGGAAAGACTTGGTTCGAGGTTACATTTCATAAATCCTGCTAATAAACAATAAATCAGGAAAAACATTTGAGGACCAAACACAAGTCATGATATTTGTCTCTGCACAGCTTCTTCATGAAGACGACCCTGTGCGCTACACAGTAAACACATTCAGTATAAAACTGCATTTGTGGGACACAGTCTAAATATTTATACACCAGCACTCACTGCTCCATTTATCTTTATGATGCAGTGGAGAAAAAACACAAACTGAGACCAGCTCCATCCTCCGAAGCACATAACATTTTTTTTGTTTACCAATGTTGAAAAGAGCAGGACATAAATTTGCACTTTAGTAGCTCGTCATGGATGCTTTAACTCTGACATTAACTCGCTGAGATCTCTTAAAACTCCATGTCCTGCTCACCTGAGTGTGAGCAGCAATGAGGCAAAGTTAATTTAAAAAATATATAAACCATCTTTTAGATACACAATAATTTGGCACTACATATTAGTGAGCCAATACATTTACATTTATTACCCACCTATACGTATGGAAATAGGTGGGATTAATTCACATTTTTTGTAAAACACCTTTATTCCCTACAGCTGCAATGATGCTGGTCTGAAACACACGATTAACTTATTAAAGGATTTTTATTATCAACAATATCTATAATATGAATGATTTTATTTCTGAATGATTGCATTTAGAGGACCTGTGATTAATGTTGAAAATGAGATTTTTTAGCCTCTTTAAAACCACATTTGTGTTATTTTTGATGAACACATTAAAGCTGCAGTATGTAGAATGGTGAGACTTGTATGGAATCAACCACGTTCCCCCCTCCCCTTCCCATTTCTAAACCGATCGTCCCTTACTGGCATCCTCAAAACTGTGGAGCTGTTAATGACATTTTTCTCAGTAGCGACTCGTGACAATTTTAGTTTCATTACAGTTTTCCTGCAGTGAAACCATGTTGAAATGTTAATATAATGGAATCAATTTATAGACCAAAATGTATTCTAAACTTTTCACTCATCAAAGTAAAGAGTTGCAACACGGCTTTTATACAGACAAAGGGGGTTGGAAGTAGGGATGGGCGATTTGGACTAAAAAAATTATCCCGATAATTTCGGGTATTTATCACGATAACGATAAACATCACAATTAATAAAAAACTATAAATAAATAAAACAATTCCCAACTTAAAGTGTAAACATGTTCCTTACAAACAAATACATTTGAATACATCAACACACTCATGAGCTGATATTTTATGGAATATATTAGTGCATGCAGATCACTCTTAGTGTTATTGTACAAATTTAATTTATTTCCTCACTTAAAATGAAATTATTTCTAAAAAAAAAAAAAAAAGCACAAATAACTCCAGTGTTTTTACTGCTGCTGAATCTTGTTTCATTTATCTTATGAGTTACATAAAGTTATGATTGATAATTAAACCAGATCAAGCTGATGATTTAATCATTCAGTATATTTCGGTGTAATAATCTCAATAGTTACATTAGTCTAATGGGACCAGCTTTGTCTGTGAACACGTGAAATACAGTTAAAAAATAGTGTTTCACAAGTTTGGACGAATGCTTAGTGACATTGACATTATGCTAACATTTATTTCACACATGTGACATGTTTAGCTTTTATCCTTCCATAGTAAAGTGTTAAATCTGACCACAAACAAATCGATGGTTCTCTGTGGTTTTATGACAGTAAGACGTGTTCTTTTTACTTGGTCTGTTCCTTATATGGAGAGGTTAGCATCAGCTCTTAGCCCAGTCTGTGTGTCGGTGGGTTAGCTTAGCATAGTTAGCTTTAGTTGAGTTTCCAGTTCATAATCGTTGCTACGGGTTCATCTCTGTCCCCGTGTTTGTGGAACTTTGGGTGGATCTGATGGAGGAACTTGGATTGGTTCACTTTGTAGGATGGTTGTTTGGTTTTAACCAAGTAGTGGTTCATGACGTATCGCAGCACGGCAGCTTCAGGTACCGTGACAAGCACCGCCGTCTGTGGTTGTGAGAGCTGGGGGCGGGAGGCGTGGTGCACACCGTGGCCACGGAGGTTTCGCTGTGGAGCTCTTGAGAATAATAAGTTGACAACAGTTTTGGAACAAGGATTTTATGGTCATTCTTGGCTAAATTGTGGGACAAATGGCCCGTGGTCCTCCCCAATTTCCGACATGGGAATTAATCGTTTATATCGTGGGATGACATATTCTTACCGGTGAGAATATCTTTTGACGATAACTCATAAACGATAAAATATTGGACATTCCTAGTTGGAAGTAACCAACAAAAGTTGGAACACCTGTAAGAATGAGCAGCACCAGCTTTCAAGGCTGATTCAACCTTCATTGTTGAAGAACAGTTTTAATTTTTAACCCACTTTGTGTTTCCTGAAAAAGACCTATTTGTATAATTCTGAAATGTACATTATTTTTCAGTTTTGGATAACCAAACCTTTTTTTAAGCTCTCGCTGTCCTTTACGTACCTTTGTACCATTTTAAACTATTCATTAGACTTACACAATTTTAATTTCAATAAAAAACTGAAAAAAAATCACAGATGTTAGTTCTACCTCAGGTGTGTAGTATACATTTTCAGTGAAATAGTCCACAACGTTTAAGACTTTAGGTTGGTTTTTCTTCTGTTGCGCAATTCTTCTTCACAATGTAAATGGTGAATCAACACTGCACCCAGCAGTTCATGTATGGTACTGCAGCAAAGAAGCAGAAAGTGTCCGTTGGCCTGATTTTATCATGAATTTACAACAATAATGTAAAAATTCAGCCTCAGAGTTGAAAAAAAGGGCTTTTTTCTTGTAAATATATTTTTACAGCAGTTTTGGACTAAATGTTGGGATTCATTGGATTTTTAAATGTTTGAGGAAGATTCTGAGGACACTTGACGGAAAATATGGATTCAGTAAGACATTGTTGTATAAATACTCCGACAAGCATCTCTAACTCTGCCTATGGTTGGATGCTTTAAAAAGAATATTTAATAGTTAGAGATGAAAAAAAGGTGAATTTGAAAGGCGTAAATCTGTGCAGCTTCATGCCAGCCTCGATGGAAGTGTAGGTGTGTTTTTTAAGTCTTTAAGTAAAGGTCAACGTGTAACAACAGAGAGTCAGGTGTGGAAGAAACAAGATTAGGGAGAGAGGGATTTGGTCCGAAGTTAAGGTGCAAAAGGGAAACAGGAAGGAAGTCAAAAAATGTATAAAAGGTGACATTAAAGGAGGAATAAAAAAGGTGGAAGGTTAGTGAAGGGGGGGATATGAAGAGATGAAGAACAAGAAGATGAAGAGGTGTTGGGCAGGTGTGATCCTTCACAGTTTGGGTGTATGTTTAGCCAGGAGCAGCCGTGGTAGAGCAGGGGATTATGGGATTACGATCAGTGTCGCTGGTCATGTGAGTCGGCAGTGACCCTGGTTGCCTTCCTCTCAGTAAGGAAGCTTAGGATGGCCGTGAACACACACACACACACACTTCATTCTCCTGGACACAACTTCAACGCTTGCTCTGTCTTTCTTTTTCGTTCCCTCCATCGTTTCCTCATACCCTCTTCCTCTCCCGACACCTTCTTGTTCCTCTTTTTTAATTATTGCTATTTTTGACTATTTATCTCCCTCCCTCGCTCCCTCCCACTCCTTCTCTATCTCTATCTCTTTCTTCCGGATGTCAGGCTCCTTTTGGCCGTACGTTACACATGCACGGCTTATCCATGCCCGTGCAAATCCAGCATGATTCTCAGCTTTTCTTTTTTTTTTTATCTGAGAGAAAAACAAATACAGTGGAGGACTCAGAGAAAAAAGATCTTTGTTTGAACAGAAGAAACTCACACTCTGTGCAGAGTGTGAATAAAGGACAAAGGAACATCATTGGCCTGGGTAAGTCCAACTGCCCTCATATGTCTATGACTAGAACTAAACGGTTTTCAGATATATATTTAATGGAATATAGAAAGACTGAAATAACATTAGTAAATACAATTTAAATAAGATAGTTTTCTCTTCACAAATAATCAGTTTAACTATTATTTTTACATAATAGATAAGAGAAGCTAATCCATATTTATCCCCAAAGGAGAAATGTAGGTATTACAGCAGCTAAAGATAGTATAAATCAAATTTGGGGTCAATTACAATTAAATCCTATATTATCCATGGTTAATTACAACTCATTATTACAGTGGCCGACATTTTGCTCCAATTACAACTAAAATTACAATTATTTTTCCCTTTAAACTCAATTATAAATACGTTCTCAATTACAATTAATCACAATTACCGAGCCTGAAATAAGTAATTCCCAAAATGTTAACCTTCCTCTTGTGTTAGCTTTCTGTTAGCATCTCCTATGATAACGGGTCAGTTTTAACCCATGTCTTTAAATCAGCTGTAAAATACATTAAAAACATTATCTATCCTTTCATTTGTTTTTCATCTCTTGGTTACATTTTGTTAAAAAACAAAAACGTTTTCTAAATATATATTTAATGGAATATAGAAATACTGCAATAATATTTGTATATAAATAATATAAATAAGGCAGGCCTGCTTTAAAACTGTAATTTTCTTCTTCACAAAGAATTTGTTAAACAATTAATTTCACAAAATAAACAAGACAAGCTAATGTATATTTATCCCCAAAGGAGAAATGCAGGTGTTACAGTAGCTCAAGGTCGTATAAATACAGGAAACAACAAAGCAAAGAACAAAATATATACTGTTAAAGGTCAGACGATTTATCAATGTAGGTGATGTAGTTTATGCCCAAACTCTCAATTTCTGCCATAAAATGTAGACATGCTAATATTATGTATTATATTTTTAATATATATACTTTTGATAGAAATGTAAAGACTAGTTAAAAAATTGCAAAAAAAAACAAATGTAACACTGATGAACAACCTGTTTCAGTTTTACTGTTTGTACAATTTACTCAATATTTTTTATTGTCTCACTCCCATTTTACTTTTTGCATTTTGAAGCTCTACTTAGAACCTTCTTAAGATCCAACAGTGCAAAACGTACATTTTTCAACTGGTTTTCAAATTTTATTCGACAATGTGTGTGTGTTTATTAATATATACATACAATATGTATCCCCATAATCATTGGGCCCTGTGCTGGGCATACTTATCGTTGCCGTGGAACACAAAATACACAACCTGAGCAAACTCAGGGAACATAAACCTCCACCAAGTTTTGATAATATTACCAAATTTCATTTAAATCCATTCATAACCTTTTGAAATATTCTTCTTTTCTACAGTACTTTCACAATCATCTCCAAAATGAAACGCATTCTTTGTTTTGACATTGGTCGTCAGTCAGCTCACCAAATGTCATTTAAATACGTTCACAACCTGCTAACAAACATCCACAATAACAGACAAACTGACAAATACCAGTGAAAACATGAGGAATGAAATAATAATGATAATGTTAGAGCACGTACAGTAACTTGGTTGAGAGGTCACGTTCCAGTTTGATCATTTTACCTGGTTTTGCTCAGAACAGATGGAACGCAGACACCACCAGCGTCACTGATAATTCAGAACACACTAGAACTAAGACAAGTTTGATTTTAATGTTTTTAACTACATATAAAACATGAGTCAGCTGTAAACACACCATTAAGTGATTCAATCATTTTGTCATATATCCTAGGCTATAACTCTAATATAACAATGATGTAACGTCCCTGTGTCTATTTGGAAGGGTGGTCATTTTTAACAGAAACTCACCATAAAAGACCTTTAAAGGGCCCATGTTGAGCTAAAAGGACTTTTCTGTACTTTAAACATGATAAAGTGCTATTAGGGCTTCAAACACATGCACAAAGTGTTTTTTCATTGATTCCCTCAATTGTTAGTTAAAGGGTGATTTGCTCCTTTCTTACTACAGGGTGAGCACAAACACATCGCTACAATTTGATGACACGTTCCCACTTTGATGATCAATTTGACGAGGCACTGAGCTGGAGAAGCCACGCCTCCAAGAAGCTCTCTGCCGTGATTGACATGTAAACAGACACGCCCACAAAGGTGAGCATGTCAGCGTCTTTCGCTCAGTGCTATGTATGTATTTTCTACAGTCTATGTATGTACCGGTGAAAGCCCCGCCCCCACGCTCTGTCTCATGTTTATAAAGCAGCATGAGCTCGGCTACGGAGTGGACGGGAGGAGGGCGGGGCGTCTTCTAACCCTACGTCACCGTGCGGGGAGGA
Organism: Gouania willdenowi; assembly: GCF_900634775.1. NCBI lineage: Eukaryota > Metazoa > Chordata > Actinopteri > Blenniiformes > Gobiesocidae > Gouania > Gouania willdenowi. The sequence continues at coordinate 38,274,220 of NC_041050.1, read as the reverse complement.
GGAAGTCAGTGTCATGTCTATTGACACGCCCACTCATGAATATGCATAAGTAGGATGTAAATCAGCCTGTTTGTGTAGAGTTGATCAGAAAGTGACTTTTCAGAGATTAAAACTCTGGAAAACAGACGAGTTTGGGAAAATAAACCTCAAATATTATGTTTTTGGGTTCTTAGAACAAATGGAGATGATAGTAATATTAATAATAACTTTTTATACAGTCAAAGTCAGCTCTGTGCATTGATACTTTAAAAGGCTACAGTAGCCGTTGATGTAAAACCCAAGTATATTTAAGTAGAAATATTTACTATGTCCAATCTTGAGAAGAAATAACTACAAATTACATTTATCAACTTCCGATGTTTGAATGTCAATAAATCAAACCGTCCTTTACCTCAAAAGAGTCTTTAATATAATGGTGCTTTGCTCTTTCTTTAAACTACTTTTCATGTTTCATCATCATTTCAAATACATAAGCACTCAGAGAGGAAGGATGGATGCTGTGGTATTAAACTCATAATGTCTTACTGTAACTCTAACCCTTTTGAAAACGATGCTTCACATGAAGAGGGTTTGTGTAGAATATTTATAAATTTATACCGTTTTGTACCTTGCAAAACTTTATATTTAGCACAAGTTTGAATGATTTTAATTCATTTTAAGGAAAAGGTTTGATTAAGAGAAACCCTTAATAAGTGAACACAAGACAAATACATTTTTCCACAAAAAAAGTAACCATTTACTGATATGTTCAATCTGTTTTCAGAGGATAGTTTGTGAAACTACACTAAGGGGAGAACTTTTCCAAAGGGTTGCATGTGTAAAAATGTGCACAAACCTGCACTAGCAAACCCATGTTACAGTTAAATGAGGGGTCCCCAATCCTCATGTTTTAGACGTTTCCCTCTTCCAACACACCGGATTCAAATGATTAACTCATCATCAAGCTCTGAAATGACCAGGATCGTTATCAGGATTCTGCAATCAGGTGTGTTGGAAAAGGGAAACATCTAAAACATGCTGATAGGAGCCTTTGAGGACCAGGGTTGGGCACCCCTGAATTAAATCATCTATCGGGGCGCACCACAGAATGGAGTCAATCATAGATCTGAGTTGCAGGGATTTTCTTGCATACATACATATTTAAGGTTGCGAGGACGAGAGGCGAGCTAAGGGAAAGGTAACAAGACATTTATGGAATTAATGAATCAGACATCTTGTTAAAGTGAAACTAAACTCTAAAACCACATGTTTTTCTGCTGAAAGCAAATGTATTTGGTATAAAGTCGTGTTGATGATTCATTCTTATCCAACTCTTGACATTTTTGGCGTATTTTTTTTTTAATCGGCTATTACAATTTAATTTGTTTATTGGCTGAGAATATTGGCTTGTGACGTTTTAGTCGCTTCTTAAAAACTAGCATCTGTTGACTATAATCTATGGCAAATGGGTTGGATTGAAAAATTGTGAATTGAGAGCTATAGTGAGTATTTAGCAGGTAGTTAGCATAGCATAGATTGTTCTTTGGATATTTTATGTTATAGACCAGTGGTTCTCAACTGGTCTCACCCTGCAACCAAATTTTGCCACCGTCATTAAACCGCGACCCACTTTTTTTTTTTTTTAAGAATTCAACCAATTAAATTTAATCTTATTAATCCATATAATCTTTTTTTAAACGTAAATATATATATTTGCCTGTGCAACAAGCATTTCACAACAGGCCTGTCAAAATAAAAGACAAGTCCATCCCAACATGAGAGACATTAAGTATTTATTTATTTTGACCAGCTGTCCGCAACCCACTTTCGGGTCCAGACCCACCAGTTGAGAATCACTGTTATAGACTATACTAGCCTAGAGCTCGGGTTTATTTACTGTTTAACATTCCTTCTCATTTAACTATTTTGCATTTGTTATTCTTAGAAACAGCGTTGACTTTCTCACAGATTGACTTCAAAATTGCCTGTCCAATGTATTTGCATGCACATCCAATTTAATGCTCTTTTTCGGATATTAGTAAATCAAATCATTGATCAAAGTCGTTATAAAATGATTAGTGCAAAGTGATAGTGGGTGTTCTCACATTTATGGATTACAGTGAATCAATAAATAAGTGTTGTATGATGTGGATGTTTACAGTCTGTCACTTTTAAACACGCCCCTGTTATCAGACTACAATAAGACAGGTTTGACATTAAAAAAAAATAACTTAAATGTTATGAACAGGTAAATGATTATCTGCAGTTGGCCATTACTTAAACCTGCTGGTGAGGAAAAAATAATCTAAAAAAATAAACAAGCATAGAAAGTAAACAAATATAGATAAAATGTGCTCAAACATTACCTGCGGTGTTCCACAAGAGTCAATCTTGGGAACCAAACTATTTATCCTATTCATACTGTAAATCTAATTATTTCTGCACCTTATTTATTTATTTTTTAAATACTACTTGTCTTTTGCCAATGCAACAAAATTCCATTCTTATCTGTACTGTAAAGCTTAAGTTTGAATGACAAAGAAAGTCTAAATGGAAAGTGTCAAAACAGAATTTATTCACACTAGACATAATACACAATATTAGGGATGTTAACAATTCGCTTAACTCCCGATACGATTCACGATACGATTCTCTCACCAATTGTTTAGGCACAAAATACATTTTCAGTTACACTTTTCAAAAGAAAAAGAACTATTATGCAGTTTTGCATTGTTTACTATAGAACCAGAATTTTAATTAATAGGCTTCTTCTTTTGTATTATTCCTCCCAAAGTTTCCAAAAGTGATGGAAAGACGTCGACCAATATGGGAATTTCAAAGGCCGATGCAGATACCCATTTGTTTTTTTTAAAATTCAGCCGATGGCCGATATACTATTTTTTTTTAAAGCACATTGATTATAAAAAGCAATTAAAAGTCATGATATAAATGCAGGGTCCTTCCGTCAGTCAAGTGGTAGCTGCAGCTTCCCACATGGGTGCCTGATCAAATATCCTTATCCTATTATTTCCTTACGCTATTAAGGATATAATAGGATAAGGATATTTGATCAGGCATTATTATATTATATCCTATTATATCTGCTTTTTATTTGTAAGCCTATTGGCTTCTACCTCTCCCATGCACATGCCATTATTATTACTTTTTTGTTGTTGTAGATTCATACATCCAAATGTATGTTCATGTTCTTTCTTGATATATAACAGTGTCTTTATAAGTCATTTACTGTTTGTTTTTAACAGACGAGAACAGATGCAGACGTAGACATTTACATTCCTCTGTGTTTGAGACTATTGTCCCAAGGGCTACGTTTCATATCGATCTGTACTTTAGTCAATCACCAAATAACAGAAAATACAAAAGAAATGAAACGTCATATGTCGTGCTACAAGTTAGCACATCATAAACATTAAGAACACTTTTCTGACACAACTTATTGCTTTCTCTCTAATTCAGATGATAATATTTATCCAGCGAGTTTGTTCATTTGTCAGTTACGGCATGGAGCAGTTAGCACTGTCCGAGTGTCCATGCTAGCTGCTACATGGTTAGCATTGAGGTAATAGTGGGTGCTACAAAGCTCCAGTGATAAAGCACACTCCTTCTTGCACAATTTGCACATGCTTTAGTTTTCTATCCGGTGTTTTTAGACAAAATGAACAAACAAAGTTGAGCAGCTCAGCATTCTCCCGTCTTGTTTTTGTCGTCTGTGCATCAGTATTATGGGTACACCAGGAACTCTTGAAATAAGAAAAGTTCCGCACTGTTTGAGGTGCTTAAAAAGTGATTAACTGTTATTTTTTTTGGACGTTAATTGCGATTAATTAAATACAGAAAAAATGAACGCGTTAAAGTGACAGCCCTCGGGGAAACATACAAAAATACTTTCCAAAAGAGAACCATAAGGTTAGTTCATCATGCCTTACTCATACAAATCCTTTCTTCTTAAAATCAGGTCTTTTAAAATTCTGGGACAAATTTCAATTTAAAACAGACCAGATTTTGTGTAAAACATGGAATACATTATTACCAAGCAACATCTAAAAATGTTCATGTTTATGGAGGGAACATAGAAGATATATTTTAAGAGGGAATTACATATAATCATCCCTTCAGCTCTAGAAAATAAATTAATGAATAAACTAGGAAATGAAAATGTGGATGACATTAAAACAATTTAAAAACCATACAAACAATGTGCACTTTATCAAATTGTATCTTTAACTTTTTGATCACATATACTGTTTGTTTTGTGCTTAAATAAAAAAATAAAAAAATAAAAAAAAAGAGTTGAAACTATATGGAGACTTGTGGGGGTTGAATTCCAAACAACATTCCTGTAACATTTCAGTCTGTTAACAGAACTTTGGGAATGAAATATTTGTCTTTCTGATTTTAAAACAGCACATAAAGAGGTGGACATCATCAACAATTACCAACGGATATTTTTCATTTCTTCTTATTTTTCTAGTGAAAAATGTGCAAACAGAGTCGCAGCAAAGTGCCAGATGAAATGAAAATAAACAAAGAGGAAAACCTGCTGTGGCTAGAATGCAGTGAGTTAATTTAGCCTCAAACACAGACAGCTGCAAACAGCTGCAAACAGCCTGTGGGTTCCTATCGTCAGGTTTGTAAATGGGACCAGGAAGGATACATTTAACACTTCAAGCAGGCTTGTGTTGTTGAATTTCAATGAAAACCCTGAGGAATTACAATATGTAGTATAAATATGTTAAGTTTAAAACATTGGAATGGATTATCCAAATGAATAGATAATAATTATTGATATATTAGTTAGAATACCAATGCAAATAGTGATTACAAGACTCTCAGCAAAATGACGCATGAGAGCAAAAAACAAGCTTCCTTAAGACAAATGTGTCAAACTCATGGCCCAGGGGCCAAATCAGGCCCTTTGGAGCATCCTATTCGGCCCGCAGGAAAAAGTAAAAATGACAGTAACAATGAAAAGTTTTCCCAGTGCTTGTATCACATGATTGCTGTCATTTTTAATGTTAAACACGTGAAAAAAAAAAAACTCGATTGTTACAAAATCTTTTAATTTTTCCTTAAATTATGACAATTTCATTAATTAAAAAGAAATTGAAGATCCTGTTGTGATGGTTATCTGTCACTTTTTGTTTGGATATTGTCGGTTTCTTACATATAATGTAATTAATGTGTAACTTAACATTTGCAGGTGTTCACAGTTTTTCCGGTGTTTATATCACATGATTACAGTCATTTTTATTGTTAAACAGTTGAACAAAACTAAAAAATTCTGAAAAAATCCTTCAGTTTTTCTCAAATTATGACATAATATTTACCTTAATTAAATGTAAATTGCTCAAAATTTAGGAATTTAAAGTGACGATCCTGTTGGGACTGATTTATTGTTTGGAAATGTTCAGTTTCTTACATATTTTGTATTTTATGTATATGTAGAAGTGCAAACTGTGGCACAATAATGTTGAAATTACTTAAAATCCGTTGCCACTTGAGATCAAACTGCTCCGTAATTGGCTCCTGAACTAAAATGAGTAAAGTAATATTGTGAATTATTGCATTACAATTCAGCGATGATGTTTAGCAAAAGGTGAAGTTCAGACCTTAAAGCTGTGGAATCTCAGAGTCCGTCTGCACGCAGACACAAGAGTAAATACAGACTAGAGGCTTAACCTGGTGGGATTAACCACGTATCACGTTTACCACTCACTACTAACGGCAAATCAGGGATTAGCTACAGTACCGGTGGATTACTGCCCTAAGAGTTTAAAAAGAGGAAAGGCAAAAGCAAAAATGAGATTAGCGGCTCTGTGGAGCAGCAGGAGACGTTTATAATGACATAAAATAACACGATTGTCTGAATGTTGTTGTGGAAAATAACAGTTACAGAAAATAACGCCAAAGTACGGAAGATTAGGGTCAATTTTGATGGAGAAAAAAGACAAAATGTCGAGATTAAAGTTGAAATTTGTGGAAGTAGAAAGTAGAAAAGACAAGAATAAAGTCAAAACTTTGAAACTAAACTCAATATGCTGCACTGTATATATATATTTATATTTATCCTATTTATCCTTTATTCTCTATCTATCCTTTATTTATCCCTCATCCTTTATATTTATCATTATTATTATTATTATTGTTGCTGGGTTGTTCTTTGTTGTTTTGTTTTTATTTCTTTTATTTCTTTTTGTTGTTTGTTTTGTGCACCAACCACCAAGTCAAATTCCTTGTACTGTCCTTAAAACTGTACATGGCAAATAAAACATTTCTGATTCTGATTCTGATTCTGAATATAATAATAAAAGTCAAAGGTTTGCTATTGAAGTCAAATATACGGAAGCTGACGAGGGTCAATTCACCAAACCTCCGACTTTTATCACAATATTGTATTTTGAGTTTATTTACAAAATTTGACTTTAATCTCATCTTTTCAACTTCAATCACATTATATTTCCATTTTATTCTCAAAATTTCGACTTAATTATTGATTTGCCCAAAAATATTTTCTCCATCCAAATTGTCCCTAATCCTCTTCCGTACCAATTGACACAGGATTTGAACCATTATCTATTCTGAGACACATTATGTTCAGACCGCTGCTCTCATAACTGCAACTATTAAAAACTAGACATAAAACCCATTTTGTATGAATCGTCCAGGAAAATAGATGCTGAAAATGTGTTTCTGACTCTGGCTGGAGGTAAAATTGTTACTCAGAGTAAATTTAGATATAAAATTCTAAAGTATGTACTCTAGACTTTCTGAGTACTAGTAGTCAAAGTGGGGAAGACATCACATCCAAGCATTGCTATATTATATCTATATATATAAATAATTTGAGCTGGTATCTGCTGCCAGGAACTCCCATGGTGAGCTGCCAACTCAACAGCAGCTCATTGGTCCAGACTGACTGGGAACCCACAGTTTGTCTCCATTTTCCAGCTGGAGCCTCGTTTCCATCAGGACCATTGATGACATAACGACCTTCCTGTTACACATCAGCCTGCTGCTCTGGAGACACTCGTATTTTCATCTCGAACAAGAAGAAGCTTCAGGGAAAGTTGGCAAAAACTGAACTTTGTGACGAGCATTCAGTCAGCACACTAAGCATGAGCTTTATATAACTGAACATCAGCATTTAACATGTATTAAAAACAGAATTTATAATACACAATGTTAGGGATGTAACGATTCACTCAACACCCGATACGATTCTCTCAATTTATTTTACAAAATGGGACTGTAGACAAATGACTGAAAAATATTCCTTTATTTTTTTTTGGGTAAAAAACTAGAAAATACTGTATTATATTCCTTTTATTTTTCATTGTCAAAAGAATCCCTTGATAAACTATTCAAAACGATGCAATTTAACTAAAAATAAATCTTGAATGAAATAAATAAAGGAATAATACAAAAGAAGAAGCCTATTAATTTAAATTCTGTTCTATAGTAAACAATGCAAAACTGCATAATAGTTCTTTTTCTTTTGAAAAGTGTAACTGAAAATGTATTTTGTGCCTTAACAATTGGACTTTTAAAAAAAAAATGTCATGGCACTGTATTTAAGTCAGATATTTGTTTGGACCAGCAGAGGGCGCTGGAAACCCAGTGGTCGGTTGGCATGCAGATATTCTTGCAGTGAAGAAGAGATGCTATGCTAGCAGACAGAGCTAATAGAAAAATGTGACTAAGATATTCACGTAATATTACAGATATTCTTTCGGTGCTAAAGGGGTAAGGAATCATTTATGAACATGTTTAAGAGTAGAAGGCAGCCAGAAAGAAAGTAGTAGCAGATTCCGCCTGCCGCCTACGCTTCTGGACAAGAGAAGGATTAATATAAGAAAAAGTACTGCGATTCAATTTTCAGAGTATCGATGTGAACCGCGATACCTATGAATCGATTTTTAACTGCCTTACGATTAATCGTTACATCCCTACACAATATACGAGAACAACAACTAGAATAACTCCTTAAAACCGTAAACTATTATTGTGTTTCCACGTCATTCCTGAAGCCACTAGAGTGAATATGAGTATGGGCACAACTTCCTGTTTGGTAGAATAAGTAGCAGTAAACTGATATATCCTGATTCAGTAGAAGTACTGCTGCTCCATTACAAAACTCAAGTACAAGTAAGTCATACATAGAATACTAAGTTACAATTAAAAAAGTAGCTCAATTAAATAGTACTTAAAGTAACAGTTACTATTTTTGGTAATAAATATTGGTACGGTTCCCTTGCATACAGTAAACATCTCATGTAGAAACTTAAAAAAGAAAAGACAATCTTGCACAATTGGAACTTAATCTATTTTCCACAAAGGTATCTGTAGAAAATAAAATGAACAATTATTTTTAAAATAAAAACACTTATGAATTCAATTAAAAATAAAACAAATCTCAGGCTTTAAGTATAGATACATTTATAAACTCTACAACTGAGAAAATAACCTCCATTCAATGTGTTTTGGTGCCGTACGTTACGTTTAATCTGATTGGTCGGCTATGATGTGATGCATTTGATTGTTGTCTGGTTATTTAGTATTTTCTAGTTTCACAATGTCTGTTAATCATTTTAAAACATAAATAATTTACTTTGTAATGTTAGGTGTACAAATGTAATTAATTACTGATTGATAAATACGAGTACCCTAAAATCCACTCAGTTACAGTAACGTAAACACTTGTAATCCATTACTTTCACCTCTGATCAATAGTGAATCAACAACTTTTTCTGAAATAATTTGAGTGTGCTTTGTATTTTAAACAATAAATGAAGTTCCTCTACAATATAATGTCATAGTACACAAAAGTTAAAGCTGGTGAATGGTTAAATTAGGACGTTTGTGTTATAGGTATAAAAAAATATCAATATTTTTCAAGATAAAGAAACAATTACAGTAGGTGGAATGACCAACTTTTCATAACTTTCTTGAGTTAGTCATAAATCCTCAACTAAATATAAAAATACTTACAGCATCTGTTTTTGTGTCAAAATGACTTTAACGTCGACTATAGAACAAAAGCAGAAATATGAAGTAGCATCAGTGACTTGAAGCCAAAGTGCGACAGAATCTTTACTTTTCACTCAGATTAATTCACACATTTTTTCGACGTAGAATCAAAAGAGGCGGAGACAAAAGTAGTAGTCGGTTTATTTAGTGACACGTTGTGTCATCTCTATGTCCGTGTACAACATGTCACATTTTACTTTGAAAAATCTATCCACTTTCGGCTGAAATCTGACACTAAACTATTCCACGTGGAAATTCCTTGATTTAACAATCTGAATTTTTTCCCAAAAATGCAATATAGTCAATATATAAATCAGTGTTTTTCAACCTTGGGGTTGTGACCCCATGTGGGGTCGCCTGAAATTTAAATGAGTCGCCTGGGATGTGTTAAAAACTAATTACAGACTGAAAATATTTACTAAAATGTTTTAGAATATTGTTTTTCAAATTAAAACAACACAAAGTTAAACAACTGTAGTTTAAACCAGGGGGTCTCAGCTGGTCACAGCCATTAGATCACAACACGCTTATTTTTTTGGGGGGGGGAATTCAACCAAACAAATGTAGTTTCTCAAACATAGCTGTTGAAAACACAATATTTTCTAAAACACAAATCTAAATATTTTCCTGCTGTGCAACATGCATTTCACATCAGTTTCTTTCAAAATAAAATACAAATCCAACATGAGGCCAGCTGTCCACGACGCACCCTCTACGGGTCCTGACCCACCAGTTGAGAATCACTGTTAAATATAAATCTAGTTCTAATAAAAAGCAGTATATAGAAAAGACAAAAATATACAGTTTAAAAGTTTTGTCACTTTGTGCACCAACCCTGGCTATTCTGAATTTGTGACAAAGTTGAACAAAAACTAATTATATAAAACATTATTTGGGGTCTTCAGACATTTGTGATATAAAAATGGGGTCGTGACCATAAAAAGGTTGGAAACCGATATAAATAATCAATATTTGTAACGTAGTTGTAACACATTTTGCAGCATAAAACATTTCACTCAGTGTTAAATAAAAATAACCTCTCCAAATGAACAGAATGGAAGCTCCAAGGTTAACGTAACATTTTAATTTGACAAAAAGCTAAATGCTTTTCCTCTGTTAGACAACACAAGCACATTAACGACATGCCATAGATTAGAACATAGATTAGAAGCTTAATGAGTCATTACGAGGCTGCGGTTGTGCTCTGCAGATAGATGAGGACAGTAACAAAGACTATACGTCAAATTTACTGATGCTGATGATTGGAGGGCGGATTTGCTTTTGTGTAAACGAGTAATGAGTAGATACTGTAGACAAACTGATCAAAATAAATGACTAATTTTAAAGAGGCAGATGTGAAATGATAGGATTGTGTGGAGGCTGTGCATAGGCCAAAGAGGAAGACTGCCAGCTAATGTGCATTGAGTGGACACATTGTATGATACACAGAGAGGCGCTGGTGTCTGAACAACCTGAACGATGCCTGGTCGGGTACGTGAATAAAAATTGGACAATTTCCGGGGAAATCGTGGGAGGGGCTCGGGGCAGTAGCCGGACGCTGAAGCCTTAGCCTAGCAATTGCATTAGCATAGGGTTAGCATTAACCTAACGTTAGCATTAGCTAGAATTAGCATTAATGTAACGTTAGCATTACTCTTGTGTTAGCATAGCATTAACCTACCATTAGCATTAGCTCAGTAAAACTAGTTAATTCAAATTTACACAGTAGTATGTGGTAAAATCCCAGGAGAAATGAGGAAGAGGAGGAAGAGGAGTGTTAAAGTTTGAATGGTTGAAATCGGTTTAAAAATGGCCGAGCAGCTGAAGATCTAAGTTGAAGGTGTAAAATGAGAGAAATGGAAGAGAACACGCAAACTCCACACAAGAGGAGAATTGATGAAGAGGAGGAGTGATGATGAAGAGTTGAATGGTTGAAACGACTCAAAAAGAACCTCTTCAGGGCTGTCGGTGACCTGGTTACCATGGTAACCCCATTCATTTCAATGGGAGTCTGATGTTTTTTTGATGAAAGTTTCTCTCTAATTAAAAACAGTGCTACAACATTGGAAACTAGATTCAAATGGATCAGCAGTCAGGAGCCTCCGTGCATTGTCACGTATGACACATGCAGAGCCTCTTAATATAGCCTCAGGCAGAGAAACAATCAAGTTAAAAAAAACATTACAGAGTTCTGTGTAACCTCTAAACCTCACCCTTCACATTAAAGTTGGAACGAGGGTGATTAATGTTGTATTACTGCCATTTGTTTCGCACTGAAAATGCCAGTAGTTTTCTGGTGTGTTTACAGATTATTATAATTCTTTTTTATATATTAGTTATTATTCCTCATCAAGGAAAGTAAAATGCAGGGCCACATTTCACTATATTACAATAATTAGTGGGCAGGAGTAGAGGGACATGGTTTAAGGGACTGTGAAAAGTGTGGGAACCACTGACAAAAAGAAGAAAAAAAAAGAGGGCTACTACTTTGCATCTCTCGTACATTACCGTATTTCCTAACTCGGCCAAGGAAGTCCAAGAAATGTTACCAGATGTTGGAAAATTTCTGATTTCTCCGATGGATAATCAGACTGAAACAGCAACTGTATTATCAGTCTTAATTGAGCATCGCGTTAGTTCAGGCAGTTAGCTGACAGTAGCCATTCCGTAATTAACTTACCATCATTTTCTATGCTTCCCATTAGTTAGAGTTAGTCACGGTGCTATATGCAAACCACTGCAAACACGCCTACTTCCGCACGCTTCGTCCGTATATGCCTCGCAACGCCCCACCCCAGCTCCTCCTCTTCTGTATAATTAAAGTGTCTTTTGTTGTCTTTATCTAACGTCTGTGCCTCTGTTCTAGGGGGTCCTGCTGACCGCTCTCTCTGCTTATGCCTCTCCATGTAGCTCATGGAAAAGTGAGGTGGGGCTCCCTTTAATTAAAAAAAAATGAAGGTGCTCATGGTAGTACAATAAGGCTACCCCAGTGTTATTCATCCTTGGGGTCACTGGAAATATTACTGATTGATTTTATTTTTAAATGAATCTTTTAAAAATTAAAACAATCTTTACAACTGTATTTTCACTTCCTCATATATACATTTTGAATATAATAAAACAATAACATTTAAATATAATAATATACATATATATATAAAGTAAATAAAATAATATATTTGTACATTTTTAAATGACTAATTCTGGCTACTCTGTATCACAGTACAACAAATACGATTAAAAACTAATTCTAGAAGATACAGTATGTGTGATATTAAAATAGTCACCATGTGCTATGCAATGATTGCAGAATGGGGCTCAAACATTGTTTTCAAGACTTTGAAACATTTAGTAATAAAAGTAAACCAAACGTAACAATTATTCAGTCAACGTAACGTATTTGGTTGCCTGAAGTCGTAAACATACTAACATCCTAAACACCAAGTCGCTTGAAAGCCCATTAAAGTTTAGGAAGTGTCTCCTAGTACGTAATACGTATCAATATACCGGATTTCTATTCGTACGAAAGATTACGTTACCGGAAGTCATGTCACCATTCTGTGCGGTTAGGGTTAGTTAGTCCGTAACATAGTTTACGGTTACGGTTAGTTCGTCCATAACATAGTTGACATATTAATACAAACGGAAGTACAAGTGTCTAGCGTCTCATTGGCCAGTTTAGGTCACGTGGTGCACCTATCACGATACCTACACTGGCCAATGAGGGGCGTTGTGTACGAATAGAATGTTGGGACGTGAATACGTATTGACAGCCACTGCCTGAAGTTTATGGGGACGTACATGGATAAAGCAAAAACAATCAAAGATCCATTCCAAACAAAGCACGAAAATAATATATTATCAAATAAACTAATAAGATGGCTAGAGAAAGAATTTAACAAACCACAACGTGGGAATTATAACCCAACACGTGGTTAGCAGAAAACACGCTTACCTTCTGAAAGTAGAAAACAAACTCCAAAATCCAAAAGTCGTGCCTGAAGCAGAGCTGAGGGCGTTTGTTCCTAGTGCTGTAACTGCTCATAGTCTCTGAGAGACAAATGGCTCCAATTAGTCCAGGTGTAGGTAATCAGCCCCCCACATGAAAGGGGTGGAGACATAACAGGAAGTACACATGACATCATCAATATGTGCTGCCTGAAATGTTGTATTTATTTTTAAAGGTTAGGATATATCAACGTTTCATTTAACTATGTATTTATCGTTAATATTATTGTAACATTACGTTGATATATCTTAACTTTTAAAAAATAAAAGGAAAGAACGGTTTTTCAACTTACTTCGTCACGTATACTTCTGGTTCCTTCAAAATAAAACGCCATGTTGTGTATGACAGAGGTTTTCCTAAAACCTGATACTTCACTCTGAGACCTGAGGATGTCCTAAAAGGTACACCGTACCTCTGTCATTGATGCTAACTTTACAGTGGAGTCTGATAAAAGTGTAACCCAAGGGTCATCAACACGGTGCCGTGGACCCCAGGTAGTGCGTCTGGACCATGTGAGAGGCCCTTAGCGCTAGTCAAAAAATAAGCTCCATCTAAAATCTGATTTACTTTCCACGATTCAAACTCACAAAGATAAATACATATGACAGATGTAGGTAGTAAAATAGAATAGAATGTTTTTATTGTCTTTTTACACAAGGTACAACCAAATTAAGAGAAAGTACGGAGAAAATCAAAAATCAGATAGATAAGTGTATTTACAAGAGGAGCCACTAAGACGATAAATAAACACATAAACAGACAGTGAGAACAACAATATATTGCACAGTTACAAAATATTTGAGTACTAGAGTAGAGTACTGAGTAGTACTGCTGCACCTCATAAAGTTTTAGTATTAAATTACCATCTTTCAATGTTTCTTTTCACAAATTGTCAGCAGTGCTGCAGATTTGGTGTATGGTTAGTGCTATGTTATATTATAATATGATATACTGTATATAAAATGTATTTTTTGAAAGGTGGATTTTTGTAAAAAACAAAGACAATTGTTACCTTTTACAAATGTTACATGTAATACAATCAGTTAAAAGTTGTTTGTTAGAAGCTAGTAAAATAGAAACATGATCATTTTCTATGAAATGTAATGAAAATGAAACAATTGCATAAATTAGGTGAAATAAAGTGTTGCATGTTGAAACTTAAAGGGGACATAATATGAAAAATCCACTTTTGCAGTGTCTTTGAACACATGAGGTAAGTTAAGTGTCCACGGCACAAAAAGACACACCCCCAAAACGGAGGTTTTTACAGGGTCATAAACCTCCCCTTTTGCTTGATTCATGTTATGTTTTGACCAAACCCCTGCACAGATACTGTATGTCATTTAGACCACAGGGAACTGTTTTAAAAGGTGAAAAATTCGTATTATATGTTCCCTTTAAACATTTCCGACCTTTTTAAGTTAACACTAGCCTTGATTAGTGAGAACGTGAACATTTAGTATTTAAGAAGTGCTTTTCTAACTGGCAGCCCTTTGGACCATACAGTACCAATGAAGTAGCCACAGCTTTAGAACCCAGGTGTAACCGCTTCGTCTGTGTTTTATAGAAACATGATCAGCGTTGAGGAGCTGAAGAGGTGAGAACCTGAAAGACTGAAGGACTTTCAATGGAGTGGAAGGAGCCGCGTCCACGTCCAGAACCACATCCTGGAACCAAACGGACTCAGTCCTCCACCGTCCTTCTCCTCCTCCTCCTATTGGCTGCCTTTGCTAGGCTCTCCGCAGCCGGCCCGCCTAAGCTAGCTCGCCCCCCCCTCCTATCTGGACAGCCTTTTATCATCTTCTGGGGCGTCCCAGATTCCTCCTGTTCTGACCGACTAGATCCCAGAACCTTCGGGATGGAACGGGGGAGCCGCGTAGCCGTCTTTTACGAAGACACGTTAGGAAACTACCCGTATTTTGTAGATAAAGACACACCGGTCAACGGGGGGCTTCCACAGCACACACGTCTCAACAACCACCTTCAGAAGATACAGCAGGACTTAGACGCAGCACTACCCACTCCAAGGTTCTTGGGGTTGGGGGTTCTGAGATGGAGTGAGTGGGTCCCCCAATGGTCCAGGAACAGGGAGAGGCAAGAAATGTATCGGGAGGCTTCAAGGAATCTGATGAAGACTTTTTTTCCAGGCTGGACTCCAGAGGAGGTGGAGAAGTGGTCACAGGTGAGGAAAGTAATTGAGTAAAAGTATCAACAACATTTTAGAAAAGTAGTGGAAAGTAGGAGGTGCAAAAACTAAATAGTGAGGAAGGAAAAAGGTTATTTTTGGGTGACAGAACATTAAAAGTAGATAGCAGATGGAATAAAACTACAGGGTGCCAAGAAACTCTCACAAGAAATCATTTGATGTGAGATGCAACAGAAACGTGGTTTTCGTCTCCTTTAACTCATTACTGCAAAGCATCAACATTTTCCTGCAATGATTTTACATTAGAAGAACCTTCAAAGAAGATCTAATTATGTGGAAAGATGGTGGAGAAGCACTGAATATGATGACTCAGCATGAGTTTACAAGGGTTTCTACAATTACTGCAATGTTTAGTTTGTCAGATTCAACTTATTTAGGTTTTGTAGAAAATAGATAGTTATTATAGGGTTATTATAGGGTGACCATACGTCCGGATTTACCCACACACGTCCTCTTTTCACGTGTTGTCTGGACCGTTCGGGTGGATTTGACAAACTCATCAAAATGTCTGCGAGTTCCCTGTTGGTTCAGGTCAAGTTTCCATCATCTGGTCTAGACTTCATCACTTCCACAGATAACAGAAAGAATAAAGTATATATTTAATGATTATTTAATGTTCTGTAAGCCTCAAGTTTGTTTTAAAAAAAAAAAAAAAATAATAATAATATAATAATAAAAAAAAAACATCTTTACATTTAGAAGGAGTTTTTCTCATTGTTTCCATAATTTAATAATTTTTTTTAATTTATCTGCTATATTGTATTTTGTCGTTACAAGTAATTTGGTCACCCTAGTCAATAGTTACATTTCCTGAGTATAACATCTAGTAAACTATGAATCTTTCCTTAAAAGCCAACAGTATACTGTTGGCACATTGTTACTAAGATTGAATGTTTTAGCTCGTGATCGATCAGATTGTCCCATTTACAGAAACACTAAAGTAAAAGGTTGGATACAATCAGCAGATCAATGTGTGAAAGGCTTCCCAGGAGAGAAACATTGAGCGGTGCTTCTTCACCACTGCCACTTTCCTTTGGGTAAACACAGCGTGTCACCATACAATCATGTGTCACCTTTACACTTGGTCGCTGGGTTGCAACCCATGTGCACACTTAACACACCTCCACCAAACTGCTGTTAAATCCTGTCAGAACGTCTGAACTTAGCTAGAAATGAATGGTCATGATTCTAAATCCATGTTTGTGACTTTATCTTAAACTTACGTCAACTTATCTGTACTGTGAATAGTGTCCATGGGGTGAAACAATTTGTTGTTGCTGATTCTAGGATGATATTGGTTTATTTAGAACGATTTGATCCCAAACGATTTAGTAACTTTTTAGCCAAAATAATAATACAAGTGTTAAATAAATACCTGAAAACTGGACAGTACACATGAGGATTTTATAGGGAATCATCTATAGATTAACACTTAAGTTTGAATTAACAAAGTGCTTACTTTCAACGCTGAATACATTTTAAATAAATACATATTAGGTTTACCTGACTCTTCTGCTTGTTTTTCAATGTAAAAATAATACAATATTAACATCAAAAATGAAGTGCAAAAAGATCTGTTCAGGTTAAATGAGCATGATAGTGAAGCCTGAGGCCTAAGCAGAGCTCATGCTAACAAGCTAACGCTAACGTGCTGCTGCTGAAGGGTCGAGTGGTGGACAGAGGACACAGCGAGCGACTCCTTTAAAGTGTTTCCACACATCTGGACTAAGAGTGGTTCATAACGCATCCTTAATACTAAAAAACACATCCATATAAAGTCTGATGCGCTTAAATCCAATGCATTATTTCCTTGCACTGAGGGCTGTACACTTCCTCTACATCCTGAGGCCTAAATGAAAGTGGAATAAGCTTTAAATTCTAAATATAATATGACTGAACTCATCCTTTAGTAATTCAGTAAGTTGATCATTTAAACCGTAAGTACAAGTGTAGCCGTCGACGATAAGAGATGTAAACATACGACAGGAGATGATGCGTACAGCCCTCTGAGTGCTTCCTCCTGTTCATAGGACACACGCAATTCATACTATTCATACTACAGTATTCATACTATTCATACTACAATATTCATACTATTCATACTACAGTATTCTTATTATTCATACTACAGTATTCATACTATTCATACTACAATATTCATACTATTCATACTACAGTATTCATACTATTCAAACTACAGTATTCTTATTATTCATACTACAGTATTCATACTATTCATACTACAGTATTCATACTATTCATACTACAGTATTTATACTATTCATATTATTCATACTATTCATACTACAGTATTCTTATTATTCATACTACAGTATTCATACTATTCATACTACAGTATTCATACTATTCCCCGAGCGTCACGTCACTGGAGCGATACATTTTTATCTACAATGTGAGACTTTATAATGTGTGTTATCACTATATTATACATTGTTATCATTCACTACGCCCTACAGTTGTCTTTTCATAAAATGATGTCGTCAGACAAAGAGGGTATTGGATTCAGAAGGTAATGACACAGTAATAAAACAATACATCTGTGTATTCATACAACAGTCTCTGTTCTTATAGATTAGTTTTTATCCTCAGTAGAAAAGTTAAACTTGGTCTCTTTCTATTAAAGTCACAATATGTGCATCAGCTTATTTGCTATGGATGAAAAATGATTAACAGTCATAACACTAGGAAATTAATAAACCATGACTGTTATTGTGTTCATGTTGACCAGTACTGATGTACTTTAACAGATTATTTCTGTGATGAAATAAAGTGTGTAAATGAAAGTGAAAAACCATTTTAATCTTATTTTGCTGCAGATGGATTTTGAAGCAGCAGCTCAGTCTGTAATTACAGAGACGCTGCGGGAGGTGAGATGGTTAAGGCCCAAAGCATTGTGGGGCATCTCTCCTTACCCGAGCTGCTACAACGGAGACGCTACACAAACTAGCCTGGCTAATTACACTGGCATGTGCCCAGCGTCAGAAATGGCTCTGAATGATGAACTTCTGTGGCTTTGGAAACGAAGCTCTGCTGTTTATCCTCTGCTGTCTATGGAGAAGATGCAGGTCAGCGTTTTATCATTAATTACTGGTGAAACTAGATTAATTAAGCAGTGTTCATTATGACATCACATTACTATTTAACCTCAGCCATTGTCTTTTGACTAAAATATTGATTTTTAATCTAAATGTAGCCATCAGGACGATATCAGTAATAGTAAAATAGATAATAAAAGCCTATATTAACAATATACAGTCATTCGTATCAAAGTGTTCATATTTCTTCTAATAAAAAGTGCGATTAACAATCTGTAGTCATTTTTATTAGTGTTTTTAATTGGAATCAAATGAACAACCACAAAAAATATTTTATGATTTTTCACATTTCTTTTGTAGATAAAAAGTGCAATTAATTTAGCAATTAATTTAATCGTTTTTGCATACTTGACACACATTGTGGAGGGAATAAAACATTAACTATAATTAGAACTACAATTGAACTTTATTCTGTTAAAAATGTTTTATGTAATGTAGTTTTTAATATTATGTTTTTTAGATTATTTGTATAAATGTATTATTATTATTACAATATTAATAATATATAATACATACATATAATGTATTTTTGTTCTATATTAAACGTCAAGAGTGCCAGATTATTGTAGAAAATAATTCATTAGTTTACAAAAAGTTTCCTATGTGATGTATTTCCTGAGATGTTGGAAAACAAAAATTAGAAGAAAAATAAGGACGAGCAAAAATCACCATTTCTCAAGAAGTCACATTAAATCACATTAAAAATGTACAGTGAGCCAATGGAATCATCGCTAAATTCAACAGAATCTTTTGAGACCAAAGTGCGTGGACCGTTTGTGAATGACTGTGTTTTATTTTGACAGGGTGGCACCTCAGGAGTTAAACAATATGTAAACGGTCAGATTAAAGAAGCCCTGCGAGTATCTTCTCTGACTGGGACAGAGTTTGATCTTCCCGTGTTACCTTTGGTCAAAAGTATCTACATCTCAACAAGTTCTTTTCTATCTCAGGTGAGCAACGACCAATGAAAAACCCGCAAACATCCATTTCTCCAGAGGAGAGAAAGTTTGATTTCTGATCATTATGGGCTCATTCACAGGACGACCTGGTCAGCACGTTGGGAGAAAGTGCTGCCATGGGAACAGCTGGAGTCGTTATCTGGGAAAAAAGTGAACCCAAGTCTCAGGTATGAAATTAAACTTAATTCCTCCTTGAATAACTTGTACTTAAGCTAAATACAGTATGTGCTCAGAGATTTATGCAAGTGTTGTTGGATAATTGATCTATGAAGAGGATTTATCACCAATAATGCTTTAGGTAATGGATACTAAATTATTAAGAAAATTATAATTATACCAGTAATTTACTGATCAATACTAAAATAAATAATATAATAATGTATCTCTCTCAAACACACACTTAAAGGGATCCTCCACTGTTTTTACAAATTTGGCCAATAATTTGGAAATGTATCTTTCTTATTAAGATCTACTGTATGTCTAGCAAAACGCATTACTTTTCACCATATTCGTTTTATTAACTTTTAAAAATAGGACTACTTTCTTGAAATCACATGATTGATGATGTCACACGGCCCCACTGCCTGTAAACATCCCATTGTTTTCTAATGGAGTGAAACATTCAGCCTGATTTTTAGATCATTTAGCAGCTTTTTACATCATTTAGTAACTTTTTCAGTCAAAATAACAACTTGTGCTGCTTTTAGTTGCTCTAAATAATCAGGAAAAGTTAAAGATGTCAATATAAACCTCTTTGTTTTACAGAAAGAGGAAAAAATCAGTTGTGACCCGAAAAAATAATCTATGACTGCAGGGGGTGACAGTTCCTACTTTGTGGTTTGGTAGTAGACAATGAAGCAGAGAAGAAGAGCTCTCCTAAGATGCCTTTACTTTCCCTTAAACAGTGCGCTGACACCCAAAAGGACGTCTATCCTCAGCGTTTGTGCATCTTCAACAGTCTGTGATTTACTCGCTAACTTCAGCCACCAGAGCGTGTCAGCGCACTGTTTAAGGGAGAGTAATGATCCTTTAGGAAAGCTTTTCTTCTCTGCTTCATTATCTACTACCAAACCACAAACCAAACGGCATCAGATGAAACGGCCTCAGGCTTCAAAATAAAAGTAGTCAAACTCAACGGCTCTGAACGTAAAACTCAACATGACGTTGTATTTTGAAGAAACTGGGAATTCACATGATGTCATCAATATGTGCTGCTTCTGATACAAGAGTAAAATTGATAGCTGTTATTTTCTATTTATTTTTAATGGTTAAGATATGTTTCATTTAACTAAGTATCTATTAATAAAACAACACGTTGATATATCTTCACTTTTAAGAAATAAAAGGAAAGAACGGCTTTATACTATTTACTATATCATGTGTACTTCCGCTTCCCTCAAAATAAAAAGCCAGAGGCCATTGAGTCTGTGGACTTTTATTTTGAAGCCTGAGGACGTTTCATTTGGCAGCGTTTGGTTGGACTAATAAGGTTGTGTAATGTGACAGAGCTTTTCCTCAAACCTCACTCTGAGACCTGAGGATGTCCTCGAACACACACTGTACTGGGGTTTAGATGATCATAGTTAATGTTTGAACTTCACATGCTGTTTTCATCACTAAACTCTTTCCGTCTGGATCCACGTGTATCTCTGCTCCGTCCCAATGTTCACAGAGAGAGTGCCAGGACTTGACAGAGTTTGTCACTAAGGTCTTGGGACCGTATTCTCTCAACGTAACCACGGCAACCAGGCTCTGCTCAGCCTCCCTGTGTCAGGGAAGAGGACGATGTGTCCGTCAAAACGCAGAACGCTCTGCCTATCTCCACCTCCCACCTCCACCCACCTCACCAGAGAAGGTAAGAATGAGACGTGTGAAACACTGAAGATGTACACAACCAGATGCAGGGTACAATTTACCATTACATTTCTAATTATCCATTCAAATACAATTACAGTGACCAGCATTTTTTCCAATTATAATTAAGTTACAATTATTTTTCATCCTCAGAGTAAATTACAATTATGTTCTCACTTACTACAGTTTAATTACATTAATCACAATTGCTGAGCCTGAAATAAATCACCTAATAAAATGTATTCTGTCTCTTGTATTAGCTTTCTGTTAGCATCTCTAATGCTAACCGGTCCTAAATCAGCTGTAAAATACACTAAATACAAATATCTATCATCTAATTTCTTTCCTATCGATTAATTACCTTGTTTGACTTCCTAATCAATGAAAATGATAGGTTTTAATATTTTGGTGTGGGTGTCTGAGCCTTTTTTCTGTCAGTACAACCCTAGATTTTCTCATTTTCAATAAAAATCCATATTAGGTTTGACTTCAAAATACATCAAAATAATACAGTATTAATATCAACAAATGAAGTGCAACCACGATCTGTTCAGGTTGAATGAGCAGTAAATAAAGCTGCTCCATTTTAGATCCATTAATGTCGTCAGGAAGGACAACTGTCCGAGCACAGATCGATGTAGGAATAGAAATGGATTCATGGATCCTTTACTGAAAACAGAATCATCCACCTGAACCTGCAGCAGCTCAACATAAAAACTCAAATTTTACCCCCGCAAGAAAAAAAAAAGAGGCTTTAAAACAAGCCTTTAAATTCTCCTTTGAGCTCATTCTGTATCCACACGTAAAATATACCATCACACTTTGCATCCTTTGTGTTGGAAAAGCAGCAAGAAGAAAAATGAAGTATAATTTAGAGCCAAGAATGATAAAAACATGCAGGACAGCCATGCGTTTTTCTCCAGAAACAGGAAGAATGACAGCAGGGAGTCCAGTTGCCTGAGGATCTTCTGTGTTGAGGCAAAAAGAGAAAGTACTGGAACACCAGCGAGGAAAACAGAAGTCCATTTGATTCTCGCTGTGCACTTAAGCACGTTTAAAATCTCTAAACGGGGATTTTGTCAAAAAAGCTACAGAAATAAAAGCAGGACTTTGTGCGTCATTGAAAAACAAGTGACTCTAAGTCAAGAGTGTTCAACTTATTTTAGTTCAGGAGACAAATACGGATACGTTTGATCTGAAGTGGATTTAATCATTAGTGCTATTTAACATTTCCATTCATAAACTATATAAAAGTATATCACACCAACAATATCTAAGCAATAGGTGACAGGTCATGACTATATTTATTTAATTTGGGGAAAACTTGTCAAATAACGAGGATTGAGCAGAATTTTGGAGGAAAATTTTGTTTTCTTTCAACAATTTGGGAGTAAAAATGACTTCAGTGGTTTTCTACAAACAAACAAACAAATATTGTAAAGTTTCATTAACAAATTCAATAAAACTCCACTTCAATAATTGTAAAGTTCTACTTCCAAATAAAACTGGATATTATTTTGCATGGATGCCAATATTTATATATGATAGTGATTTAACAATACTCTCAATTTCTGCTTAAGTTGAATAAATAATTTCCTGAAAAGTTTCTTTTTTTTTTTTTTTAATATTGCTAAAATTCCTGAGCTTAAGTTCCCGTAGAAATTTGCCAGATATTTTCCCTACTTTTGCAACCGTACTTTGATATTAAAGTATTTGGTCATTTACACTGCTGAGCGATATGGACCAAAACTTAGTCTTAGTTCAAATGAAGTCAGACCAGAAACATTCAGAGTTTTATTTACTGATGCAAAATGCTACACACGCACAGTTATTAACAAACAGCTGCACAAAATGGACAGCACGTGTGAGTGAGTAACGAAGGCAGAAACAAAATAAGCAATAAATACCCTATTTCTCAGCCACATTTACTTTCCTCTGTGGGCCAATTTGGATGTTTTAAAGCAGTATGTGAACCCCTAGGGGTACGCGATGGAACTACAGGGGGTACTTGAGAGAGAGCGAGTGGAAAATGAACAAATGAAGTGTGAGAAAACTGGAAACTATAGAAATAAAAGTATTTAGGAGCCACTAAATCAGTGTTTTTCAACCTTATGGTCAGGACCCCATGTGGTGTCGCCTGGAGTCTGAATTGGGTTGCCTAAAATTTAGGAAAAATTAAAAAAGATTTTTGAAATAATTTGTAATTATTATTCTTTTTTTGAAAAAATAAAACACAATCTTAAACAACTGTATTTCTATATTTTCACTTTGTGAATATAAATACTGGATCGGAGCTCAAACATGATCAAAAATAAGTCTAGAAAAAAATTCATGTCTTGAGGGTCGCCAGAAATTCTTGATATGAAAATGGTATTAAAAAAAAAAAGTTTGTGAACCACTGCAGTAAATACTGTTTATTTCCCTTTATTTATTAAATGAGACTCTTTAAAATGTGTCATTACTCATTCATTCCATCATATGATCTATTGTTATTTTTAAATAGTTTTCTAAGCAAAACGTCAGACTAAGGTTCAGAAATAGGAGAAAGGGACTAGAGCTAATAAAGTTTAAGGATCACTGTTTTAAGGGCCAGATTTGGCCCCCGCGCCTTAAGTTGGACACATGACGTAAGTGCTGAAATGATTCTCTATTGTTTGTGTTACAGGGAACAGATCAGCTGGAAACTAAAACAGGTGAACTGGACCCAGCAGAGATCTGGAAGAGAGACTTCCAGTGTCAGTGGTATAAACCCACAGACGGGGACGTGTCTGATCAACTCCCCCCCAGAGATGGAGCACCTGCTCGGGGGTCAGTGGAGGAAAGTCCAGGAAATGTTCTGGAGACTACAGTAACCTCTACGACTAAACGTGCCTCTGTGAGCTGGAGTAGAGGAAGTACTCCATCAGATACAGGAAGTCCAATGCCTTCATTGGACATCCCTGTAGGAGGAGGCGGGACTAAAGCTCAGAATGTCCTGGACTTCTCTGTTCTGCTGTTGCTGGTGGCTGGAAGCCTTTGCCTGGTTTCTTAAAGACGTGAGCTAAGCTAAGCTAAGCTAAGCCTGCCTGAGTCCTTCTGAAGTGACCTTGAGAAAGATAATGAATCCCTGATAGATGGAATAACTAAACACATACTGTACTTACACCGTCAACCACGACCACGTTCAGAGCTGGAATTCAAAGCCTGTTGCAGGATGTGCCATGAGGGACAGTGGCACCACTCGTCACTTTCTCCTCCGTCTCTGCTGGAAGTTTCAAGCACTTTAATAGAGACTATTATTCATTTTCATGTTTTATTTCTCAGTCAGGAACTCCGATAGAGACACTTCTCAGAACAATATGACAAAGAAGGGCTCATTGCACTTTGTCTTAGACATCAGGGCCCGGTTTTTCTAAAGGTTTATTCCAGGTTAAATTGATCCGGATTTCATAATACTTTTTATTTTTCTCGCTATCCATGATTAAGTAATTAAAACTTTTCAGGATCAGCACATCTGGATAACCACAGCTCATCAAACAGGAACGCAACTATTTCTGATTTGGATTTTAAAAACCACTGATGGTTTTATCAGTGCATGCATCACTAAAAAATTATCTAAAAACAAAACAAAACAATATTTTGATTGTGATGAATATGCATCAATTAGTGACAGAATTAAATATATTATTTGTGGTCAATATTGAGCTGTTTGTGGATTATTAAGTCTATACTGTTACAGTCTAATCACTGTAGGCTGATGGATGAACAAATCAAATTAAAACATGATGAATAAATTGGATATATTTTAGGCTATAGTATATGATCTAAATATTATATTATTTCATACATTTTGGGTCTGAAATCAACTCTGAATCAAAGTGATCCAAATCCTACTAAAAAGTTCTGAAAAACCCAAACTAAAAGTTTAATCCTGATCAAAACTAAAATTGGATTACATGATCTAATCTGATTACATAATCTGTTTTTTCTTTTTTAAACCCATTTTCAAGATTTGATCCAATCCGTGATCCAGAATCTAATCTGATTATGAAAAACCAGGCCCTGGTCATGTCAAAGGAGCACATTACGTCCACTCCTCTGTACAACATCATTTATTATGATTTATTTAAACAACGATACACGACCAGATGTTGTTCTGACATCACATGTTAATCAGCTGTTTGTCATTCACCTCTCCTTTGGGTGCAGGTTATGGAACTCATTATTCTGGGGCCTCTTTCTGTGTAGATGTCACATAATAAACTGTGAAATCATTTAAATAAAAACATTATTGCTAATAACTAAAATGTGTACAGTAACTGGGGTATTACAGAGGGGTCGTCTTCTGATCGATAGGTTGGGGGATTTATCCCAGATCTATACCCATCTATGTGCCGAAGTGTCATTGGGCAAGACACTGAACCCTAAGTTGCTCCCCATTGTTGACTAGCGCCTTTGAGACTACCTCAGTGGGGATAAATAATAATAATCATGTCGGTTTTATAAAAGCGCTTTTTTAAAATAAATAACTCAAAAACACTTTACAGGAAACAACAAGAGTGGAGGAGATGATTTATGACGTCTGTTGAAAGATTATAGTGAGTCAGAGGTGGATGTTTAGGGGGCGGGAGTTGCAGTTTCTCTAATGGGGGTACGTGATGGCACTACAGGGGGTACTTGAGAGAAAGTGGAAAATTGATGAATAAAAGGCATTGAAAAATACAAGAATTTTGACATTTGTGCTTAAAAATGATAATCATGAACAAGAACTGAAAATACAAGGGTTAATTAACCCTAAAATATATAAAACTGTTACATAACTCAATATACGTAGGTTAGTAGATTCATTAAATTAGGGTTTATCCTCATGAAATTACTGGATTACTCGTAATATTGTTTCCTAACAGTTTTTCTGCTGGAGGAGCATAAAAAGACTAGAAATAAATCTATTAAGGAGGCACTGAACTAAACTAAACACTTATTGATTCCACCATTAGGACTTTTTTTTATAGTGTTCTGAGCCAAATGTTGGAACTAGACAAATTCAGAAAAAGAGAACGAGAGGAACTGAGCCAAGAAAGTTTGAGAATCACCGCCTTAAGGTACGACGCTTGGATCTGATGATGTGAGTGAGGAGGTTGGAGTCAGAGCATCGGAGACGACAAGAGGGCTGGCAGTGTTGTAGGAGGTCAGAGAGGTATGGAGGGGGAGGGGCCAGGTTATTAAGGGATTTGTAGGTGGTGAGCAGGATCTTGAAGTGGATACGCTAGCTGTTTTATGGGGAGCCAGTGTAGTGGTGTGAGTGCAGGGGTGATGTGGTGGAGTCTCTGGAGGAGGTCTGGGTGAGTAGGCTGGCTGCTAAGTTTTGTACATGTTGGAGTTTTTGTAGGTGGGTGGAGAGAAGACCGTAGAGGACCATAGAGGAGGATGTTGCAGTAATGGAGTCTGGACGAACGGAAGGCATGGGTTAAGAGTTTCTGTGGCAGGTTTGGACGAAGGCTGGTGCTAAGATTTCTGATCTGTGGGGAGGGGGTGACCGTGTGTGACCAATGAATAGTGTGAAATCCTGAGCTGAGGGGAGGGGGGATTCAGGACCAATGATGATGATTTCTGACTTATTGCCAAGGTTGGTGATTATTAGGTTTCCCGCGATCAACGATCATTGAGTTTTAAAAAAAACCCGTCACCAATCCAATCATATGAGGAGGAATCAGTACCAAATTTGGTTCTTTTTTTTTACTACCTTCTACCAATTTACGTAAAATCAAACGGTACCATGTTTTGGTACCTATAGACGCATCCTTGTGACTGTGAGGGACGTGAATATGGATAATTCCCTATTCACAGGAACATAGCGGAGGTGAGACGCACAAACACACACATACGCACGTGCACGTATGTCCACCAACCCGCTGAAACAGACAGAAAAGTCTGGTATTAACGAGAAAACGCAATAATAATAATGTATACTTTATTAATCATCATAGTGAAATTATTCTCTGCATTTTAACCATTTCCCAGAGGCGCAGCAGTGGGCTGCCAACTGCAGGCACCCGAGGGGTTGAATTGGGGTTAAGGGACTTTCTGGGCCACCACTCCCCTATATGTCGCTCTTTAATCAAACTCTCCTTCACATCGCTGCTGCATTGGCTGAATAAACAAAACCAGCTCTGTGTCAAGTAGAGCAAACATGTCGGTTGTGGTGTTGTGCCAGGGGGATTGCTTTTGTAGATAGGTATAGTTACGTGTCATCGGCATAACAGTGAAAATTGAGTCCAAGGCGGCGAATGATGTTTCCAAGGGGTATGATCTAAAGAGGAGGGGACCAAGCACCGAGCCTTGAGGGACTCCGTGAGTTATGCAGTTGTTTATAGAAATATACAGATAAAGCGCTATAAAAATCCATGTACCACCGTAATGTTTTAGTGTAGTGGTTAGAACTTCTACCTCATCAAGGCCATAGATACTGAAAAAGAACAAATGAATGAGCTTCAATTCTTTGAATCCTCAAAACCAGTCATTTAAGCTCTTTTTCTGAATCTGTATTAAAAAAACATTAAAAACGTCAAAACATTTAAACTGTGCCTTGATTTTCAGTTGATCTGTGCAAAGAAGCAATAAACAAACATTCAACTCAGTAAATTCCATTGGGAGAAGTGTGGGCATACAGAGGCTGAGCTATACATTTGATCATCTTAATGAGCTCAACACAATAGAGTAATACTGTCTCAGACATAAATCTGCTGGTAAACAGTCTAAGAATCCAATTAACTCAACATAAATACAGGGAGACATCATTGTGGTCCCACCTCGACCTCTCTGTGCCAAGGATGCATTTGATTCTTTTGGGGGCAATTATGTTTTCTTTCACAGATCAAGAACATGTTTGTCAGATTCTTTTAGTTTACAAATTGAGTGTAGGAAGAAGTGTGTTTCCATACATTTCCAAAGACCTAATCAGATGTAAATTGGCCCGAGCACTTCTTTAAAATCACTTTTATTGATCTTTGCTTATGTTAAAATGGTCAATAATGATGGTTGGATGAAAATAGAATCTGCACCATTTCTAATTACATCATTCAAACCCGATCCGCTGAAAACGCCATTCCCAACCGGGGGTACGTGTACAGCTAGAGGTACGATGAGCACATTACCAGGGCTATGTTGACTAATTGTAGTTTTTATGAGAATGTTTTCAATGAGGTAATTTTTCTGCCCCTTTGAAGACAGAGAAAACCAAAGCCTAGAAAATGTTTAAAACCTGGTGTAAATCCATATAGTTACTGCTCACCAGGCACAGCAGAAGGTTCACAGCCTGTTGACGCATTCTAACATTACAAGAAACAAAAAGTCAGAAGTGCTCATGAGATCATGGAATACACCAAACAAGGAAGGTAGTGAACCAATGACCTTTTGGTTAAACTGCATCTTAAAATATTCACATGGCACTGCTGTAAACAGCCTAAACACAACGACACTAACACCACCAATCATCACACACTGTTTCCCAAACTTAACTGCCCCATGTACCCCTTAGCCTTCCCTTCTAAAGGGTACATGAGGAAAGCTCATGTAATACATTATTTGTACGTGTCTGCATACTCGTCTAAACTCTTTCCTGTGTCTCGTCCAACTTTATCCTTGATCTTACGCCTTTTTTTCTTTTCATTTATTTCTGATGTTTGGCTCATTTCAGAATTTGAACTTCACCTTTTGGTATTTTTAAAGATGAGAGGATGAGAAAAAAAAGTCTGTTTGCATGTAAAAAAAAAAATAAACATCTATAATGTTAACAAATAAAGTGACAAATGTTACTGTGTACCTCCTGAGAGGTGTTAAAGTACCTCTAGGGACACACGTACCCCAGTTTGGGAACCACTGCACTATAGGAAAACTGAGACACAGCAGTCCTGACCATTGGAGAATGGACTCCACTAAACAACTGGAGATGTTGCAGAACATCGTCTGAAAACTAGACAGCAAACTGTGTGTGTGTGCATGTGTGTGTGTGTGTGCGCGTCTTCATTAAACAATTCCTGAAAACATTCTACTTTGTGGCAGAATAATACAATATCCAGCTGAATAATACAGCCGCCCAGAGGGAGCTGTTATCATTCATACATATTCATCATCAACAGGCTTAAAAGGGCTTCATGTTAATGTAATAGAGCTGAGTGGACACATGGTCCCCCAAGAGAACATTTTTCCAAAGCATCAAATGACTTTTAGCAAGTGAACGATAACACGTAGCCGTCTTAAAGACGGAGAAGAATGTGATTAAAATGTGATTTTGACTTCAAATTATTGATAAATAGACCAATGAACACAAATACTTCCACATCTGTGGTTGTTTCGTTTTCAGCTCTTGTAAATTTATTTGTCATTTTTCATTAAAATATTCACTCAAGACAGGGTATCGAAATCATTTCAGTTAAACAAAGATCATATGTACACAAACACCTCAGATTGTACAACAGAACAGTGATGAATTATACTTTATATGTAATCCCCTCACTAGAACACTTCCTTTCAGCTGCAGACATGTCTGGAGTGCATTTTACAGTCTTTTCAGAGAAACTTCATATTATGAGTAGTTATATTTTAATTATGTCCCTTTATGTTATGTTTTTCTCACTGAATTCTCATGACGGAGGCATTAAAATAAGACCAGATGAAACCAATTGTGGTGAAACCATTATTTTAACCTGCAGAAGCAAAAAAAAAAACATATAAATAGACCTTTTATCTTTAAATACACCATCCAAAATGTGACATACCAAGCTGCAGTATTGCTCAACAGTAGAAAGTTCAGGATCATTAAAAACAATAAATGAGAAGATGAGGGTCAGACTTAACAAGAACCAAAGACAGTACAACTCATTTCAGAGTACACGTTGGCCTTTCTCTGTAAAAGCTACAGGTACAGTTTTAAATGTCTGATACAAGTGCAATGATTTAGAACAGGAATAAAAACCAGTGTAAAGACAGAAGTACCACAGGCATAATGTTTAATCAGAGCCTTTAAACAGACGTGTGACCTGGTAAATATTAAATGAGTAGATTACATCACTTATAAGATGCTATAAAGACGCCTTTGTGTGACCAACTTTGACCCTTTGTTTTAGGGACATTTTATTGTTAAAGTGAAACTCAAGCAAAACCTGAAATTCATTCAATAACACAGCCAGATGGTTTATGGTTTGTTAAAAAATCTTGAATATGAATACACCTATCACCTTTCTTTTGTAAATTGTTGGGTTGTTTCAGTAGTTTTATTGTGTAAGTCACTAAAAGTCCAATATTTAATGATTCCCAGGTCCAAAGTGGGCATTTCTGTCGGTAAAAAAGGAGTTTTTGGATCTCCAATTGATGTCTTGAGGCCACAAACTGTGCAAAGAGAAAAAAATGCAATAATTCGTTGTCACCGTGGCTTAAAATACCCATGATCCTTAGCGCTTATGAAACCAAAGCGTGTAAAATAAGACTCATGTTGGCAGCGGTACGGTGAACATTTTAGGACATCCTCAGGTCTCAGTGAGGTATCAGGAAAGCCTCTGTCATGTATCAGACGAAATGGACTCATGACTCAGCAAAACCTCCGTCAGATGATGTCATCAATATCTGCTGCATTGGATACGAGAGTAAAGTTGAAAGCTGTTATTTTCTATTTATTTTATATTACATATTAATGTTTCATTTCACTTTTTATTTATTAATCAAACAATGTGTTGGTATATCTTAACTTAATCTTTTCTTCATGTGTACTTCCGGTTCCTTCAAAATAAAACGCCACGTTGTGTTTTACGGCCTGAGACCATTAAGTGTGATAACTTTTATTTTGAAGCCTGAGGACGTTTCATTCGACAGACGTTGGTTTGATAAGAGACATCGTTTCATTTGACGGAGGTTTTGCTGAGTCATGTGTCAGTTTGGTCTGATAAATGACGAAGGTTTTCCTGATACCTAAAATGTACACCGTAGAGCACAATTAAACTCAGCTAAACCGTCCCAACGTCCTTTTCATGAAACTTAAACTGAGAAAAGTTTTTCACAATAAACAAGACAAGTGCAAAAAATGAGGTCAGCAGTGACGTAGCAGAACATGACGAGTGAATTATTAGAAATGAAAATGATCCAGATATCTCCAGGTTTTTACAGGTGTAAACAATTAAAACTAATAAAGCTCTTTTCCCAGTCATGTTTCCATTATTATTATTTTTGAAGTTCACAGACAACAGGAGGAAAGAAAAGCCCACACTAGGTAAATGTAGCACTTGTTTTCCTGGTGGCAGAGAGTTTTAATTCATGCTGAGGACAGAAAATAAATAAAACACGGACAGAGACGCGGCTCCGCTCTCCAAAAAACCTGCATCGTGTCAATAGATCTGATCGTGGTTGCATAAGGTTCAAAAATAGACTTTGTGTTCCTGTGCAAAAGTCACCATCTCTTCTCAGGAGTTCGTTTTGCCTCCAACGAGACTGTAAAAGAAACATCGCCCCCATGTGGAACAGAGAGGTTAGTGCAATGTGAACAAAGCACGGTGGACGCAGTGAAACTCACTGTTCAGACGTTAAACGGGGAAAAATAACAGCGATATCTACTCCAACATCCACAGCGCTCTGTTTCTAACTCTCTTTGATTCAGTCTTTTAAGAACCTGATTACAGAAAAAAAGCTGCTCAGAATAAAAAAAGACATTTTTAGCTCGAGGAGAGAATTAAGCCTGAATCATCTCACATTTCTAAACTTTAATATCGTCGTCTTTGAGCAACAAAAAATCTGGATATACAGGAGCCAATCATCTAAGCAGAACTCAGTACTCCAGAGACACGCCTTGCTGCACAGTGTGCAGGTTGCAGGTGCTCCCTACAGGGAAAGGAAGCACAGCTGCTGGCAGTCATCCTCAATGGGACGTGCGTGTGTATTGGGTTTGTGTAGCAGGGAGTGAGTGTAGGTGGCGTTACTTGCAGACGGCTTCCAGGGCATCCAGGGTGCGTTTGATGTCTCGTATCTGTGCAGCCAGGGTGTGAATGGGCTGCATGGAGCGATCCAACTCCTCACAGCGAGCCATTAGCGTGTACATGCCCTGAGAGGGTAGAGGGAAGTCAACATGTGTGTGATTGTTTCTTTGTTTATCCCTGAGAGGAGCAGACAACCTGTAAAGGTGTAGAACGCTGAGAGAGGCTTAGATACGAGTGTGATGGACAGAAATATCAACCCAAAGCCACCAAGAAGAATTACAAATTAATCAAAAACAAAAAAAAAAAAAACAATTTAATCAACAAAGAAACAAACGCACAGTAGTATTTGGTGGTATAGACCCATTTCATGTGACTTACGCATACTAAATTAGGTGCATGTGCACGCAGGCTCGGTGCAAAAGTGTTTGCACCTGCTTTTCAGTCGTACTATTTTTTGGTAATAAAACAATCACCGCAAACAGTTCCAGGTTTGATGCATTCATTTATTTGCATGTCCTCCTCCCATTTTTTGCTCCCTTTGTGAGCTCCGCCTACTATACATATTCATTAGAGGGAAACGCACTAAATGAACTGAGGGCACATTTTGATGTGCAGCAGCCGCACACTCCTGATTACCTGGGGTTTGTACTTGTTATTAGCGAGTGGAGTGACATTTGCACACGTTTTAATAGCCCTAAACCTTTAGTGAATCCACCCCAGAGTGCAGCTTATGTGATGGTGCGGGCTTTCCCTGGATTTTTCTTGGAAAATTTATTGGAATGCAGCCAATACAGCCTGGAAAATACGGTACATAACTAACTAATGACTAACTAACTAAAGCTTACCTTTATACTCATGTCCACCGACTCCCCCAGACTGTCGACTGAGTCCCTGTAGGTCTGGATGTAGCCCACACTCAGAGCTGTCATCTAATGGACATAGTAGATAGTTTACCAACCAATGAAAATAAAGAATCTACAGAGACAACAAAACGACTGAGAGAACAGAAGAGCACAAGAACACAACACTTTAAACAGACGCATTAAGTTCAAACCACAGAGCTAAGCTGCCCCCTACAGTCGGCATACACAGTACGTGAAATATGAATTTTCTCAAAGATAATTCACTGTTTATTTTCATACATACAGTAATTGTTTCTCTGCTTTTAACCCATCCCTGAGAAACAGTGGGCAGCCACAGTGGAGCACCTGAGGAGCAGTTAGGGGTAGGTCTGCTTCCTTAAAGGGTTTTTACAAATGTGGACTAAAACCTATTTATTAGAAAATATATGCCAAACAAAATGCATTATTTTGCACTATATTCGTTTTATTAACTTTTAAAAATGGGACTACTTTACAGTTTTAAAACCTGTGTTCGGCCATCTTGAAATCACATGATTGATGATGTCACACGGCCCCACTGCCTGTAAACATCCTATTGTTTTGTATTAGATTGAAACGTTCAGCCTGGTTTTTAGATTATTTATCAGTTTTATCTGTTAAAATGCCAACTTGTGCTGCTTTTGGTTGATCTAAATAATCAGGAAAAGTTACAGATGTCGATGCAAACCTTTTATTTACGAAAAGACAATAAAAACAGTTATGACTTAAAAATAATCTGTATGAAGCAGAGAAGAAGAGCTCTCCTAAGGGACCTTTACTCTCCCTTAAACAGTGCGCTGACACGCTCTGGTGGCTGAAGTTAGAAAGTGAATCATGGACTGTTGAAGGACTCACACCCAAAAAGACTTCTATCCTCAGGGTTTTTGCGTCTTCAACAGTCAATGATTAAATCAAGATGGAGGAACACAGGTTTTAAACTATGATGTAGTCCCATTTTTAAAAGTTAATAAAAAGTATATGGTGCAAAATATTGTGTTTTATTAGACATACATCAACATTTCTTTTACCAGTGGAGAATCACTTTAATTATTAGGCCACTCCCTCAGCTTACGGCTCTTTTGAATGTCAATATAAACATGGATCTGAGAACCCAGGAACATTTTAAACTAACGTTCTGGATGGTTCCGTTGAGGCTCCGCATCATCATCTCCACACTGTGGGCCACTTCCTGAGTGTGTCTCTGAAGGTCCGAAAGGACGGAAGGATCAATGGGCGGGATATCTGCCGGTCTCCGTGACAACCCTCGGCTGCGGTAGATGGGACCTGAACAGTCCGCTGGTAAAAAAAAAAACATTATTGAGTTGAATGTAAGCAAAACAAAAAAAAGGTGATTTATCAAATAGCGATAAAACAAATTTTAAAAGAAGAGAAACTAACTACAGACACTTTTTTTTTATTTCATTTCTGGGCAAAACATGTTATCACCTAGTATTGATAACTGGCCGTCACCACTAAGGGTGTAAGAAAAAAACAGATTCGGCAATATATCTTAATATTTCACTGCGCAATTATTGTATCGATCCAAAAAATGTCCAAATCGATATTTTTTTTATCATGTTTTTTTAACAAAAAAAAAATTCAATTGCGCTAACATATGCATAGCACGTAAAAAGCCCAGTCACGACTTTGGGACTGACATAAATTAGAAAAAAATAAAATTAACAAAAATTAAATAATGAAAAAAACCAACAAAACAGCATAAAAAAAATAATTACCGTACCATTTACTTTATCTCACAAGTTAAAAAATTGAGGAAATAAATTGTATTTCAGACCATTTTGTACTTGTAAAGGTGAAATTTGTAGTTATTGATATCGCAATATATATTGAATTGTCTAGCATCGGGATATATGTGTACAGTTGTATATATGTATATATATATACACACAGTATATGGATGCATATATGTGTGTGTATATAAGAAGCTCCTAGATAAATTGTTAATACTGTTTATAAGAGGGATTGGATTAAATAAGTCAGACTTCTTCCTACTTTTTTAAACAGTTTGAAATCTTCTTACGTTGTGTTTTGTGATATTCTTTTTATTTGATATGTATTGTTTTTGTTTTTACATGTTCAAGAATAAATAAATCAAATCAATATATTGGGATAGATTGTATCATTAATAGAGCTGGGCGATATGAACCAAATCTCTTATCTCTAAATTTTTTCTGAAAATGGCGATATACGATATAAATCTCGATATTTTTAATTCAAATATTTTGACCAGAAAGACAATTCTGGGTTAGAATTGCTGATATAAAATGCCATACAGGCACATTTATTAACAAACAGCTGAAAAATATGTGCCACTTTTGGCTTTTTCTCTTCTAAGGGACAGCACGTGTGAGTGAGTTCTGTAGTGTCAAAACAGAAATCATCTAACTGAGCTTTTTATGCTGTTCTAGTAGCAAAAAAAGTATTTTATTTATGGCTGTCAAATTGAACGCGTTAACACATGCAATTAATTGTTCTAAATTAACGCATTTGCTATATTTTAATGCAGATTAACTGCATTGTCTGTATGTATGACGATAGCCTGGAATCCATCCTAATCTCCTTGTATTATTCATACAGGTGGTTAGTCTGGAAGTGCTCATAGCATTTAAGTTCTGGTGGCCGAGTGGGGGCGGGACAAACACGCACAGAATAACCAATCAAACAATGAGTAGATCTAACAACAAGCGTAGTTCTTTTTCCTTAAACGGAGCCAGCAGATGAAAACAGTGTGTAGTACAGTACAGACTTATTGTTTTAAAGCCTCTTCTTGTTGTGGTTTCAACAATTTATTTAAAACAGAGCAGAGCGGAGCTGCGATGGTATTATCCGTGTCAGCCGCCATTGTTTGTTTTGATGCTGCTTTGCGCACGCCAGGATATGACGTTTTTTCCTGTTCGGCTCTCATTGGCTCGACCAACTCTGGGGCGAGGAAGTGAGCAGAGACGGCCGCATCACCACACCCACTTTCTTACAAAAAGTAAGGAAGTGGGTGTGGCTTCGCCAGGCTAGCATGACAATGCCATTCCGTATATTTAGCGCGGAGGGTTACCTGAAAGGCGGAGCAGGTTGAGAAAAGGTCACAGTCTAAGTAACTGGTTGTAGGAAGATAATCTTAAATCCATGATCTCAGTGTACTTAAATAGCACTACAGAACTATTTTTGTGCAATATTGCAGAATTGTCCATAATGTCTGCCTGGCACTTTCAGAATAAAAATAGAAAACGTTTTCTTAAAACTGGCTCTTTCGATTAAAAAAAAATCTTAGTTTGACAACTCAAATTTTAATACAACAGAATATATATATCAATATAGGCAATAATGTATTTTTCTATATTGCCAAAATAGAAAACTTGATTTATCTTGACTCCTGATATATTACCCAGGTCTAATCGTGACATGCAAATCGCAACGTATCGTCAGATTATTGTCAATGTACACCCCTAGTTAACATTGATGAGTGATGTCAGTTGATTTGTTTGGACCCACAACACAAGCTCAGATCCAGCAGATATCAGCAGGACGACTATTGACAGCTAACATCTAAGCTCTACGTCTCTTTAAACATAAGCAACAAAAAAACATCAAATAAACAAACTGAACGTCTGCCGATACTTTAAACAAACAACTCTGGAGCTCTGGATCAATAATCTTAAAATACATAAAACACAGGTGGGCCTGAAGTTTAGATGCAACATGTTTGGATGTGTGACTGGAGCTCAGTAATAAATCCCTGCAGTGTAAACACAGTGTGTGAGTCATCCATCTTAATTGAATCAGCGGGTAAGGAGGGGGCGAGCTGCCACTGAGGCCGTATTGACTGTGTCGTCGTCTTTAAATTGAGTGGCCTGTTAAACCAGAGGTGAGGCCTGAGTGAGGAGAACCAAACGCCGCCCCTGGCTGCTAATGGAGAGTCCCACTGAGTGGACGTGCAGGACTTCCACAGATGATTTCATTTGTCAGAGAGTGTGTCTGCGTGACCTTTCAGAGAGAACATCCGTTTCTGCTGCTGTGCACCATTCTCCCATACGTCTTCCAACACAGGCCGAGGCTTCTTTAATTGGACACGACAAAGACGGAGGATGTGGAGAGAGGAATAACTCTCCTTATCTTTTAACTATTCCTATTTTAACTTTTAAAGTTAAAAGATTCTTTTTCACCAAAGTCTATATTTGCTAAACTCTAACACTTTACCAGTTAATAACAAGCAGTAACATATGATTAAACTAAGGTGACCATATTTTGATTTCCAAAAAAGAAAACACTTTAAACATGTTTAAAAATGTATTTCTTTCTTTATAACTTTAAAAAAATGACTGAAGTCAATCACATTTATTAGGGACCAAGCACAATGATGCTTAGGACCCTATTGTAATGCACCTCATTTTTATTATTATTTTATTTACGGCAAAATGATGCCTAAACACATTCAGAAACTCATAAAGATTTGTATGCATATTAGAACTGGCAAAAAAGGTGATATTTTGGGGGAATTGCACATGTGAATGGCAAAATGATTCAATGGCGCCCCCTTGAAAATTGTATTAACTGCGAGCTTGGGCTGATGACATCATCACTCTCTACAGTGATGATGTAAGAAATCTACAGTGTACTGAATAACTATTACTTCAGTACACTGAAGTATCCCTGATCTGGGATCGTACTGTTATTTCTTTCTGCTAAACTACCACAAACACAGATTACACCATGTGACCCTACTGACTAATGATTTACATCTGTTTTATACCCACTCAAAAACAAATCAAGCGCCTCCAGTTATGGTTTAACCCAACCGTCATTCATAATCATAGCGCCACCTATTGGTAAAAGGAAATCATAGACATTATATTTGCACAGAACATTGCACAAAAGTTTGTGATATAATCCCTGAAAATCATCAGCTACGTCTCAACACTTTAACATTTCTGCCACACCCCGACATGAAACACACCTACACGTGCGCCCCTACCCGACATGTGTGTGGTTGTGAGGGCCCGTTCATTGCTGCTTTCAGCTTTAATTATGCATTACGATTATCTGTCCTTGAAAAATTGAACATAAACCTTTTTAAAATCTCTCAATCTTTGAAACAATGAGAAACATCTCCTCCTAGAAATAAAAAACTCAAGGCTTACAGAACAGTAAACATGAATTAAATACGCACTTCAATAAATAACTGTGAAAATATGGAGGTTTTATCATCCAGAAGGATCTTCATGATGATATTTATTAATTAAATCCACCAGTATTTGGTCTTTTTCAATCTATCTTGGACTTTAGTCTCTCTTCTCTTTTCCTCGTGTGTAACAATTTTGTCAAAACAAAGCATCATCTTTAATGATTCTGTCATGTGTGAGTAAAATTACCATAATGACACGATACTGGCTGTAAAGAGCAACTCATTAGCTTTCAGAAACTGGTGGACTTTCTCCGACAGAGCAAATATTAGCAGAGTTACGGTCATTTAAATTAACGTGTTTCCCTAGATGTGTTCAGGGTCCCTGGGAAATTTGAACAATTTGATGAGGTTGTAAAATATGGCCGTGAAAAGAGGACGTATGGTCACCCTAGATAAACATGTTGGACTTAATAATGGAAATAAGATGCTAACATGTGACTGGTGATGTAGATGATGATGGTTTTGTTTGTTTTGGGCGTGTCGTTGTTTCTGTGTGAAAGTAATTCCCAAAAAAGGTGCCTTAAGCATCGGTGCTGTCCTTGTTTATTTAACCAGAGAGGTGAGTGGACTGTGTTTGGTTTTCACTCAGCTCTGAACCTACAGAGCTTATCATTAGGCTGAGCTACCAGACTCAAAACGCCCTCACTTTGTTCTTCTTGTTGTTGTGTACACTAGTTAAAATCACTACTCCTCTGTTATTCATGTAGTGATCAGGCTGAAATGTGATAGGGATAATCTATCGATGTGTAAACATTGATGCTCGGAGCCCGATTTTCGATTTGGGGTCCGGGGGGCCCATGGGACCCGTAATAAAAAAAAAAGGTGAGTTGTCATTTATTTGCGAGTCAAATATGACGACAGTTGGTGGTACCGACTCATTGGCACATACCAATATATAATTGGCGCCCATTACCCCGTACGTGTCACGGGGGCACCAGGGGGCCCCATTTTTCAAATGACTACTCCTCCATTAGTTCTCCTTGATAACTCGATAATTTCCAAATTTATGGGAACATAGTCATAATTCAACGTAGATTACAATGATTAGGGGCCTGGACCCCCTTTTTTCAACAATTTCCATTAAAGTCGTTTTCTCATTTATTTGTGAGTCAAATATTGTGACAGTTGGTGGTATCGAATCATTGACACATATTAATATATGATGGAGCCCATTACTCCGTATGAGCCAGGGCCCCCATTTTTTTACTCGGTGGAACCGAGTCATTTGACTGAATTCTCGAAAGCAATGTACGCGCTATTCAGCGTGGAATCATAACGCGGGCCCGGCCGTAGTTCATCCGAACTTGTTTTCCCAACCATTTAACAGAGGAAAACGAATTAGTCTAAATCCCAATTTCCACCGCATGCGTAACTGCTCCGTCATGCCGGAACCCTCCGCAATAGATACGCAAACCTTCCATTTTTGTGGGATGCCGAAGCTATACAGAAATTTCGGTTTATCGCTAGAATTTAGTTTGTGAAAAATTCTTGTTTTAATTAATTAATTAATTAATTAATTAATTATTATTTTTATTTTTTTTATTTTTTAAAAACCTGAATATCCAGCCACTAAACCACCATTATTAATAGTTTCAAAGAACATTATTTGCTTGTATTTTACACTCACAGTCGCTGCAGTCCAGACTGGGTTTGGAGCTCATTTTGATCTTCTGTTCCAGGTTTTTGGTGATGAAGTTCGTAATGTCTCCCTCATGGCTGACTGTCCCCTCCAGCTCCAGGGCCGAGGAGATTGTGGCCCGTCGGCCCTCGGACTGGCCACTCCTGCCCCCTCCCCGGGACCCTGAACCACCTGTGTGAAACATGGGAGGGAAAAACCCTGATAGTTTTTTATGTGAATACAACACAATGTAATCGTCCTGTGTTTCTACCTCCACATGCTTGGCTGATCTCATCCAGACTCTTACTGTCCTGCATTCCACGGACATTCCGAACCCAAACCTGGGCCATGATGTGAGGAGGACATTGAATGTCGTCTGATGGAAGGAGCGATGGTGGGGGAGAAGAAGAAGAAGTGGTGCTGGACCCTGGCGCCGAGGAGGAGTAGTGCCGTGAAGACGACTACAGATGAAGATACAGGAGAGGAGAAATGATACAGTTCAATAAGTGTCTGTAAACTGTGCATTTCTACTTTAATCTGGTCAGAAGAGCTTAATGTGTTACTGTGACTTCTATCAAACTGCAAAAATAACAGCAAATGTTAAATAGAAGTTTTAAAACATGTTTTTTTATTGAAAACATGAGTAAACTAAACAGATTCTCTGCACTTTATCACGACTGATTTAATTTGACTCTTTCAGTCAGTTATCAGCCTGTACATTTAATGTATACATTAATGGGTCAAGAGGAACATATTTTATACATTATTTTATATTATATTGTGCATTGTTGAAATGTCACTGCTAAATAAATATATATACAGTAGGGATGTAACGATTAATCGTAAGGCAGTTAAAATCGATTCATAGGTATCACGGTTCATATCGATACTCTGAAAACTAAATCGCAGTACTTTTTTTAAACAGCAGGGGGAGCTATCTATTTATCCTTCTTTTGTCCAGAAGCGTAGGCAGCAGGCGGAATTGCCTTCTACTCTTAAACATATTCATAAATGGTTCCTTGCCCCTTTAGCACCGAAAGAATATCTGTAATATTACGTGAATATCTGTAAAAGTCACGTTTTTCTATTAGCTCTGTCTGCTAGCACATAGCATCTCTTCTTCACTGCAAGAATATCTGCATGCCCACCAACCACTGGGTTACCAGCGCCCTCTGCTGGTCCAAACAAATATCTGATGTAAATACATTGCAATGACTGTTTTTTAAAGCCCAATTGTTAAGGCACAAAATACATTTTCAGTTGCACCTTTAACAAGAAAAAAAACTCTTGTGCAATTTTGCATTGTTTATTATAGAACCAGAATTTAAATTAATAGGCTTCTTCTTCATTTGTATTATTCCTTTATTTATTTAATTCAAGATTTATTTTTAGTTAAATTGCATTGTTTTGAATAGTTTATCAAGAGATTCTTTAGACAATGAAAAATAAAAGGAAAATAGTACAGTATTTTATAGTTTTTCCCCCAAAAAAATAAAGGAATGTTTTTCAGTCATCATTTGTCTACGGTCCCATTTTGTAAAATAAATCGTGAGAGAAGCGTATCGGGAGTTGAGTGAATCATTACATCCCTAATATACAGTATATATTTTTTATTGATTTAGTTTTGAAGCATTAATATTAATTTAGGCAATTGCAATGCTCTAATTTTAGTGAGGTTTGTAACATTTATCAAATCAAACTTTATTTATGGAGTGCTTTTCATATATAAAATATAATTCTAAATGCTTTACATCATTGAAAACCTTACATACAATTAAAAACATTACCCCACGCAAACAATCCACAAGAAATCCCAACAACATCACACAAACCCACACACACAGGCACATAGAATGAAGCCATAAATATAACGGTACTAATAAATGGAATAATCATTTTTTTCTGTGTTTCGGTTTTCTCGGTTTTGGCCAAAAATTGTGATTTGGGGGCATCCCTAGTTATTATAAATACCCCTCAGTAAAAATGTATGTATTCGACAATATTATTATTTCATCTTTTTAAATTTAAGTATATTATATTGTTTTTTTTTTTGTTGAGTGCACATCTACAGAACTCACTCACAAGTGCTGTCCCTTAGAGGGGATGAAAGACAAAAGTGGAACATATTGTGCAGCTGTTTGTTAAAGCCCATGTTAAACTAAATTAACTTTTCTGTACTTTAAACATGATGACGTCAGATTGCTCTGACGTCTGTAGTCATGAAGTCCTTTGACAGGCTGGTACTGAGCCACCTGAAGGACATCACAGGACCCCTGCTGGACCCCCTGCAGTTTGCCTATCGGGCAAACAGGTCGGCCGAGGATGCAGTCAACATGGGACTGAACTACATCCTGCATCACCTCGACTCCCCAGGGACCTACGCTAGGATCCTGTTTGTGGTTTTCAGCTCTGCGTTCAACACCATCATCCCGGACATCCTTCACCAGAAACTCACCCAGCTCACAGTGCCGGCCTCCACCTGTCAGTGGATCACCAACTTCCTGTCTGACAGGAAGCAGCAAGTCACATCCAGCACCCGGTCACTCAGCACTGCCGCCCCCCAGGGGTGTGTTGTCTCCCCACTTCTATTCTCCCTCTACGCCAATGACTGCACCTCAGGGGACCCCTCTGTGAAACTCCTGAAGTTTGCAGACGACACCACCGTCATTGGTCTCATCAGGGACGGGGACGAGTCTGCCTTCAGACGGAGGTGGAACAGCTGGCTCTCTGGTGCAGTCAGAACCCTCTGGAACTGAACTCGCTCAAGACTGTGGAGATGACAGTGGACTTCAGGAGAAATCCCCCCCCCCACTCCCGCCCTTACCATTCTGAATAGCAAAGTGGCTACCGTGGACTCTTTCAGGTTCCTGGGATCCACAATCTCAGAGGACCTGAAGTGGACCTCCCACATAGACACAACCAGGAAAAAGGCACAGCAGCGAATGTTCTTCCTGCATCAGCTGAGGAAGTTCAACCTGCCCCAGGAGCTGCTGATCATGTTCTACACCTCCATCATTCAGTCTGTTCTGTGCACCTCCATCACTGTCTGGTTTGGATCTACAACCAAACTAGACAAACACAGACTACAAAGGATAAAGATCATTGGTGTTGATCTGCCCTCTATCTAAGACTTATACCTGTCCAGGGTCAGGTAACATCACTGCAGACCCCTCCCACCCTGCGCACAATCTGTTTAAACTCCTCCCCTCCGGCAGACGCTACAGATCACTGTACGCCAAAACAACCCGCCATAAAAACAGTTTGTTCCCCCA
The DNA here is from genome assembly GCF_900634775.1 of Gouania willdenowi. Taxonomy (NCBI): domain Eukaryota; kingdom Metazoa; phylum Chordata; class Actinopteri; order Blenniiformes; family Gobiesocidae; genus Gouania; species Gouania willdenowi. Next base: position 38,231,141 of record NC_041050.1, on the reverse strand, counting down.
GGCTGTCACTCTGATCAACACTAAACAGTCAGAGTGTCAGACCTGTTTCTGTGAAATAACCCTGGAACTAAACATAACAACCCTGGATCAATCTGTCACTGAGAATGTTCATGTACATACTATTTAATTTAAATGTTCACCTGCACTACTCATCAATGCACTACTGCACTATTATCTTATTATCATCATCATCATCATCATCTTATCTTGTTATTGTTATCTTGTTATTTTATTTAGTTTTACACATATTAGTCTAACTACTGTTTATATTTGTTTTTTTCTAGTTGATTGTTATTATTTAATGTTTACACTATTAGAGAGAGCACAGTTCACCAAGTCAAATTCCTCGTGTGTATAACATACATTACATGGCCAATAAAGTTGATTCTGATTCTGATAAAGTGCTATAAGGGCTTCATACACTTGTCTAAAGTGTTTTTTTCATTGATTCCCTCAATCGTTAGTTAGAGGGTGATTTCCTCCTTTCTTACTGCAGGGTGAGCACAAACACCTCGCTACAATTTGATGACACGTTGCCACTTTGATGATGAATTTGACACGACACTGAGCTGGAGAAGCCACGCCTCCAGGAAGCTCTCTGCCGTGCTATGTATGTATTTTCTACAGTCTATGTATGTACCGGTGAACGCTCCGCCCCCACGCTCTGTCTCATGTTTATAAAGCAGCATGAGCTCGGCTACGGAGTGGGTGGGAGGAGGGCGGGCCGTCCTCTGGCCCTACGTCACCGTGCGGGGAGGAGGAAGTCAGTGTCCTGTCTATAGACACGCCCACTCATGAATATGCATAAGTAGGCCACAAATCAGCCTGTTTGTGTAGAGTTACTCAGAAAGTGACTTTTCTCTCGGGAAAACAGACGAGTTTGAGAAAATAAACCTCAAATATTATGTTTTTGGGTTTCTTAGAACAAATGGAGATGGTGAAAAATAGCATGATATGGGACCTTTAATAAATGAGCCTGTGTGACATTTTTCGTCAGTAAATTTAACCCTGAATTATCTTTCTGGTGGTCTTACTTTATTGAGTTAAAAATATCAAGATTAATATCGCATATCGCCATTTTGTGAAACAAGTTCTGTTGAACTACCAACGGGCCTTCGAAACATCTCCACGCTGAATAGCACGTACCACATTCCTGAGAATTGAGTCAGAATTCAGGCCCCCTGGTGCCCCCGTGACACGTACGGGGTAATGGGCCCCATTTATATATTATTATGTGCCAATGATTCAGTACCACCAACCGTCGTAATATTTGACTTGCAAATAATTGAGAAATCGACTTTCGTTTTATTTTGGTGCTCCACATTTCAGCCCAATCTGTTCACGAGTAACAGAGGAGTAGTGATTTTAACTAGTGTACACAACAACAACAACAACAAGAACAAAGTGAGGACGTTTTGCGTCTGGTAGTCCGGCCTAAAAAATATCAAGATATGAGTATTGGGCCATATCGCCCAGCCCTAGTTTGACAACAGTAAATGTTACTTCTAACATGACCCTCTAATGCTCACCTCCACCTCTGGTCTCTTTCCTGCAGCTTGACTCGTCCATGTGCTTTCGTTTTTCTCATCTTCTTCCTCATCTTGTTTCTCTTTCTCTTCCTCATCCTCCTCCTCATCCTCCTCCTCCTCTTTCTCTTCTGTCCGTCTGTCAACAACAACAGATTCTCCTCCTAGAGACGACCGTCCATCATGTGCTGAATCACACACCAGTTCTTTCTGAACACAGTCTGCTTTAGAATCTAGTTCAGACTCAGGGTCATCAACACGAGGGAAGGGGTCTGTCCGGTGTGGAGTGTGTAGAGAGAAACAGGAAGTTCTCTCACTAATATCTGTGGGTTCTTCTTCTGCAGTAACGCTGTTCTCCACATGGTTTCCCGTGTGTTCCAGGTCCACTGACTCATCTCCAGGATCAGGAAGTCTGCTCTGCCCAAAGTTCACTGAGACATGGGGGCCATTCTCCACAGCCACAGGAGGGGCCACCCCATTGGCTGTTTCTGGCACCTGTGTGCCAATCACAGGGGAGAGACTCATCCCTCCACCTGCTGGGAAAAAAAGAAAAGACTGCTCAATAAAAATCAACTTCTGAAATAAAATTTTCTCTTAAAATCTTGTAAACTGAACCTCTTTAAAGCAAAAACTCCACAAAATGTTTATCCTGGGACAAAAGGTTTAGAATAATCAAAGAAAAAAAAGGATAAAAATGTGGCTGTGTCTTAAACACAACCTTTACTTTATCTTTATTGTTTATCCAGGTGAACTGTAGCGGGCATTTATTTACATGTGCATAGACACTGAACTGGCCAATGGTTACATAATGTATGCAGCTGTTATCTTATATATATGTACTAATTTGAATAAAAGGTGAATACTCATCATTTAGTTATTTTACGGAGCTACTTTACATTGAGAGCAGCTGCTGGGAAGCATATAGATCAGAGATGGGCAACTACTATCACAGCAGGGCCACAAACATGTGTTTGTTTGATCCAAGGGCCACAATATCAAAATTCATGTCAGTGTGTAGAATAATGACCATTCTAAGCATTAACACAGGAAAGAACAACTTGTTTTTAAAGTAATTTAGTGAGTTTTTCTGTCATTCTGTGTATGTTTGTTGATGTCTTGCTTGTTATGATTGTATTTTGTGCATCTCCGCTGTCCTTTTAGAATAGATTAGATCAGATTAAATAGACTTTATTAATCCCTTGGGAAGGCTCCATCAGGGAAATTACAATTCCAGTAGCATTACAGAAAGAAAAGAAAAGCAGCACACGGGGTTGAAATAATATATGAATTCACAATATGAATTTTGTGTATTTTTTCTGTAAAATGTATGTTTTTTGGAGTCATATTGTGTATTTGTGTTGTCATTTTGTGTTTTTTTGTAGTAATTTTTGTGTATTTCTGATGTCGTTTTGCTTGTTTGTTAGTACTGTGGGTTAGTGGAATTGGTTTTCTTAGGAAGCGTCTCCTGGTATGTAATACGTATCCATATACCAGCATTCTATCCGTACGAAAGTTGACGTTACCGGAAGTCACATGACCATTCCGTGCGAATAGGGTTAGTTAGTCCGTAACATAGTTTAGGGTTAGGGTTTGTCCATAACATAGTTGATGTACTAATACAAATGGAAGTACAAGTGCGTAGCGTCTCATTGGCCAGTTTAGGTCACGTGCACCTATCACGTGACCTAAACTGTCCAATGAGGGGCTTTGCGTATGGATAGAATGCAGTATATAAATACATATTACGTATTGACAGCAACGGCCTTTTTCTTTTTTTTTAAACTATGTTTTTCTTGTCTTTTTGTGTACTTTTGTTGTAATTTTCTGTCATTTTGTAAATAACTTTGTTCATTCTTGTAGTAGTTTTGTGTTTTTGGAGTATTTTCTGTGTTTTCCTTGTCTTTTACTGTATTTTCCTGCAATGTTGTAATTCTTTGCATTTTTAAAAAAAATCGTATTCTTGCTTTTTTTTGTGTAATATTTCCGTCATTCTGTTCGTCATTTACTTTGGGGGCCGCCAGTTTGCCCCAGTCTGATGTAGATTGTAATGTAGAGCATCCATTGATTGTGAATTGTCACATTAGCAAACTTCCTGGTGAAACAGCGGTTTAAAACAGTGATTTCCTCAGTATTTAAAGTGAAATAAACGCAGACAGACTGAAGCACAGGGTTGTCAAACAGAAACAAGGAAGTAGCCCGTCAGTCAGCTGCTGTCATTAGCTGGTAGCGTCACTGTGTTAGCATAGCGAGCTAACGTTAGCCTCACAGGCCTCTAAACTGTGTTTCTGCTGCGATAAAAACACATTAAACTTTAAAATTAGCCTCGGAAAGATTTTTACTACAGTGTCATTCCATTGCAGCCCAGCACAAGTCCTAACATTCATGAAATAAAACGTGTTTAAACAGTGTAAACACTCACCACAGCCGTCCTGCTACTGATGGATGTACGCAACAACCGAGTCCGACTAGAAAACCCATCCCTGGGAACACAACAATAACAGTTCCGCTTCACGCAACAAAAGCATAGAAATAGACTAGAAAAAAAGTTAAAACATATTTAGACGATTTATTCAATATACTGAAATAAAAAACATATTTTATTTATTCACAAATAACGAAATCAATTTATTTTTGCTTGATTTTAATTGGTGTTTATTTTTCTAATCATCATAATAATAGTGCCAAGCCCAATTAGTCCTGGCTCTGGTCTCGTTCTGTTGAGTTTGCATGTTCTCCTTAAACTGCACCAGTCAAAAATATAGGTTTAATTGTTAGTTGAAGGCTTTAAAATCTGCTACATCCTCTGCGTGAAACAAACCAGTAAAGCAGTGCTTTTCAACCTTTGGGTCATGACCCCAAGTGGGTCGCCTGAAATCTCCAGTTATTTAATAATAAAAAAAACATGTTTTGATTATTATACTTTAAAAAAACACACACACACACACACACAATCTAAAACAACTGCATGCTATATTTTCACTTCCTCAAATATTAATCTATTTTAAAATAAATAACTGAGTACTAGGGCTGGGCGATATGAACCAAAACTCATATCTCAATATTTTTTTCTCATAATGTCGACATACGATACAAACTAAATTAAGTCTGACCAGAAAGTTAAATGGTTAAAGCTGCTATCCGGAATTTCTGAGAAACCGCCCTCATCAGCTCCACTTCCTCCCTCTGCCTCTCCCAATCTACCAGAAGCCACGCCTCTACTTTTCTGCATGCGCAATGCGTAACATAACAAGGTCGCATTGGGTCACATTGATATAGGTCTATAGGTCAGGTAAGAGCCAAAATTATATTTACCTGTTTGCTCGTTTTATGTGCACAGTTCCACATTAACTTTGATTGACAGAATCAAAAACAGGAAGTGGAAGCCTATTGGCTGGGCGCACTCAGCGGTCGTTTCTATTTGTATAAAGGTCTATAGGACGAAGGAGGGACTTATATACATTAATGTATATGAATGACCACCAGCAGTAGACCATAGTAAAGGACTAGTTAGGGATTTATTCACATTTCAAAAGAATCATCCATAAACATAGAAACTCCAGATATCAGCTTTAAGTGTGTTGGCTGACTTAAAATGTGTCTTTTCTGGTTTCACATACTTTGCCCATTTTAAATATGTTAGTGGTTTGTTTTAGGAATTAACTGTTTTGATTTTTTTTTGTTTGTTTTATGTCTGCAAGTCATTGGTATTATGGTGCGTTTATTTCTTGTAGCTGTAGTTTTATGATCTCAAACAGGCTTTATACTTGACAAATAATGGTTTATTATATGATTAACTGTAGAGGTCTCTGGTGTATTTGTCATTAGAATGCAAACATTAAACGTATCGTTCATTATGTTATTTAGGGATTTGTTTCTGGATTATTTTGTGTGTAATATCAAGCAGGTCCTGTACCTAAAAACACCAATTATTACATTTCTGATTATATCCTCAAAAACATCAGCAAAAAGAAAGCAAAGCAGTCATACAGTAAGTGGTCCAATCATTGTTGAACTTGTACTTCCTGCCATCTCATGCACTTACTTTTACAGAAAGCCCTATATTAGAAAAAGGCTGGAGGAGGTTGGCTAGGACCAACTCAGCTGTGTACTTTTAAACTAGCCTCATAGGGCAAAGTTTATCCAAATTGGTTGACTCTAGAGGAGCTAATGTAAACTGTCTATACTTTTTTATCATAACTTTACACCAACAGAGGGAGACAAACACCACCGAGTGCTGCAGTACCTAGAACAGCTTTAGTGTTGGGATTAGCCAACATTTTTGGAACATTTAGCTCACTTTCCTCCCATTTAGCTCAGTTTTACTTCATTTAAGACATAAATTCATGTAAAACAGCATGTTCTATATCATTGTTAATATGTGTGTACATGAAAAATAAATCTAAATATAAATGTTAAATGTAAATCTTAATGTTAAATGTATGTCATTGTCTAAATATAAATGTTATATTTATATGTAAATTTAAATGTCAAATCAGTCGCAAAATGTAAGGCTTAATATTTAGAAATTATGCAAAGTGCAGAGGGAATGTGTGGACACATAAAAATAAATCTAAATCTAAATGTTAAACATAAATTTAAATGGTAAATCAAAATCTCAAATGTTGTTAAATTTCTGTCTAAATGTAAATGTTAAATGTGTATTTAGATATAAATGTTAAATGTGTATCTAAATATAAATGTTGATTTTTTTTTTAATCCAAATACAAATACAGATTTAACATTTACATTTAACATTTAGATTTACACTTAACAATGAGATTTAGATTTAACAGTTAAATTTAAATTTAACATTAGATTTAACATTTAGATTTACATTTAATAATTAGATTTATATTTAACATTTAGATTTAGATTCACAATTTAGCTTTAGATTTAACATTAAGATTTACATTTAACAATTATATTTAGATTTACATGTAACATTTAGATTTGGATTTAACATTTATAATTAACTTTTACATTCAGATCTGACATTTACATTTAGATTTAGATTCAACATTTATGTTTAACTTTTACATTTAGATTTGACATTTACATTTAGATTTATTTTTGATGTTTACACATTTTTAACGATGATATAGAAAATGCTGTTTTACATGAATTTCTGTCCCAAATGAAAGAAAAATGAGAACAAAATGAGAAAAATATTCCTAAAATGTCGGTTATGAAGCAGGGACAGAGTTTTTACATTCAACACCTCATCCACGTCTACATCTAATGAATATGTGATCACACAGCTCCAGTTTTTAGGACCATGGAGGCATTTCTAAAACATGGGTTTAGGTTTCTGTGTTTGTGCTGCTGCTTTTCTCGACCCTTGAGGTTGAAATATAGAGAATCCTTTTTTTGGCTCGTTGCTGCTGCAGAGACAATATTAGGAGCGTCTAAACCACACTGTCAGCACATCTAAAGACCAGAGAAATTTCCTTTCTAATCCATTTATTCAAACCAGCTGTGTCCTTGCTTTCCTGAAGCCTCCCCCCCCCCCCCACACCCTCAAAGTGACAACATCAAAGCCTTAGATAATGACCTAATGTGACCAATACATCGCTAGAACGTTAGAGTAACCATAAAAACTATAGCCTGCTTTTGTTTGCCAGTAGATTTCTGTCACACGAAACATATTTTATCACACGAGCCAGGTTAAAAAAAAGGAAAACAAGGCAAACTGAGAACATGTGGCATGAAGCTGATGTTATTCAGCCTAATAAAATAAATGTGATAAATACATGTTAAAGAGTTACTCAAAAAGTGACTATTGACACCTTCATTAAAAACAATCCAGTCCTTTTAAACTCTGGTGAGATACAGCCTTTTATATTCACACAAACAAAAACGTGCATATAATGTAAAACAACTAGTGCTGGGACTGTAACACAATAATCGCGATTAATTAATTATAGAAAAATAACGCAGATAATCACTTTTTTTTTGCACTCCAAACAGCGAGTTCCTGGTATAACCCATAATACTGACGTACAGACCACAACACAAAAAACAGGAGAACCTGAGGAGAAGTCGTTTCCGTACTTTGTGGGCGTTAATTTACAGTATGTTTTAAAAAAAAAAAAAAACAATTGTTGCAAAACAAAAACCCAGTTTTGTGTAAATTGTGCAAGGAATAGTTTCATTATCACTGGAGCTCTTCTAGGTTCCATTAGCAACTCAATGCTAAACATGTAGCAGCTAGCACCTAAATGCTAAACATGCAGCAGCAGCTACCACCTCAATGCTAAACAAGTAGCAGCTAGCACATCAATGCTAAACATGTAGCAGCTAGCACTTCAATGCTACCATGTAGCAGCTAGCACCTCAATTCTAAACATGTAGCAGCTAGTACCTCAATGCTAACATGTAGCAGCTAGTACCTCAATGCTAACATGTAGCAGCTAGTACCTCAATGCTAACATGTAGCAGCTAGCACCTCAACGCTAACATGTAGCAGCTAGCATCTCAATGCTAACATGTAGCAGCTAGTACCTCAATGCTAACATGTAGCAGCTAGTACCTCAATGCTAACATGTAGCAGCTAGTACCTCATTGCTAACATGTAGCAGCTAGCATCTCAATGCTAACATGTAGTTGCTAGCACATTAATGCTAACATGTAGCAGCTAGCAGGGCCAATGGTCCTAGAGGAGCAGACAGTGTCTCCAATCCACACTGACACTCAGACAGGGTTCAGAACCAATAATAAATCCATGAGTGACAAATGAACAAAGTCAGTGATAAATGATTGTAGTGGTAGAGGATGTGGGCGGGGCTAGATGCGTTGCTACAGATAGCATCGTCTGACCCAACTTATCAACTGTTATGTAGAAAAACTATTTCAAACTAAACTCATCAGATTCATCAGTTGTTCTGTTTATTTCATGATATCCACAGATAAATATTTTACACTGTTCAGTTTATATTTCTCTAGAATGTTCTGGACTAAGTGATGTTTTTATGTTAATACAAATACACATTTGTTTTTAGAAAGTTCACCAAAAAATCCAGAAAAGCATGAATATTTACATGATGGGATGATCTGGTTTTATAAATATATATTTGAACAAGTGGACATCTGTGAAATTGTCTTTATTTTTGTCATTTTAAGCTTTCATCAGAAATTATTAAAGTGTCACAATATATTTGTCTGTTTACTTAAGTTTAGCTTGAAAAATCCCACAGCAGGAGACTGTAGTGATTTGTTAAAGCCACTTAGTGCCTCTAAAAGGTTCTTTCATAAGCAGAATATAGTGAAAAGAAGTCTTTCTGCCCATTGAACCAGTGTCAGAGGAAGTCAAAGGGAGACATTAGTCACTGCCACCAGTGCCAAAAACATTTAGCCCTGAGTGCTCATGTCACCAACATAAGTGCTCCTCAGTCCTAAGAACGTCTTTGATGCATTTCCCATTAAAGATGTTTGTTTTATTGCCAGTATTTACAAGGTCTGTAAAAAAAACAGCTTGTTTTGCTTTTGCACATCGTCGTCTTGTTGGTATTTACTCAGAGTGGGTGGTCACTAATCAAGAGCATCATTTGTAGATATTATTCTGACATCTTTAAACATACATGGCAGGATTTCACTGAACAAACCCTGAAACTGTCTTTTCAGAAGTTGTTGATGTAACTTTAAGATTTCTGCTTTAGTGAAGGTGTGTGTGTGTGTGTGTGTGTGTGTGTGTGCGTGCGTGTGTGTGCGTGCGTGCGTGCGTGCGTGCGTGTGTGCGTGTGTGTGTGTGTGTGTGTGTGTGTGTGTGTGTGTGCAGAGCCAGGGGGTCCAGCTTCTTCTACGGCCGCACGTTTACAGCACTTATCACAGACAGCGCCACCTATTGAACAGATATATAGGGAAATGGCACTTATTTCATGTATTTTTTAAAAAAAAAATGTGATTGTTATTTTAACAATATACAAATACAATATCTAGGATAATATAGGAGTACCAGTGTTAGTGAATGCTCCCTTTTCACGTGTTAGCAGTATTTCTATCAACCATGCAGTGATGTTTTCGAATATTACAGTGAAGTGCAGGACATTTGTGATGGAATAGAAAAAGAGCTGTGGATGTGGAAAGAAGGGAAACGTTTCAGTGGGTTGGTGGTGCTCACTTTAAAAGTGAAACGTGAATAATTATTATTATTGTATAAATAAATATATACTGTACCTGCCTCCAGAGTTGTCTTTGTCTCTTTTGCCTCTTTTCTGTATTTCAAACTGTCACGTTTGAAATAAACCACAAAGTCCATTACATACAATTCCATTATTATTTTATCTGATAATTACACAATACAAGGTATGATAAAATATTAATAAGTACTATTTGGGTGAATTAAACCTTTAGAATCTTAGGTAGAATATGAGTTGTACTTTGTGTAGAAGTGTCGACAAACTAACTGGTGTTAGAAATGAAAGTTACATACTAAATTCTAATTCTACTGTATTTTGAGTGAACTCGTCCTTTAATAACTCCAGAAGTTAAAGTGAAAATGAGGATACAGCCCTATCTGTATTTTTGTTCAGATTTTATTTGGTGTATTTTGCAGGAACTTTGTACATCAATAACACATCCCTTTACATGTAGCCTACCATTGTTATAAAATATAAGTATATTTTAAGTGAACTCATCCTTTAAACCGTAAGTACAGGCTGTCTATGATAAAGTGCTGTAAACGTGCAGCCGTAAACTTAAAATGTAAATTGATTGTAAAAAAGCAAACATTTCATTTTAAGGTGACTAAAGAAACGTAACTGGGTCATTCCACGTCATTTCAGCGCGCTCTTTTCCAGTCATTATCGGAACATAGTCGTGTGATATATCCTTTCAAAGGTAATTCAACATACATTACGATTTTACGTCGCACAATTTCATTTGTTTTACTCGGTGGAACAAAGTCACTTGACTGAATTCCCGGGGAGGTGATATGTGCTATTTGCTGCTGAGACATTCCGCGGGCTCAACCGTAGTTCATCAGAACTTCTTTCCACAGATATTAGTAAAGATAATGCAACAGAAATCACACGGCTGGTCAGTATCTCAACACTAGAGACGTGAGTGGTGTTAGAAAATCAGGCTGTGGATGACTTAATAAAGCTTCATCCTAATGTTTCCTCAAGAATTTATTTATTTTTGTAAAAAAACCCAAAAACACACAAGCCAACAAGGTTTCAGTGAGAAAGCCAGTAGGAATAAGTTTGTTGGTACCAAAGATGAATACTGTATGTTTGACTAGTTGTACAGTAATAATGAAAGCTTGCATGTTTTAACATAAACAATGAAAAGAACAATGCTGGACGGCTCAATGCTTTTCAACCATTGGGTTTTTCTCGTGATTGGAACGGAGTCAGATCAATGATTGAAACAGCTGAATAATATTCAATAATAAAGTTATGTATGTGGTTTGGCTTTGAACAGAATGTCAAGGGTTTAAGAGAGAAATAGACGACAGAAATCAAATCTGAAATATACAATGTTTTGAATTAAGCCTGTCAAAATGTATTATTGGTTTCAAGATGCTTTTAATTTGTTAGAAAAAAACAGATAATAGCTTTTACTTTTTAACCCTAACCACTTTCAGTTCTGATCCCATTTTTTTGCTCCAGTTTTTATGTTCAATCTTTGCTAACAAAATGACATTACTTCCAGTTCAATATCAGCTAATGCTAGCTAATGTTAATGCCAGCTAATGATAATGTTAACTTATGATAATGCTAGCTAATGTTAATGCCAGCTAATGATAATGCAAATGTTTATGTCAGCTAATATTAATGCTAGCTAATGTTAATGTTGGCTAATGCTAATTCTAGTTAATGCTAATGTTAATGCTAGCTAATATCAATGCTTGTTAATATTAACTGTTAATGCAAATTGTAGCTAATGATAATGTTAATGCCAGCTAATGATAATGTTAACTTATGATAATGCTAGCTAATGTTAATGTTTGCCAATGCTAATGCAAATGTTTATGTCAGCTAATATTAATGCTAGCTAATGTTAATGTTGGCTAATGCTAATTCTAGTTAATGCTAATGTTAATGTTGGCTAATATCAATGCTAGCTAATGTTAACTAATGCTAATGCAAATGCAAATTGTAGCTATTGATAATGTTAATGCTAGCTAATGTTAATGCTGCTTATTGTTAACGCTAGATAATGTTAATGTTAGGTTAATCGTAGCTAAAGCTAGCCAATACTAAGATTAATGCTACCTAATGTTAATTCTCGCAAACAATAATGTTATTGCTTGATAATGTTAATGTTAGGGTAATGGTAGCTAATGCTAGTCAATACTAATGTTAGCTAATGCCACTGTTAATGCTAGCTAATGCTAATTCTAGCTAACAATAATGTTAATGCTAGATAATGTTAGGTTAATGGTAGGTAATGCTAGCTAATGTTTGCTATTGTTTATGCTAGGCCAATGCTAATGCTATCTATTGGTAATAGTAATGCTCGCTAATGTTAATGCTAGGTATTTTTTTCTTCTTGCTGCTCCTTTCCAATCGTGGAAATGATTGGACTGTGACATTATTGATGTAATGATATATGTTGGTTTGCATTTTCATGAAAGGAACAAATAAATAAGTAAATGCTATCTACTGGTGATGCTAATGCTATGCCAATGTTAAGATAAGCTAATGCAGTGCAACGTGGGCCAGCACCTGCATTTTCTTCAGTAAATACAAATATTCTAGTTGGAATTACGTTGCTAACATGTTATGAATCACACAGGAGATATAAAATGAATGTTCCTTTGAAACGCACCTCATTGATTGGTGCGTGGAGACGAGAGTATAGACACAAAAACCACAAAACATCAAGACTTCAAAGCAGACCTTTATACATATTTACAAAAAGAAAAGAAAAAAAACGAACATTTTTCATACATTAGCAGAGATGCCATTTCATTTCATGTGTGAAGTAAATCATGCTGGTAAATCACAAGAGAAGAATGTTGGCACCGACAGGTAAAAACACCAGAACACAGTGACAGATAGAACCGATGACGAGCAGCTCTGCATCACGTCTGTCAGAGCAAAACAGTCGATGTTTCAAATGTTTTGCCATAAAAACGTCTCGTAGGAGTCGTGCCTCCCACTCGTGTGCACACTCAAATATACACACGGTAACACACACACACACATATACACAATATTAACAAGCCAAGGTCAGTGTATACTCGTACTCTCTGGCTGTTAGATGTGATGTATACTTAGTAAACTTAGCACAGCACTTTGAAGAAGCACACATAGCTTTTTTTTCCAGCATGAAAAATTGGCTGAATTAAATGAACTTCTGTTTTTCTGAGGATTTGTGTTTTCTGGCAGAACTGCAGTTGCACCGTGTCGTCTGAAATCCGTTTATTTAGAAATGCTTTGAGAATTTTTATGTCACTCAGCTTGAACCGCATTTAGATGATAAATGACTCAATTATTCCATTTTAAACTGGGATGTTTTAGGAATAGGTGGGAAAAGACATTTAACTCACTTTCCTCACATTTAGCTCATTTTTCTTTCATTTGAGACACATTCATGTAAAACAGCATGTTCTATCTACATGTGCATGCATGAAAAATAAATCTAGATGTAAATGTTTAATCTACATGTGCACGCATGAAAAATAAATCTCAATTACAAATTTATATGTAAATGTTAAATGTAAAAGTCATATATAAATCTAAATGTTTGGTTATATATAAATGTTAAATGTAAATCTAAATGTAAAAGTTATATCTAAATCTAAATGTTGAATCTAAAGCTAAATCAGTCACAAAGTGTAAAGCTAAATGTTTAGAAATTATGCAAAGTGGGTAGGTCAGCTTTGGAGGGTGGGGTGTGTGGGCGGGGCCTCTTGATTGACAGGTGCCGACTAGCCCACTTTATATAATTTCGAAACATTTAACTTTACACTTGGTGACCAAATTTTACGTTTAGATTTACATTTTACAATGAGATTTAATATTTAGATCAAGATTTAACATTTACATATGGCATTTAGATTTACATTTAGGTTTACATATAGCATTTAGATTTAACATTTAGATTTATTTTTCATGTTTACACATTTTTACCATTGATATAGATAATGCTATTTTAAATGATTTTTTGTCTGAAATGAAAGAAAAATGAGTTAAATGTTTACAATATGTTGGCTATGAGTTTTTATATTCAGCCCCATAGTTACACTGCAGTACCAGTGAAAAAAATAAATCATTGCAAACAAGAAACAAACCTGTTTTCTGTCAGCTCGAGGTACAAAGTTGAGTTGACATTTAAAAAAAAAGAGTAAATTAGCACACAGCGTCTCTATGGGATTGATGTGTGGCACTGAAACACAGCTTGTTTAAAACATACTCGATGCTCGTTCTGACACATGTTCAGACGGAGTTCAGTTGTTTTTCATGTGGCCAAGGCCAAAAAGCCAAGAAGCCAAAAAGCCAAATCCGGCCCAAATTAATTTTCTGTGCACTCGCGTTTTGCTTTGAAAGGCTCTGGTTTATTTTCCTTAAAGCATGCAACGTGTCCCCCATCTGGAAGATTTACTTAGCCTCTGTACTTTGTCTGAGCAGAGCAACCCTCACACTTAAATCACAGAAACACACACACACACACACACACAGAGAGAATAAAGAAACCAGTAGAGAAACAGTACGTCTCTGCTACTAGGATGAATCAATAGGAATACTGTATAACGTTAACGTTAAGTTGACATAAACACTGGAGTTTCTTTCAGAAGACGACACTGAATTAAAATAAATTCAGTTATTTCTGCTTGGCTTTGGCTACGTAGTTTTTAAACATGGAGCAGATTTCTTATGCAGTAAAACCAGCCAATGATCTCATGTCAGGGCTTTTAGTTTGTACGCACAAATTAAAGTTACACTTTTAAAGGGATGTGGCCTAAAATCTTTGAAATGTCCTCATTAGAAGATTTATTACAAACAAAACTCATTATTTTGCACCATATTTGTTTTATTAACTTTTAAAAAAGGGATTAATTTACAGTTTTAAACCTGTGTTCCTCCATCTTGAAATCACGTGATTGATGATGTCACAAGGCCCCACTGCCTGTAAACATCCCATTGTTTTCTATTGGAGTGAAACATTCAGCCTGATTTTAGTAACTTTTTCAGTCAAGATGCTGATTTATGCCTTTTTTAGTTGCTCTAAATAATCAGGAAAAGTTAAAGATGTTGATGTAAACCTCTTTTGTTTACAGAAAGAGGATAAAAACATTTGTGATTCAAAAAAAATAATCTATGACCACAGGGGGCAACAGTTATAACTTTGCAGTTTGATAGTAGACAAAGCAGGGAAGAAGAGCTCTCCTAAAGGACCTTTACTCTCTATCCTTAGGGTTTGTGCGTCTTCACCAATCTGTGATTTACTCGCTAACTTCAGCCACCAGAGCGTGTCAGATAGAACAAAGGTCCATTAGAAGAGCTCTTCTTCTCTGCTTCATTGTCTACTACCAAACCACAGTTCAAGATGACAGAACAGAGGTTTTACAATGGTAAAGAAGTCCCATTTTTAAAAGTTAATAAAACAAATATGGTGTAAAATAATGTTTTATTAGACAGATCTACTAATAAGTACAAATCAAAGGTATTTGGCCACATTTGTAAAAAACAGTGGAGGATCCCTTTAATGCCATGTCATGATGGACTGATGCTTGGTGTTCACTACCACAGACACGTCAGATTATTCTTTTTTTTTAACAACAAAATGAATAACAGTATAAGCTATCTTTACAAATTTAAAAACCAGGAAAAAGGCTTTCGTAATAATTTCCAACAAAAACGTAAATGTATTAGTATTTTCTCCAGCTCCAAACTATAGTTTAATAGTGGTTTCTTTTTATACCCAGGCTGCTTTAATACTGTAGTACCTACTCATAGTCAGAATCTTTGAGAAACATGCGTATTTTTCATAGAGTCTCATGGTTTGAAGCTGACTCGCTGTTTAAAAAGGGCCTTTTAGTCGTTTGTTTGCAAAGTTTAACATAAATTTGGTCAAACCGTATTTTATTCTTGATTAAAAAAACAAAAAAAACTGTGCAACTGCAATTAAGTATTTTCAACACATTTTCTATGGACGAGCCTCATTTACACACAAAGACAATTTAGTCAACAAATGAAGATAGCTTTGCCTTTGGGTTCCCATGGTGTGTACGACAAGGAGGTCATTATCCAGAGTTCCAGTGGAATTATACATTGGTGAAAACCAAAACGTTGTTCTTCATGAGATGAGATCAGCTCCTCATTCACTGGCCTTAGATCACAGAATCACCACGAGCAGCTGGATTATTGTCTATTAACTTAATGACTTTCAGACTTTGTGGTTCTCAGAATAATCGACCTACAAAGTAGATCTGAGATGATTTTTACCCACAAAATTCTAAAATATGCCCCATTGATTTGTTCACATCTGATCTGAATGCTTCAGTGTGGTTTGACAACCTTTAGCAACATTAGAAGACCCACTTAAGCCCCGCCCACTAAGCAAACAGGAAGCTGCGAACCACAGATCAATCTATTAATAAATTATAATAAAACACACACGATGGCCCTCCTTTAACAACCATTGGTACGTTCAGATCTGAGCGTACGACGTGCGTTTGACCAAATTCTCACAAGCTTCGGTATTTATCAAATGTGACGTGATCGTACGCTACGATCAGATCTCACGTCAGGTCTGAGCTCATGTACGATAATCCGAGTGAGTCTGTAAGTAAAGTATTAAACAGGCCTCAGCTGTTATTGGAGCACAAACACACACATTCAGAACAGATCAAAACTAATTATTAAAACCAAAATAAAATGAATTTAAAAAAGCCCACGTTTTAACTGATACTAGCAAACCCTGCTATCACGCAGCCATGACTCATCTACGTTTTCTTGACCAAAATGTAAAGAATGTCATGATCGAATAGCAGGGATTTTACGTTTTAGGCTGTGGATCAGTGAAATGTCATTTAAACCATCATTAGCTATTGGTTCAGTTCGTAATTGAGAATCGAATCCAAACCTGAGTCCGTTCAGTTCTACCACAGAGTGTTAAAAATGAGCTCCTTAAAGTCCAGTGTTCCAGCACTGAGAGTTCTTCTGTTGTTCTAAAGGTCTGTCTGCTCCAGAACACCTGAACATAATGATGAGTCATCGTTCCCTCTGCTGCTAACAAGCTGCTCATTACATTCATGTGTGTTCAAAAATAGCAAAATAAAGACGAACCTACTTCATTTGGATAAAATGTTACATTGTTCTTGAAATGACCAACTAACTACTGTAGAGCTGGGAGATACAGTATCTTTGATATTATTTTCTCAAAATGGTGATATGTATATAATTTAAATCTTGATCATTTTAATTCAAATAAAGTCTGATCAGAAAAACAATTAAACGCAGGGTAGGTCATTTTTGAAAGTTGAGTTGAGTTGAGTTTATTTTTCATTGCACATGTTACAGAGCAACGAAATTACATTTCAAGCTAGCATGATTTTAAAAGTAGCATACGCCCTTACCCGCCCCCTCCCCTCAGTGCTCCCTCTAAAGCCACGCCCCTCACTCACATGCACGAGCGCCGGTGCTCCAATAGCAGACCTTATCACTTTTAATTGTGTAGAAACTACGTCGTCTCCTTCAGCGGTAAGTAAACACTAAACTTTATTATTATATATGTTAAAAAACGTGACTAAAAGTCTGTTTTAACTCTGTCAGCGGTGACGCGCTTTGAGTGTAAGCTCGTGCACGTGGGGGGTTGAGAACGAGCAGGGAGACAGGGAGACGTGATTGGTTAATAAAAAACCAACCGTTTTTTCATTGGTCGAAGTAATTACAGGTTTACAGCTGCTACAGACGACAGATTTTCTTCATTCCTTTTTCAGAGCACATCAGATCTTAATTCCTATCAGGACATTAACAAAATTTCAACCAAAAACTTCAAAAGTGTATCTGGAGAAAATTACCTACCCTACCTTTAAGGGGTAAGTTTGCTGATGCCAAATGCCACACAGGCACATTTATTAACAAACCGTTGCATTAAATGTGCCACTTTTGGCTTTTTCTCCTCTAAGGGACAGCACGTGTGAGTGAGTTCTATAGTGTGGCTTGTTGAGATGAACTCAATAATCCAGCTAACTGTGGTTTTCATGCTGTTCTGAGCAGTAACGAAAGCAGCAACTTCTTAAACAAGTGTTTTAAAACAT
Organism: Gouania willdenowi; assembly: GCF_900634775.1. Lineage (NCBI taxonomy): Eukaryota > Metazoa > Chordata > Actinopteri > Blenniiformes > Gobiesocidae > Gouania > Gouania willdenowi. Next base: position 38,213,405 of record NC_041050.1, on the reverse strand, counting down.
AACAAGCTATACAAAAATAAATGTACATCAATAAAGGCGATATTGTAATTTTCTAAATCACCAAAATAGAAAAACTGATATATCGTGAATCTCGATATATTGCCCAGCCCTACCTCTAACTGTCATAAACAGGGCTAACAGCCTCCATCAAACTTAAATCCACATCAGGTGGCAGGTTTACTCCGATTTTAATTCCAAATTAAATAATTCCTCTATCTTGTAAATAGTATCGGCTCTAATCCGGGAGGCCATCTTGGATTATGTCGTCACCAGTACGTCATCGCCGCAAGTTGAACATGCGCAGAATGACCGGAATTAAGTGTTTACAAGATAGAAGAATTATTTAATTTGGAATTAAAATCTGAATAAACCAGCCACCTAATTCTGATTTAAGTTAAATCAGAATTAAATTAGCATTAGGAATTAAGTGTTTACAAGGTCAGTTTGAAGATGAATTCACTTTTATTCTGCTTTAAAGAGGAATTAAAGCTCCCATGTAACCGTGGACATGAAATATTCTTTGTTTAAATCAACCAGCAGCAAACTGTGCACGTGAACGCTCTCAGCTGTAGCAACAGGAACAGAGGAGAACATAATAATGGAAATGTCCCCTGCAGCGTGTGTTAGCGTGTGTTAGCATGGCTGCACTGCGAGGTTGATCCATAACCTCATCAAAGCCTCAAACAGCTTCTTTTTTTCTCGCCGTCCTTCATCTTTGTGGTTACCAGGCAGTCATCATGTGGTCAGACCTCATCTATCTGTACAGCAGCAGCACAGCACAGGGTTCTGCTTCTATCTCAGCTAGCCACATGAGAAGGAAAACGCTAGCTAAATGCGCTAAATTACAGTCCTCACAATCCAATGATTACTTCCTTAAAGTCTGTACAACGTTTGGTCTGTTTTGAATGTTTGAGTCTTTAAAATAGTTTCCAAAGACCCAAAAACGTCCTTCATCAAACACATGTTAAAGGTTTAGTGAAGAACTCTTACACACGTGTTCTATAAAGTTTGGACGTTTTAAGCTAAAGATGCTGAACAGCTATTTGGTGAAAGTCTTTGGAAAGATTGAAAACTACAAATAACTCTGGGTTGGGGTCAATTAGAATTACAATTAGTCAATTACAATTACACTTTTACAATCACAGTTACTGAGCCTTTAATAAATAACCTTATAAAACTTAACCTTAGCTTTCTGTTAGCATCTCTAATGCTAACGGGTCATAAATCAGCTGTAAAATACACTAAAAATAAATATCATCTAATTTATTTCCTATCTATTGGTTACCTTGTTAGGCTTCATAATCAATGAAAATATAGGTTTAAATATTTTTGGCGTGGGCGTCTATGCCTTTTTTTTTATGTCAGAACACCCCTAGATTAATTTTTTTTAAATGGTAAAATGCGGGAAAGCTTGATATAAAACATATTTTAATAACTGTTAACTACATATGTGTAGAACTGTAAAATGGTTCCCAAGTTGTGTGTTATTAAATTATAATTTTTGTTATTTATTTATATTATAAAATCGATTTTTATAGAATTTTTACCATTACAAAGTCAATTATCTAAACTCAATTACAGTTTAATTATGATTACGACAGCAACAGATTTAAGAAAAAAATGACAATTACATCAATTATGATATGACATAAATGTAATTAATTCTAAGTTACACGATTACAATTATAATTGACCCCAACCCTGGATGATTGACTTTGTAATTGTAAATGGCAAGAACATTCCATAAAAACTGTCATTTTCAATTAAATAAACACAAAACTGGTAAACCATGTTACAGTTCTATGGCTTACAAATACTGTACGAAATACTGTACAAATACGTAGTTATTAACAACTATTAAAATATGTTTCATATCAAGTTTATCTGTTAGTTCTCTTGAGGATCATTTTAGCATTTAAAAAAACATTAAATGGAGGGCTATAGTGACACAAAAAAGGTAATTATGATTACAACAGCAACAGATTTTTTGAATTATAATCATATTTATGACATAATTGTACCGTAAGTAATGATCAATTACGCAATTACAATTATAATTGACTCCGACCCTGGTTAAAAGTGCAGCCATCAAAGATAAAAAGCCAGTTTCACCCCACGTAAAGAATAAAACAACCAATCAAGAGCTAGAATAATGTTCTCAGCCTGTTTCTGTGCTGCTGCTTCTTCTTTTCTCTTCCTTTCTAATCGTTCAACTCTTTTTTTCCGAACTTTTCCGGGGCTCAAACTGAGCTGTGTGTGCAGCCGATTGTCCTTCACTCACGTCTTGTTTCTTCTCTTCACATCGTCGTGATGAAACAGTCGCTTCTGTCCTAAATCATCCTGTACATACTTCAGTGTAGCTCAACGTCAGCCTCCGTTCCTCTTTTTCTGTAAATAAGTGCATGCACATCAAGTCTCTGTACATACATGCGTGTGTCTCAGTGTGTCTGTATGTATGTGTGCGTGTATGTGTGTTAAAGTCCCTTTAAACGGGCCCTTCAGGCGCTCCTTGGGGCCCTCGTCTGAGGCTTGCTCCTGCTCTTCCTCCCCGCTGCTCTTCCTCCTCCTCCTCCTCCTCGTCCTCGTCCTCCAGCGTGCTTGTGTCTGTCTCCTCTTTGTTTCTCTTTGTTTAACGTTGCCATGAAGTCACTGTGACGGCGCTGGTTGCGTGGTGGGCGGAACCCCAGGGCGTGGCAGTGTTGGCCCAGGTTTGCTGGGTGAATCAGGGCCATGACGTCGTTGTACCAGGGCTGCACCGACGCAGCGCTCTGATAGGACGAGCCGGTCCAGGAGGTGAAAAGGCGATTGGCCAACGTGCTCCACACGGCCAGGCGGATGGTGACGGCCGTCCAGTGGTAGCCGTGTTCCTCCACCTGGCAGTGGTAGATGCCCCCGTGGAACAGCTCAGCTCGACGAATCAGGACGCCACGTTCAATTACCACCAGCTGCTCACCTGTGACCACCTGTTGAGAAGGATTGGATCAATCATGGATGTGTTTATATCTGAGAGCAACGTTAGACTGTGATAACATCAGTCAGCAGACTCATTTTGTACAGAATATTAAACACCAATCACACACTGACCCTCATTTATCAACCTTGGGTGAAAACGAGTGTAAATGTGAGTTTACGTTGTGTCGACAGGACCAACGTGTGACTTATCAAACATTGGTATCTGACCAATCCCAGCGTACAAATGATCAGGTGTTGATTAAGAGGCAATGCCCTCCTGTTTTGGAGGCCCCGCCCACTGAGGTCAAACATGAAAAGAAACTTTTCCAACATGAAAATCATCATCCTCACATCTGAAGTGGAGCAAAACAAAGATGTGCTTTTTGAACGTGTGAAAAATGGACTTAAAGGAGCTCATTTTAACGTTCTGTGGAAGAGGATCAGCTACTGAGCATGAGACATCTGCCCCCCTGTGTGCACTGAAGGCTCAAACATACTCGGGCGTATAGCAGCGGAGCAGAGTCTGCGCAAACTTTGCTATAGTGCGCCAGACCAGTTATCTGCAAAGCTCAGATTTTACTGATGGTGTCACACAAAACCCACAGGAGAGATGAACACACGCGTAGAGGAGAGACCGACAGACGAGCAATGGCAGAGCAACACCTTTAAAACACGTCCCAAGAAAACAAGGACTACAGAAAAGCGCTAAGAACCATGGGACATGTAGGATTTTAATGGAAACTACTACGCGGCGGTGCGCCTAAGTATGTAAGCTCTGAGGAGAGCGGAGTGCGGGGTCTGCCCGAGTATGTTTGAGCCTTAAGAACAACTTCACAACAGAGATCCTGGAAACACACACGGATTTATATCAGCCTCAGTCTGCACGCTTCAGCCAATAAATATCACATTAAAAGAAATTAATGATCAAAACGCTTTAAAAAAAAGCATTAAAATGACTAAATGTTGTCCCTTGTCTGTGTTTATTATGCCTTCAGCAAATGTCATCTTTAATTAATCACATTACTGATTACTGCAGCGCATTTGTAAAAGTTTAAGGAAGTATTTACATTTAAAAGTGGGTGAACGTATGCACTCCTGCTCGGGGTTATACGGTATTCCGCGAAAGGAAAACCGAAAAAGTGGAATCAGGCTCAGATCTGAACGTACGAACGGTTGGTAAATGAGGGCCAATAAATGTGGTTTCATCATCATTATGTTTTCGAAACAGCAAACTCAGAAAATTCAGATTAATGGGACTAATAGTGACAGGCCATCATAAGTGAACAGTTAATGCTTCTTTGTGTGTGTGAGGGAATATGAATGAAATATTTCAAACAGAAATGATGAGTTCACCAATGCTAGTGATGGGAACAGTTTAATAGTTGTGTGAATGTGTAGCAGGCGGAGAGGATCATTATTATTGTGATTATTAATCACACCTGATGGTGCTCTGAGCTGAGTGAACGTACCTGGTTCAGTTCTGGACTGTTCTCTCCAGCCTGTTTGTACCAGGTAACCGATGCATGTCTAGATCGAGGTAGACACTCCAGGTAGGTGCTGTTACCTTCTGCAACCATCATCACCCTTTGCTCCGCCTCCACCTGTAGCCCAGCTAAAACATAATGTCATCATCAGATCTAAATGCCTTTTACATTTAATGTTGATCCTGTTTTTTTTCTTCTAATATTGAGTATCATCATTACCATTAGTTTTTTAAATACATTTCTGGGCAACTAGACTAAGGGCTTGAATACAAAAAGAATTGTGTTAATAAAATGTTTATATGATGTACAAAATGACGTGTGCGTCAGCTTCTCACCTCCTTGTCTCACACACTGAGTCAGAGGATCTTCATCCTCCCCTAAATGACGTGCGTTCCTCCTGCAGATAAACAACAGTTACACTAAACAAATAATTAAAACAACAAAATATTCATTCCAGCTGAAGGATTTAGTTTAGCTTTGTTTAGTTTTTGGCCAGAGAAAAGGTCAGAGAATATAATAAAGTCAATAAACTACAGAAGAGGATTAGGGTCAAATATGATGGAGAAAATTATTTTGGGCAAATCAATATTGTGATAAAAGTCGAAAGTTTGCTATTGAAGTGAAATCTACGGAAGCTGAAGAGGGCCAATTTGAGTTCATTTAATTTCAATTTTATTCTTGATTTGCCCAAAAAGAATTACCACAATATTGAATTCGGAATTTATTTTAAAATTTCAAATCTCATCTAGACATTACATTTTAACTTTATTCTCAAAATTTCAACTTTCATCTCAAAATTTCAGCTTTTATCTCGAAATTTCAACTTTATTCTTGATTTGACGAAAAAGACTTACAATATCGTATTTCAAATTTACCAACTTTATCTTCGACATTTAAACTATTTTTGATTTGCCCAAAATCCAAAAAAAGTCTTATATCATATAAATGTATTTTTAATTTATTTAAGAAATGATGACGTTATACTCAACGCTTCAACTTTATTCTTGATTTGCCCAAAATACAAAAAAAGTCTTATCAGAATATTGTATTTTTAATTTATTTGAGAAATTTTGACTTTAATCTCAACATTTTGATGTTATTCTTCATTTGCCCAACATTATTTTCTCCATCAAAATTGTCCCTAATCCTCTTCCGTAAGTAACAAACTCTATTGATAATTATATTTTCAGAATAGTCTGGTTAGTAATAACCAAGTCATTTGAAACATTCTTACATCTAGTTTGTTTTTTTCATCACTACCTGCGCACTGTGGGCATGTACGGGCTACACGCGTGTCCGTCCCACGTACAGTATGGATCTCTGGCCAGGCAGCACTCGGCACATGCCTGACCGTACAGCTCACACTGGTACAGAGCCAGCTGGGACACGCCCTCCCTGGAGCCCACAAACAACCACTGCTGGAGAGGAAGAGGAGGAAGAGGAAGAGGAAGGGTGGATGAGGAAGGGCAGAAAACAACAAGTTGGAGATGAGTGAAGTTAGCTGCTGAGAAACATCTTTAGAATGATTCAGTGAGTGGTTTCCATCCATGCAGTGATGTGTAGGTATGCACTAAGTCTGTTTTCACCCTTACACTTTCCATTTATCACACGCTGCAAAGAGGCATTCATGAATGTGTGTGTGTGTGTTTTGACGATTTCTCTTCATTATGGCTCTGACTTGAGGCGAGGTAACCATGGCAACTGGTGATGAAGTTGTCCTTGGAGACGCTGGGTAGGGAGGTGTGTGATGAGTGCGATGTTGTGCCTGTTAGCGTTAGCGGATGAGACACGGGTATAGGTCGGAAGTTTGGAATTCTTTACCTTTACCTTTTTCTTTGAGAGAGTCATGGCTGTCACTGGAGAACTGTGCTGTTAGAGGAAGAGGAGAGAACATGATGAGTAGATTACAAAGCAGAGAGAGAGGGGGATGGATATCATAGGTTCAGGTGTTAAAGTTCCTGTAATTCTAGTAAATCATGTCAATTGTTCTTATTTCTGTATCATAACTAGAGGTGTAATGATTTGTTTTAGAAACGATTTGATCTCAATCACGATTCTTTGTTGCCGATTTGATTCAAGGACAATATTTGTTCATTTAGAACAACAACAACACGACCTCGAGTAGGCAAGGCAAATGTATTTGTATAGTGCATTTCATACACAAGGCCATTTAATGTGCTTTACATGATCAAAAAGTGCAACACAAAACATTCAACAGCTTAAAAATCTATAAAAACACTTAAATTCAGCAGTAAAAACATTAAATTAACAATAACATGATTAAGAATCCCTCTCAGCCATACAGAGTAGAAAAAAAGCATTTAACTTGGATTTAAAAATGTTCCATGTGATGCTGACTGCAGTTTGTTCCACTTCTTTGCAGCATAACAACTAAAAGCAGCATGTTTGCTGGGCTCCATTATCTGACCTGTGTCCATAGATCTGTGAACTCTGGGCTCCATTATCTGACCTGTGTCCATAGATCTGTGAACTCTGGGCTCCATTATCTGACCTGTGTCCATAGATCTATGAACTCTGGGCTCCATTATCTGACCTGTGTCCATAGATCTATGAACTCTGGGCTCCATTATCTGACCTGTGTCCATAGATCTGTGAACTCTGGGCTCCATTATCTGACCTGTGTCCATAGATCTGTGAACTCTGGGCTCCATTATCTGACCTGTGTCCATAGATCTATGAACTCTGGGCTCCATTATCTGACCTGTGTCCATAGATCTATGAACTCTGGGCTCCATTATCTGACCTGTGTCCATAGATCTATGAACTCTGTGCTCCATTATCTGACCTGTTTCCATAGATCTATGAACTCTGGGCTCCATTATCTGACCTGTGTCCATAGATCTATGAACTCTGGGCTCCATTATCTGACCTGTTTCCATAGATCTATGAACTCTGTGCTCCATTATCTGACCTGAAAATCAAATAACCAATCGTTTTTTGTTTTTCGATTTCCTTTTCTGAACGGAAAATTCAATGTCCAAAACATACACTGACATACACAGTTTTTTTCCTAATTCCAAACTGTGCCCCCCCCCTCACTAAATGGGCATAGTTTGGAACCTGCCCACCATCCCCCCCCCCCCCATTCTTATATCCTGTTTTCCACTTCTCATCTCAGACGTTCTCCCGCCCCACAGTTCTCCCGCCCGTGTCCTCCCATGTTATATGTGATTGTCTTTTCATGTTTCATGAAACTGAAACATAATTCTGTTGCTCTGTAACATGTGCAATAACAAATAAAGATTGATTGATTGATTGATAAGCATACAGTTGCTAAAATGTTTTCATACAGTTCTGAAAGAGGTTATTTATTTATGCTATTTCATGTTTGAAATCAAACAACAAACACATTCTTAGCTTTTCAAGCAGAACTACTGCAAGAATGTGAACATTTGAAACTGTAGGGACTGATTCTACGTTGCATTTGTCTGCGTTTTATCAAAGTACGTAAACGCTTTTGGCGATGTTTTTGAATGACAGGATTGCATGAGATGGTGGTTTCCACCCATTATGTTTTTGTGTGACAGGGGGGGGGACAGCATCCACTACATCAGGTCTGCATTTATTTGTTGACGTTCCGTCTGACATGAAAAATCTGTGTTACATTATCCTTTCATTAAAATGTACCAGCTGGATCCTTTTTGGACTTTTTTTTAAATAATTGTGACAAAAAGAAAAGTATTATCAAGTATCTGAGGAACGTTTGGTTCTAATAATAAACACATTTGACTAAATGATCAGCTGTACCTGAAAGACCTGCATCTGCTCCAGAGGAACCTCCTGATTCTGACCGTGTTCTCGGGGCAGATGAGTGACCTTCAGGACTAGACCTGAATCTGGAAAACAAGACAATGGCTAAACTTACAATCAATTATAAATGTAATCGTGCAATTGGTAATTAACTACAATTATGACGTAATTATAATTTTAATCATAAAACTGTTGCTGTTGTAATTGTAATTGAATTGTAATAGAGTTCAGATAATTGACTTTGTTATTTTGTATTAACATAACACATTTACAATTTAATGAAACACAAAAACTGGTGAACAATGTTACAGATCTATGTTTTACACACACATAGTTAACAATTATTAAAATATGTTTCATATCAAGTTTACCTTAAGGATCATTTTACCATTTAAATAAAGATTCAATCTATGGTGTTAATGACTCAGACACCAAAAATATTAATACCAATATTTTCATGGGGCACAAGTTACACATGTTGAAATAAACATCAACATTTCACAACATTTAGAAACAAACCACTCCGCGGATAGCGATCGTTCGCGTCAATGAGCTTTTATTTTGGTACTTCTGGTGAATTTGCATATTCGATAAATATTTAGTTTCACCCGTGACATTTAGATTTTACATTTGATATTTAGATTCAACATTTATATTTAAATGTGATATTTAGATTTCATGTTTAACATTTAAGATTTACATTTAACATTTAACATTAAAGATTTACATTTAACATTTAGCATTTAGATTGAACATGTATATTTAAATGTTACATTTAGATTTAATATTTAACATTTAGATTTAACATTGAGCATTTAAAATGTACATTTAACATTTAAATTTCATATTTAGATTGAACATTTAGCATTTAAATTTAGATTAAACATTTATATTTAAATGTAACATTTATATGTAACATTTAGATTTAACATTTCACATTAAGATTTAACATTTCACATTAAGATTTAACATTTAAGATTTACATTTAAGATTTAAATTTAATATTTAATGTTTAATGTTTAACATTTATATTTAATATTTACATTCAACATTTAACATTGAATATTTACATTTAACATTACATTTTAAATTCCTATTTAGATTGAACATTTATATTTACATGTAACATTTATATTTAAATGTAACATTTAGATTTAATATTTCACATTTAGATTTAACATGGACATATATTTACGAGAAAAGCAAATATCACAAATTTTAAGGAAGTGTAACTAAGAAGAGATTTTTTTGTGTATTTTACAGATGATTAAAGACGTGTCAAACTGACCTGTTATCATAAGAGATGCTAACAGAAAGGCTAAGTTTTATGGACTTATTTATTAAAGGTTCAATAATTGTGATTAAATGTAATTTAATTTTAGTAAAAAGAAGGAAAACAAGAATTTTAATGTTTATCATAATTGGAAAAAAACCGCTGGTCAACAAAATTGTAATTGAGTTGTAATTATTGAACATGGATAATTGAAGATGTAATTAACCCCAACCCTGAAACTTCTAGTCACAGTTCAGCAGAAATAATGTTACCTGTTCCGATGAAGAGCATGTCATACGTGCCGTCTACAGCCTCCACTCTGTCCACCACTAGTTTACTAAACTTATAGTGAACCCCAACTCTGACCAACAGTGGGCGCTCTCCAATGGGAAGCACATGTTCCTAAAAGAGCAGGATTCATCGTTAGAAAATGCACCACAATGAGTGTTTCACTCTGCAGTGCATCATCGTCTGGAGGTTTTATTATATTTGGACCTGGAGTCACTTTACAAAAAAGTGGAGAGGAAAATGACTTTGCCCGCTATGCAGCAGGCCAGCGTCTAACTAAATTATCTTGGTCTAATTCAATAAAGTGGAAAAAAGAAAGAAAAGCTGAACCTGCAGCAGCGGGTGAGTTCTGCTGAAGAAAATCACACTGTCAGGATATTCCCTGGTGGAGCTGTATCTTCCATATGTGCTGCTGGGACACTGGGACACAAACATGAAGACATTATTAAGTTTTCATTCTCACCTTGAAGCAGGAAGACATATTTGACATTTACCTGTCATTTCTATATTTTGTGATTTATGAATGATTTAAACATTTGTTAAAGGGTTCCTGTGGTGAAAATGTTCAGTATTTAACAAACAATGTGTTTAATGCATTACCGATAAACACAATATTTATGAAAAAACTCATTAAAATGACTTTTTAGAATGATTGGTAAGACTTTACTTGAAGTTTTATACACAAGGCTGATATTACGCTGTCATTATGTCATGAGCATTAATAAGGTGTCAATAAGGCTGTTAATAAGTGTTGTTTGCTAAATTATGACACTTTTGGAGCTATGTTGGCATTTTTTGTGTTAGGTGGAGGAATATAGTGGGGTTAGGTAGGGTTAGGGTAATTAACGACACCTAATGACATCATTAATGACACCTTATTCATGCTAATTTCAGGTGTCATGTCATAACAATGACATTGTAATGTTTAAAACTTCAAGTAAAGTGTTAACGAAATGTTTCTGTGGGGTTTTTCTCTTGTTATAGCAACCATTGGCTTTACACTCAAATCAACGGAACACTGTTGCCTAGCAACAGCTAACAGGAACCAATGAAAGCGTGTCATATCCTGTCCAAAATGGCAGCCCTCCATTATTTATGGGAAAAAAATTTATAAAATCGTTCTAAAAAGTCCTTTTAATGTGGTTTTTAATATAAAAAAGTGTGCACATATTTTGTTTATTGGTAATACAATAAACAGATATTTTGTGATATATATTTTCACTACAGGTACTGTTTAACTTATCTCTTTATAAACAGAAACCCAATATGTTTCTAAAGGGAAACAACATCATTGTGTTCTAACTTACAGTCCCTGGTCGTGGATAGGGAACCTTGCCCGTGAACTCTGCCCATTTATATTCAGGCCCCTCCTTATGCAAGAAGTTTCCTTTGAAAACTCGCACGATGTCCTCCATTCGGTAAACACACACAGCTGAACCGTTCAGGATGTCGCTGATGATCAACAACACAAAAGCAAAGCACGTCAGATAGAAATTCCATCCACGATTCCTTCCCTCAGACAGCGTTGGTATGTGCACAGCTATTTACAGAGGATGGACTGAGTAAAGGCTGTGCTGCATTAGGAGCCATGACTCAGTGTGGCTTCTCATCTACAACATCTGCCAACTGAAAACCATCCAACACAGAATCAGATGACAGTGCTACAGCACAGCTACAGCACAGCTACAGCACAGCACAGCTACAGCACAGCTACAGCACAGCTACAGCAGAGACACATTAGACGTCCTGGAAGCGTTTTAGGGACGCGTGTCACACCCTAATCCATTGGATTGGGTGTGACGTGCAGCGTGTGTTCACATTCTGATATCCTCTGGATGAGTGTGTACCGTGCATGTGAATGCTTGGGTGCCTTATTGTTTCAATTTGACATAACAATTCTATTTATTAGTCTTCAGGAAAACATAAAAACACAACAAACAACACTGAATAGTGTAATTAATGAGTCTAGAAGGTGTAGGTTGAAGCAAAAGCTAAAAAACACATTCAATTATTTTATATGTATATTATATATATACAGTTTATACATGCACATCAAACATATAGACATACAGTATATACACACATACATATATATATACATATACATACATACAAATGCATGTACATGATATTAATATTTCACTATTTATTATTTACTGCATTCATTTGATCAATTATATTTTAAATACAAAATAAAGTGTGGCAATACTCAATTCATAATATGCTTTATCCCAATATATAACTTTTAATATGTAAGTGTTAATAAGTCTTAATATATTTTATACCATTATATACATTCTTTCTAATACTTACGAACGACAGATGATTTAAAAAGCTTTTTAAACTGGTTTATGTTGCTGCTTTGTTTTATTTTATCATTTATGCACATTGAAAAAAAATATTATATACATATAAATAATATAATGTACCCATTATAAAAGGAAAAGTCATGAAATATGAAGCAGAAAAAAAAGAGTCAATTATTAATTTTTGATTGATAAACATAGAATGGGGTCACACACACACACACACACACGCACACACACATTTATTCAAAGAATTCTTCTATAAATTCTATTCCTGTATAAATTAGCTTCTGGTTTTTAACATGAGCTTCTTTTCCTGATTCAACATGACTGAGAGCTTTATTTTGGCGGGTGGAACAGGCCATTATCAGGCCGTTTGACATCCCTTGATCTTCCATACACATGCTATCCACTTTAGGGTTCTGTTCCCCGTCCCAGAGTAGACAGGGTCCAGATCCACTGCAGGGATAACACAACGAAAGATTTACGTCTGCGGCCATTTAAAAGGTTTCAATTGAGTTGTTCAACAATGGAAATATATGTTACACATTAGTCTGTGCGTATACCATACAGATATGTATTATTATGTATAACATATGATGGGTGTAAACACCCGAGAGTATACAGCAGACATGGGCCACATGTGGCCCTCGATCTAATTTTGTGTGGCCCCCAAAAGTAAATGCATAGAATGACTTGAGAACACACACAAAATGACAATATAATGAAAAATACCCAATATTTACAGCCAAAACTAAGAGGACAACCAGAAAAATACAGCAAAATAAATGAAAAAAGTATAGAAAACATCAAAAGTACATAAAAAATTACTCCCACAACACAAGTTGACTCCGAAACAACAGAGAATGAGAGAAAAGTGACAAGAAAAGTGCACAGAATGAGAGAAAACTATGTAAAACCCACAACAAAATACATAAAATGACTCCTAAAACACAAATAACAACATAAATATACAAGTTGACTCCCAAAACTGCACACAACACAACAAAAACACAAATATACTCCAAAACCACACAAAAAGAGTGCAAAAACACACAAGATAACATAAATAACAGAAAAACACATACAACAAAAACTCAGAAATACAGAAAAATAACTGAAAAAGTATAGAAAAACACACAAAAATGACTCCTACAACACAAATTGACTCCAAAACCACACAAAATAATTGAAAAATGATAACAATACACACAATGACTATACAAAACCCACAACAAAGTACATTAAATAAGTCCTAAAACACAAATGACAACAGAAATACACAAATTGACTTTTAAACTGTAGCCAACACAACAACAAAAAACACGTAAAACAAAAAAAAAACAAATATTTACACCAAAAACACAGAGGACGACCACAAAAATACAGAAAATAACTGAAAAAGTATAGAAAAATCAAAAATGCACAAAAGATGACTCTACAGCACAAATGTACAAAATGAGAGGAAAGCATACAAAGCAACAACAAAAGTACACAAAATGACAGAAAACTGTACAAAACCACAACAAAATACACAAGTTGACTCCCAAAACCACACACAACAAAAACACAAAGAAATACAAAATGACAACAAAAACACACAATGTAACAAAAATAACAGAAAAACACGGAAAACAACAAATACACAAAATGACTCCAAAAACACAGGAGATAATTACAAAAATGACAAAAAAAACTATACAAAACGACCACAAAAACACATAAACTCTTTGTTTTTTTCTTGTATAATGTTGAGATTGTGGTTATGGTTCTAAGTGCTGACTCATGACTTGGCCCTCGGATCAGATACAGTCACATCTCTGGTATATAGTATACAGTATGTGTTGTCCTAGAGAACTATTGAGAGGCTTTCCATGCCCTGTGGTTGTGTTTGTGGGAGAACCCACCCTAAGTGATGCTTTGGATTTGGATCTTTGTCATTTTCCACTGAAATTCCTCACACTTTTCAAAGCCCTGAAGGAAACCACCTCCCTCCTCCTCCTCCTCCTCCTCCTCCTCCTCCTCCTCCTCCTCCTCTCTGTGATGCCAAACTACTGTCATGTAGTCGCTGGGATGTTGTGAAGCTCTGACGTCCAGCTCTGAAACCGAGGTCGTTCACAGAATATGTGACGCCTTCAGCAAGTCAGAGAAAGTGGGAACGCGCTGGCATTTCACTTGGTTGCACACACACACACACACACACACACACACACACACACACACACACGCACACGCAATTTTGTTTATTTTTTCTCACTTTGTTCCAATTTCATTTCATTTTTTTAGACAGAGTGTGATTTTCTTTTCAAATGACAGAGCTGTTAACTTTTTAAAGGTCTGCCTTTTTCCATCTTTCAAGCCTTAGGGTTGGAAAAAGACCAGAGAAAAAAAAAAACTAAAACTAAAAAAACATGGACTCCACCAGAATGCCCTGAACATTGTTCTAGTTGGAGTTCTTATTATTTTTCTTCCTCAACTCCTTTTTCCTGAAACTCCTCCTATAATTTGACCACAAATTGAGATCCAGTGCTCAGACTGGTACCATTGAACAACATTTCTTTTCAATGTGTGACCTTGACCTTTTCTCAAGGTCTTATTTAAGGTCAAGGTCAGTCTTGTGTTTTTCCTGCATTATTACTTTCAGTTTAATTAGTAAAAAGAACAAACTTGTCAACAAATCCAGATTCAGGTTGTTAATTTTGCCAAATACGTATTCACCCTGCAAATACAGGTCTTGCCTATAGCTTCTCATGTATTTTCAAAACCTGTCATTATCATTGTTGAAGCTTTGTATCAACATCATGTAAAAACTGTTTACAGCATTTCCTGTTTTTTGGTGTCCATCCGTCCGTCCATCCGTCCATTCCTAGAATTCACCTCCTGATGTACATGGAACCATAAACTTTTCAAACGTAACTGTTGTGCATCAAAAATGAGTTTACAGGTTATCCCTCTTGTAATTCTTGGAGTCAATTTGACCCAATTCAATGTTTATCATTAAAAAAAATAGTTTTTTTTCTTCTTTTGCACCATATTTCATGAATTTTCCTAATTTGATGGGTACAATTGATTAGCATAAAATGATCATGATGATATTTTTTCAATGTGCTGCACACATTGGTGTTTCTCTGGGGTCAATTTGACCCTGAGCTGTTTTAGCTGTGTAAGGCTCTGTGTGTTGCAATCTGCACACTTTGTCTCTCTCTTGAAAATGTCCTCTAGGAAAAGGTTTGCTATCACTGAGGTTTTGGAACAGCTCTTTCACAGTGAAGGTGACGTAGAGGAGAATGTGTCTGAAACTCTATAGTAAATAACCCCAAATATGTTGACAAAAAGCAGATTAAAAAAGGTCAATAAATGTTTATTATAGGAAAAAGGGGGTCACCAATACAAATTATGTTAGAGTCATGAATGTGGACCCCAAATTAGACTCTAAAACCCAAAGTTGGACCTGATGGTGGCGCTGGAGGAAAGGTCAAAGGTCATATCATCACCACAACCAATAGGCAATGGAGAACTTCTAAAGTAGGACGTGAAGTTCTTGCCCTCCATTGACTTTAGTTTCACACTGACACCTACCTTGAAGTGGTAAACAGGCCGTAGATGAGAGGGTTCTTCTTGTCTTTCCCATGGAGGATAAAGATGTCCTCTGGATGAAGAACATCCATGGAAAAAGGATGAGAATAAAAAAGAGACAGAAAGGTAAGACATGAAAAGTAACTACAGTCAAAAATCACCAGGGATGAATTCCATTAGTGATGAACTGCTTTGTCCATGACTTTAGTCTATGTAGCTGTGAGTAATGTGAGTAATGCTGGGAGCACGTCAACCTGTCAGTGTGTGTGTTTTACTCTAGCACTTTGTATTCATTGTGTGTGTGTGTGTGTGTGTGTGTGTGTGTGTGTGTGTGTGTGTGTGTGTGTGTGTGTGTGTGTGTGTGTGTGTGTGTGTGTTCGTGTATCCATCAGTGATGTTGTTTGACTAATAGCAGCAGTATCGTACACACTGGCAGCATGGCTGACTGGATGCTAGTAATGAATCTGTAGACATTATTAAGTGGATGCAGTGGGAGAGCCGAGTTTACCAGAGTAACACAACTCCTGCTGTCACACACACACACACACGCGCACACGCACGTACAAGCTGAATTCAGATTAAATCTTTCTACTTGTATTTTTCTTTACCTGAAAACTCTTCACACCTTCAAATTTAAAAGGCAATGACCAACATCTGAATAATGTTGTGCCGATACCGATACTAGTATCTGCAGGGGCCCCGATACGGCATTAAAAGGCTAGCATCTGTATATCGGCAAGAACTTATTAACTAGGGATGAGCGAGTACAACATGATCAGTAGCTGTACTCGGAGTGGGCGGGGCCTAACCCAAAAGTGGGTGGGATTTAACCCAGAAGCAGGTTGGGTTGTCTTGAAATGGGTGGGGCATTAACCGGTTCCTTTATTTTAAGCATGCAACTGATGTGGGTTGGTCAGATATTGTTATAATTATTGCTGATTAGAAAACTATTTACAGGACGGGAGAGAAAGCGCGTGTGTGTGTGTGTGTGTGTGTAGTTTAATTAATTTGTAATATTTATACCACTATTACCTTTAGAAGAAAAAAACAAACAGAGACAACGCAAGTCGCATTCTACCAAGTACGTTTACCAGAACTCTACTGGTTAATAAGTAAGTACAAACCGGAGTAAAAACAAACCTGAAGCTGAAGAAACCCTCAACGTTAACGGAAAAGACAGAGAGACAGAGAGAGCTGCTCTGTGTGTGAGTGAGCAGAGCGTGTGTGTGTGTGTAGGGGAGGGGCGGTGTGACTAGCCTATCAGAACGCAGACACAGTCAGCTACCCAATGAGGATTTTCATTCAATCCGAGCACAAATATTGACTCATATTACTCGTATAATACTCGTACGTGGCAAAAGTGCTTTATCCGGACTGGCTACTTGTTTCAGCTGAGTATCCGGCTGAACTCTACTATTAACACGCTACCATTTACAGCATCAAACTCTTCTTCAAACCTTTTGTTTTTCCCAGCCTCTTCTCCTAAAATCACAAACCCATAACAAATAACCTACTCAGCAAATTTTTTTTTCAGATTGAAGTTAAACCCTTAGTCGTTACAGTTGATGTGAAATTTTGGAATCACATGATACTGAGTGACAATAAATCATGTTTTAAATACAGAAATCTGTAGTCTGCACACAAAAAACCCAGAGATTTACATCATATATAAAGCCAATTCTCAATAGGGAAGGCTACAAAGACAGAACTAATTGAACTATGGTATAGACATCAACTGAAGCAAGTTTGGTGATAATATTAATAATAAACAATAGGCCAAAGATACACGTTTTTGAAAAAAAAAAAAAAAAGTTCAGGCGAAAGCTCACTATGCCACAATGTTGCCAAAGTTTTCCGCAAGTTTGGGAACAAGTGTGTAACTGTACAATGTCCATCAAATTGATTCCAATCATTTTTAGTGTTTTTTTACCGATAGATGGTGCAATTTGGCTAAAAATAAACACATATTATCCATTCTTATCAAAGTTTGTGCTGTGCCATGCGTAATGCTATTTCTCGATCCATTCTTTATTGCTGTTACGCATGGGTGTTATTCGGCAATGCTTTGACCAATCAGAATGCTTGACACAGCGTTGTAAAGCTCATAACCTGTAGAAATTGGTGATATAAAACACTAAGGGAGTGGGCTTTAGCCCTGGCCAATCAGAGCTGGATAAAGGAGTAATCTGCCATTAGTGTAAAATGCATGCATCGGTATTGGGCGATACTATGCAACTGGGTAGTATCTGCATCGAGACAACAAAAAAAGGGGTACGAGAACAACACTAAACAAAAGTCTTGAATAAATGTTTGCTGTGCAATTCTAACAGCTTAAACAGCTTTCATTGAACAACAACAAAGTAAAGAAAGATCCCGGTGGACTGACTGGTGCAACACACCAGCACACCCTAAACTAATAAAACTGTCATCATGCTACTCTGCAGGTGCTATGCTAAATGAGCCACTCAGTGCAATCAGTATTACTGGAGCAGAGAGAAGTGGAACATCTGTAGAAGACCAGCCGTGCATGACTGGAGTTCAGCATCTGTGATCCTGTTACTGCAGGAGTGAATGAGGGCGTGTCTGTGCTGGTTTTAACACGTCACACAAACCCCTCGGTATATACAGAACGTACAAATATGTGTTTAACACAGCAAAGTGCGTCATCTCCAGAGGTCTGAAGAGCTTTCAGATACAGTAGTATAACCCCAGGATTATTTCACAATGTGTTTTTTAACTCTCCTATTATCTTTATTATCCTAACATATTATATATAAGGCAAACCTTGTATTTGCCTCCAGAAAATGATTTTCAGAAAATTGTTGACCAGGTTTTCGTGTCAGACACTTTATTTATTGAATACATAAATAAATCTCTAGCGCTACCATTGGACACACTTTCAGTTTTAGTTTAGAGTTAGTTTATCCTAAAAACCTTTCATCCAAATCTTTTCTAACTCTAACACAATGAAATGTTGGTGAACCCCCCCCCCCCCCCTCCCCCAAGCCCCTTCCTCTCAAAAACATATTTATTTTTATCTCCTTTTTGCAACATATTTGGGGTTATTCACTATAAAGTTTCAGACACATTTTCCTCTACTTCACTTTTACTGTGAAAGAGCTGTTCCAAAACCTCATTGGACATTGTCAAGAGAGACAGAGAGTGGGCAAACAGACACGTGAGGTCAAATTCCCCAGGGGAACGCCAATTCGTGCAATATGTGTTCAGTGTGTAAAAAAAACATCATGATGATAATTTTATGTTTGATCAAATCTATATATCAAATTAGGAAAAGTCATGAATTATGTAGCCAAAAAAAAAGAGTCAAGTATAACATTGAATGTGGTAAAATTGACCCCTAGGATAATAGGAGGGTAAACCCTGCTACCCCTGATATTTTGTGATTTGATAAAATCGTAGTGTATACCTTATACATCAATGAATCAAACATCATTTACTATTTTTTTTTTTTTTTAAAGGGAAAAAGGTCAAAAGTGCAGCTTGAAAGTTTGATTTAATTTCCACAGTAAACACTTTGTTGACGTTTTCGTAATTGTTGGTGGGTTTTGGGTTGCGGAGTTGCAAAGATGTGTGCATAAAAGTGTTTTTCCTTCTTTTTTCCTTCCCACAATGCGTGAAAGTGTCAACAAACAGAGAGTTCAAGGTGGAGACGAAAACAAACTTTCAAGCAACAATTTCTATCATTTTCTTTGAGGCGAATTATGTTGATTGTTTATTCCATGAGACATATACTGATAATATGATTTTATCCAAGCAGCTTTAAATAAAAAAAAACTTTAGTAAATCAATCAAATAAAAATGTAAACACAACATCCGTTTTACATATAATCACTAAGGTAAAGAAGCTTGTGAAGTGCATCCATGGTCAGACCAATCAGAAAACAGCACCTGTGTTCTACTGCAACCCTACTTAGGATATAAAATATGGAAGAACAAACGTATCATGACACATTTTCCAGTTTGTTTTCTTTTTGTGTCACTCCTGCTGCTTCCTCCCACAGCTGAGTCTATACTGTTGCCCCCAGTTTATTTAAGTCACAGTAAATCAAAGGTTTTATGTTTTGTCTCAAACGAGAGCTGCTGGTGTTTCATGTCATCGCAGCGGTTAGAAACAAAGGTTTTATTTTCAGAGCAGCAGCCTTGTGGTGATCTATAAATACATACTGCATGGCTTTTGCTCACAAACAGCTTTAAAAGCCCTAAAACTTTATGAAAGTGTTTTCGCTATAAAGAAACACTATTACTCAGGTCACAGTAATATAGGACGCATCGATTTTTCAAAGAGGTGTTTTTTTAGTGACACCAATTTTCTCTCTCCTGTCTCGTCTCCCGCGGTGAGATGAAGATGTTGTGTCACATGATTCACATTCCTCCCCATATCCTGCTGCTTCAGGTGGGCTCCATGGCACCACAGCCCCCAGGATGGATCATTTATATACTTATAACTACCTCACACTGACAGAATAAGGAGTGTACACGACATAAGTCATACTAAAAGCATGTAAACATCCACTTACATATTCAAAACTGGGGCTAAATGAAAGCTGCAGACCCTAATCATAAATAATATAAGTTAAAAATGAATAAATAAATAAATAATATAGGCCAAACATTAGCAAGATTAGACCGGGGGCCACATGCGGCCCCCCAAAACAAAATTGTAATTCATGAAGTTGGAAGTTACACAAAGCCCAACAAACTCACAAAACTGAAGAACCACAAAATACTCAATGAAAGTACACAAAATGACAACAAAAGCACAAAAATATTTTTTTTTGCAAAAAATTATTCATAAAACAAAAAAAAATGACAACAAAGACACACTAAACAAGCACTTAAACACACAAAATGATTACAGAAACAACAACATATACAAAAGGACTTGCAAAATGACAACAATAACAGAAAATGTAACAAAAACAAACATAACGATTTAAAAACACACAAGAAGACAACACTAAAATGCCATATAGAAAAGAAAATCCACTAAATTAATTAAAAAACACAAAATGTCTAAAAACTAAAAAACCACCAAGAAGATCACACAAAAAGACTGAAATAACAAATTGCCCAGAAATCTGAAAAACATGCTTTAAAATAAATATTTGACCAATCTTAATGTATATATCACATATTTTTAAATTAAATGTGTCTCGATGTATTTTTTTTAAATAATGTTTCTGTATATTTTTAACTGTCTTTAATTTACTTTTTTCTGTTTTTACATGTACATTGATTTTTTTATGAACCCCAGAACGATTAGCAACCACCGCGTGGAAGCTAATGGGGATCCAATAAACAAATACTAACGTACTACTCATACTAAGGAATGTTGAAATGTTTTTACCTACAGTAGTTGTATATATGTATATATCCATCCTTTATATGTATTATTATTATTAATAATAATATAATTCTTATTAATATAATAATGTTTCTGGTTTGACTTTTGTTCTTCGCACCATCCACCAAGTCACAATCTTTGTATGTTTTTAAACTGTACTTGGTGAATAAAACTTTTTCAACATGTTGATATTCTACTTGGTCACTTTCTCATTTCACATGTTTTCAGAACTTTCAAAGTAAAGGTGGAGAATCAACAGAGATGTTTAGCCTCAGTGTGAACAAGGTTTTTAACGCTGTAGGTTCTGTGAGATGGATTCTCCTGGTGTTCAGGCTACACATCAATCTGGCTCTTGCCAGGTTAGGTTCCAAATGCATCTTGGGAAACCTGGAAGTATACTTCAGTGGGGACACTCATCATACTAACCATACTAATAGTATATAGTAGACCGCACACACTCATTGAGTGAGTAGTATACGTATGTGATTTTGAACACAGCCTAGGTTTTACATTCTTTCTCCTTTATTGCTTTTAAATCATGATACAGATATATCTCATTTGTGGCCACTTCTGTCTCTCACTAATCCTCACTTTGTTTTACTCAGTCTGTACATCATTTCTTCTCTCGTCCCAATTCCTCCCCAAGTTTTAATCATTTCTGGCAACTTTTCATCCTTCTAATGTCTTCCAAAGAATGCCCTAACTCTTACTCCTGTCATTAATCAAAAACTTTATGTCTTTGTGTCTCTTTTCCCTTCCGTCTCTGCTTTTGAAGTGTGTTTCCCATGACAGGTCTGGATAGAATGTGCACTTAATGCTTTACCTTAAGTTGTTTTCAAGGAAAGGATGAGAGGGTAATACAAACGGTATCAGGGGATTTATATCTAAACCTGCAGAATTTCATTGTATTTCAGCACAGGTTTCCTTCTGCAGAAATCAAAGCTGATTCAAGATGAAACTCCCTTCAACCTAAAATATATACAACAGGAGATAAGATTAAACCAACATTGGTTTCAAAGAGAAATCATTTCTACAGATGGGCATTAAAGGGATTCTCCATGTTTTTTTTACAAACGTGACTTAAAACCTTAGAAATGTACTTATTAGAAGATCTATACCTAACAAAATGTATTATTTTATTTCTTTTTATTAACTTTTAGAAATGAAACTACTTTACAGTTTACAAACCTGATTGATGATGTCACACGGCCGCCACTGCCATTGTTTTCTATAGGAGTGAAGCATTCAGCCTGATTTTTAGATCATTAAGCAGCTTTTTCAGTCAAAATGCCAATTTGTGCTGCTTTTGGTTGCTATAAATCACGTGTGTCAAACTCAAGGCCCGGGTGCAAAATCTGGCCCTTTGGAGCATCCAATTTGGCCCCCAGGAGAAAAAAAAAAAAAACATGAATCATTGTGTAAATGAAACTCAACAATATTTGCAGGGGCTCATAGTTTTATATCTTATGATTGCAGTCATTTTTAATGTTAAACTGTTGAAAAAAAACAAAAAAAATTCTTACAAAATCTTTAAATCTTCCTCAAATTATTAGACAATATTTATATAGAAACTGGTCACAAATCTAGGAAATTTGAAGTGTAGATGCGGTTGGGACTGTCATTTATTGCTTGGATATTGTCGGTTTCTTACATATTTTGTATTTTATGTATGTGTAGATGTGCAAACTAGGGCACAATAATGTTGAAATTAATTGTTTTCCAACATAAGGTCTGTGGCCCACTTGAGATCAAACTATTCTGTATTTGGCCCCTGAACTAAAATGAGTTTGACACCCCTGCTCTAAATAATCAGGAAAAGTTAACGATGTCGATGTAAACCTCTTGTTTACAGAATGAGAATAAAAACAGTTGTGATTAGAAAAATAATCTATGACCGCCGGGGGCGACAGTTCCAACTCAGCAGATTTGGTAGTAGACAATGAAGCAGAGAAGAAGAGCTCTCTTCAGTGCGCTGACATGCTCTGGTGGCTGAAGCAATTTACGGACTGTTAAAGACACACTAACCCTGAGGATAGAAGTCCTTTTGAGGTGGGAGTCTTTCAACAGTGTGATTTACTCGCTAACTTCAGCCACCAGAGCGTGTCAGCGCACTGAGCTCTTCTAGCTATGTTGGAACTGGTGCTGCTAATAAATTAAACTGACTCATTGGAAAATGTTCAATATAGCAGGTGTTCTTTGATTCGTGTGAAAAGAAAGCCACACACTGTGTACATATACTAGAAGATTAATTACAATAGTAGACTAAGTATTCCATGAACTAATAGAAAAGTGGTACAGCTTGTTGGAAAGCTTTTTACTGTCTGCAGTGCATTACTGCGTAATAAGTACTGCATGAGAACATAGTCAAGGTTGGAAAAGAAGCTTGTACTGACCACAAGGACATTCCTATTATTTACAGCTTAGTTTGGCAAAAGCCTAGTCTTAACGCTGTCATTTAAGTTGAAATCATGACAGATTTATTTCTCTGCCTCAGCTCTAATGTGTATAAATTATTAGACTGGAGGGATTCTGATGTAATTAATCTTTAACAAGGGAGGGAACACAGAAAAACCAATGTTTATAGTCGTTAATAAACAGTGCATGAAATGTGGGGTACGTTTTCTTAGTTTGATGGTAGAGAGTCATTATTTGATGGAAGAGTGGAAAAGAATCTTTTATTAAAGAGTAAATGTAGTGAAAATGTATATAACAAAAAAAATATTTAATGTATTACCAATAAACAAAATATGTGCACCAATTACACACATTAAAATGACTATTTAGAATAATTTTATACCTAGCTAGGCTACAGTGCTCCGTTGGTCTACACTTTCTGAACAAAGGTGTAGTGTAAAGCTAATGGTTGCTATAACAACAAGAGAAAAACTCAAGACAAATAACGACACCAAGTCAGAGTTATCCAGACGTTGGCTCCAGAATATCGGTACGGGATACACACTTAAAATATTTACGTTCGGACAAAATTCTGTGGTAAGCGAGGGCCGCTTCAAGCTGAGCTGCTATGAGAGGGATCTGAGGGCTAAGCTAATGGGCTAAGTTAGTGAGCTAAGCTAATGGGTACGAAGCCAAAGTTACGTCGGAAACCAGACGCGGTCGCGACAGAATTCCTTCACAGAAAGTCCTTGAATGCAGCTTGTAAACGTACTTGTTCAGAGCACTACTACGTTTCTGCTTACAGGGGATACTATGGGGGGGGGGGGGGGGGGGGTGTCATGGCACTAACCGCCCCTCCACCACATTTTTCCCTCTTATTTCCTTGTGGCTAAATGATATACTCTGTCAGGAGAACTTACCTGTTCATTAGGGCCAATGAACAGATATCCTTTCACACAGCTTTCATTACACTTCCAACAGCTAACTACTCAGCCATGGCTCGTTTCTACTGCTAACAACAGCTCTGTCCAACAGGTAGTTGGTGAGAAAGGTAATATTTATTTGTCTAACATACAACCTGGATGCGGCACTTTTATCACTGAGGGAGAGGTGAACACACACGGCTGCTTCACACCCAGAGCCAACAGATAAACTATATTTCCCACAATGTAAACAGACCTGTGACGCCTCTACCTCCCACAATGCACCATTTCTTTAAAGTGACAACAAAAGTGTGTCATAACCTAACCAAAATGACAAAAAGTCCTTTTAAGGTTAAAATAATTTGTTTATTGGTAATACATTAAACACATACAGTATTTTCACTACAGGTACCACTTAAATGTATCATTCCATGTTCAATCTCAATTTGAGAGGCCATTATTCAACCCTAAATGGAATAACTTAATCTAATGTTTATTTATTATTAGTGAATCTACTACATTGTTCTATTGTCTAAAAGTAGCCCATCCCTGGTTGTGTATATATACAGTATAGTGTACCTAGACCGTAGACGTCCCACTGGGCATCTTTAAATCCTTTGTTTCCCTCCTCCCTCTGTGTCTCTACATCTGTCTGTCTGCCCTAGATTCTGCAGCAGTTGGTTCTTGTTCTACTTCTCCAAACAACATCATCTGGGTCCCCCCCCCCACACACACCCTGAGGGTGATACTCTTGTCTAGCCCGCAGACCTGCAGCTCCCTATGTCTTCCTACTCCTCCTCCTCCTCTTCGGCCTGTCTGGTCTGGTCTGAGCCCCCCCCCCCCCCCCCTCCAGGCAACACCCCGTCCCCTATTCTCCTCATTTCCCTGCCCTCCTTCCTTCTATTTACCCACCCAGAATACATCCACCACCTACCCTGCCCTTGTCCTCCTTATCACCTTTTTCACTCTCACTGTCCCTGCACCGGTTCTCCTTGACATCCTGGAATAACACGTCAATCATTTCCCAGCTTTCACCCTCTTAGCTCCAGGCACTATTCCACATTTTTGTCCATGTTTGACACATTTTCCAGCATATTGTAAATGATCAATGATGCCCTTAACACATCTATAACATCACTAATATACTTTATTTATCTTTTACAGATAAAAGAAGAATAAAGAAACAATAAAACATAGAAAGAAAAAAGAAAGAAAAATGTACATAATTCAATACAAAAAAAAAATAATAAGGTAAAACAAAATACATCAGCTTTCTTTATATTTTCACCTCATAAATAAAGGGTGGAATATGTTCTGTTCATGCAGGCCTGGTTGATGTAAGGGTAACCAGACATAGAAGATCTAATTAAATCAAAAATAAATAAAGTAATAAAAAAAAAACAACTGTTAATTATATAGGGATCAAATACATGTGCACATCTCCAGGAAAATATAATAAAAATGTACAAATATAATATCGACAAACAGTCATCAACATCTCCCGTCAGATTGGTTCTCATTATAACTCACAACTTTTTCCTAAATCTCATAAATATAAGAACTTAGATGTATACATAAGAAAATATGATGACATCAGAATATACAATTACTATCTTAAATGGTTTCTAAGAAAAGCTGTCCCCTTTGAAGATACCTCCAACACAGTAAAAATAATAAACGACAAGGGGAAAAACTCCGGAAAAAATATTTGTGCATTTCTCATTTTCAAACTCAAATTTGGTTATCCTATCTTAAACAGTTTCTAATAAAAGCTGTCTACTTTAACACGATATATATCTCCACCTTCACACTTCGTGGCGGGGGAATAAATACAAGTAAAGTACTAGGACAAGTATAGCTTGTAAATTACAAATCTGATTTTTTTAAAATTCATTAATAAGAATAATTCAACAAATTAAGAAATAAATAAGTTACATTTAAAGTTTGAGTTGTATCTTCTTATAGAACCATAATCTGCTTTCATCAGTAAAGTTTTCTCTTCACTATGTAACCTTCTTTTTATGTTGCTACCGTATCCTTTCAGTCATCGCTAACATCATTTTACATTAACTTCCACTCCACGTCCCCACAGGGGAAATGTCTCTTGTTATCGTTCTGTTCATAAATATCTTATTATCTAATATCATCTACAGTGTTAGAGTGTTGAGAATGTCAAAGCTCTCTTCTAAATAAAAACATTTGCTTTTTTTGGTGGCATTTCTGAAAAATGTGACATTCTTTGTGTTTGTTTCAGAGAACGTTTGGTAAAAAAAACCGTGTACCGAGAGGAACTTTGTTCTAAACCACCACAGCTGTAGAGTTTTATCTTCCTCTTTATCTACATAATCTATCTTCTGTTTCTTACACAGATTCTACAAGTCCAATTTTATTTAAATTTTACAATATTAAAACTGTAACACAGTAGTTCCAAACCTTTTTGGGTTGTGACCCCATCACAAAAAAAATAAAAAAAATAATAATAATTTTTTCATTATGTTTGTGATATAGTGTTAGAAATGCAACAGCTCATATATTTTTATCCTGTATATACTGTATATATTTTTTTCTTTAACTAGATTTATATTTGAGGAGGTAAATGTGTGGGGTGTTTTAATTTAAAAGAAAACAAAATGATAATTTAAAGAAATTACAAAAAAAGACTACATTTTTATTATTGTTTATTTAATTAATGATTATTATTATATTGGAGGAAGTGAAAGAATGGAATACAGTTATTTGAGATTGTGTGTGATGTTTTAATTTGAAAAAGAATAATAATGAAAAAAATTTACAAATGTACTTTTTTACTACCGTTTAATAATTTAATTATTTATAATTGTTTTTGTTTTTTTAAACTCGATTTATATTTGAGGAAGTAAAAGTATATAACACAGTTATTTGAGATTGTGTGATGGTGTTTTTAATTTTTAAAAGAATAACAAATAAAAAACTGCATTATTGTTTAATTATTTAATTAACCTATTTAATTGTATACTGTAATATTTTAAAACTATATTTATATTTGAGGAAGTTAAAGTATAGAATACAGTTATTTGAGATTTTGTGTGATGTTTTAATGATAATATTTTTTTTAATTACAAAATAAAATGTTTATTTCGATCATAATTGAATCAACTATTTAATTTTTATGTTGTAGGTTTTTTTTTGTTTTTTTTAACTAGATTCATATTTGAGAACGTTTAAGTATATAATACAGTTGCTTGAGATGGTGTGTGGTGTTTTAATTTGGAAAAGCAATAATTTTGAAAAATTTCAAAAAAACAAATATTGGTATTATTATAATTATAATTATTATTATTATTATTATCTAATTAACCATTTCATTTTTATACTGTAATAATTATATAAAAGAATAATAATCAAAAAAAATTACATAATATATATAATTTTAATCAGTAATTCTTTTTTTGTTTGTAAATCAATTTCTAGACATTTCAGGCGACCCCATTTGAATTCTGGACGACCCCACATGGGGTCACGACCCAAAGGTTGAAAAACCCTGCTGTAAAACCTCAATAACAGATTCCAATGTTCTTTTGTCCTCCACCCACTTCTTCTCTGTCCTTCTCATGTTCTATCATTGCCTCATGTTAAAATCCTGCAACCCCATTGGTCGACATCATATTTCTCCTCTTCCTCCACTGGCTAACACCCCCCCATTCCCCCCCACCCCTCGACCATCTTTCTCCTGAACCCCTTCCACACAGCAATGATGGATGAGTGAGAGCCAGTGAAAGAGTCAGACCATAATTAATTCCCCCCCTTTATCAGAAAAACATGTTTTTGTCCCGTGTTTGAACAAAGCATGTGTATCGGTCATGTAAGTGGGCAATAACCAGTGGCTCAGCATTCATCACGCTAATCTGACAGCGTTGGGGGTTTCCTGTGGTTCAGTGATGAACTGCCCTTATCTGGAAAGTGAGATACAGTATATATCGCCTGCTGTCCTCACTCATGACCTTTTTTTATATCTCTTTCCAATTATCTGAAAGGGCAAATAAAAAAGTAAAACAAAGCAATGTGGTTTTAAAGTTTTAAAAATAAAGTTCAATAGTTCGCTCTTGATATAAACAAAAAAAAAAAAAAGAGTTTATTTGTTTATATCCTTTATAAATGTCACACCTGCTGTAAGTGGAATTCAGAGTCCATCCATCATCAGTAGAAGTAATATAATAATACGCTTCCTTTAAAAATAGCAAAATAAAAACATAAAAGTCGCAGTTTCCAAAGGATCAGAGGTGCAAAAAAACTTAAATAAAACCCCGATGCAGTGATTTTGATCCCCTACACCAGATGTGGGCAACTGGTGGCACAGGGGCCACAAATTTACAGAAAAATACACAAAATTTGGATGAACTCCGGCCGGGCCCGCGAAACGTCTCCATGCTGAATAGCACGTACCACGTTCCCCAGAATTAAGTCAAATGACTCGGTTCCACCAAGTAAAACAAATGAAATTGTACGATGTAAAATCGTAATCTATGTTGAATTGCCTTTGAAACGATATATCATACGACTATGTTCCAATGAATTTAGAATTTACCGTTCCCCCGAGAGCCCGATTCAACTAGCATTAACAAAGGAGTAGTCATTGGATAAATAGGGCCCCCGTGACATGTACGGGGTAACGGGCCCCATTTATATGTTGGTATGTGCCAATGATTCGATACCACTAATCTTCGTAATATTTGACTCTCAAATAAATGAGAAATAAACTTCCATTTTTTTTCCTTTGTATAAAAATACACAAAAAGACTCCAAAAACAAACAAATAACAAAAATACACCAGACAAAAACAAAAAATGACAAAAAAATAATGCACATGACAACAAAAATTAATTTTTTTGTTGTCATGTCATAAAATGAACTTCTGCGTAAGTTACGATTTAATTTATTCAGACATTATTTTTCAGGAAATGACATCTCCTGATGTTTCAGTCAGTAAACAGTCAAAACATGTCAGTAGATCTAATTTCCTGAAAAAAAAGAAGTTGTCTGAATAAATGAAACCATAACATATTATTTCTCCTTTTAAAAGCCAATGTCCTCATAACCTTTGTTTACAGTATTAACGTTTCCCTTAGTAACCAACATCTTTTGAAGATTTCAGGAGTATCATTGTCTTGGTGTCATTACATTTTATACATTCCTGTTTATGAACATGAGACGTGTGTAATCCTTTGTGTGAAAGAACAAATCCAACACACACGGACACAGTTAGAGGATAAAAATGTTCCTATTCCAGTCGAGTCCATAGTCAGAATCTATAAAAGCTCATAAAATAACTCTGTACCACAACAATAGTTCACGGCACAGAAACATTTCTATTTAATGGACCAACAAACACTAGAATAAAGACTTTTCATAGTTACAGCAAATTAGAGGAGCCTTAAATTATTTTGTTGAAATGAAGCTTGAGTTTTTTAACACCAACAAAACAACCACATTTAGAATCACAACATTCAGAATGTGTGAGTCACTCTCTGCAGCTATTGTGGATCAACATCTGGTAGAATTACAGCCAAACTGACAATATGTTTAACTACAAATATATATATATATATTAAAAAAAGCAATACACAAGTGAAAAATATAGCTGTAGCAGCTTGTTGCAGTACAACTGTAACTAGTGTTGGGCAATATATCGTGATTCATGATATATCGAGTTTTTCCATTTTGGCGATATAGAAAATGACAATATCGTCTAAATCAAGATATATTTTAAACTTGTGATTTATACACTCACAGTAAAAAATCATATCATACGAGTATTTCATATAATTAGTACAATCAAACCATCTTTACAAATTTTCCATATTTTATAGCTTATTTTGTATTAAAATACTCGTTTTAGGAGTCGCTGCTTTCGCTACGTCTCAGAACAGCATAAGAAGCTCAGTTATACGGATGACTGAGTGCGTTCTAATCCAGATCTTCATCTAAACAAGCCACACTACAGAACTCACTCACATGTGCTGTCCCTTAGAGGAGAAAAAGCCAAAAGTGTGCCACTGATTGTTAATAAATGTGTCTGTGTGGCATTTTTCATCAGCAACTTTAATCCAGAATTGTCTTTTAAGTCAGACTTTATTGAGTTAAAAATATCAAGATTAATATTGTATATCGCCATTTTGATAAGGAATATGGAGATTTGCGTTTTGGTCCATATCGCCTAGCCCTAGTTAAAACAGACGGAAAAACAAAAGCTGTATATCCTGATATCTCTCCGTTAGCTTCACCTAACCAAACATTCTCTGTCAGAGAGCCCCTGTACTATGAAGCAGGACATAAACAGGTGATTTCAGCCTGGCCTGTGACAGAGGTGGAGATTGCAGTGTCAGTTTATTTGAGTTGGACAGTGTGTATTAACGTTCAGTCAAAGTTGTGAATACACCAGATTTAGCTGAACGCTGTGGTCCCTGTAAGACGTTAGCCAGTGTCATAGTACAGCACACACTGAATAAATCCAGGAAGTTAGTGCGATTACAGAAAATCCAGCTTCATAGTACAGGACCTTTAAGTCTAAACTGATGAAATATATGTTTATTGTTTTAATGTTGCAGTTTTTCTGATTTTATTACAAAATTGATTCAGCGTGTATTATCATATCGATCTAAAAAAATTCCAAATCAATTTTTTTAAATCTTGTTTTTTTTTTATAAAGAAAAATGTTTGATAAACATACCACTTGTTTTTTTATATTTGGACTTGAATTACAATTAAGTTACGTTTTACCTGTTTTTGCAAGTTTTCGAAATTTGTAATTATTGATAATGCGATATATTGCATTGTTTAGTATCGGGATATATCGTATCCTCCACGATTAATTAACCTGTTCATATCAGTCACCTTCTCAACCCCCTTATGTGTTTCACTTTGCTTTATACGCTGTATATGTTTTTAAGGAGTTGCGTTCTGTAACAGTGTATTTATATATAGTTAGCCTATATTAAATGTAAATGTATCTATCAATATTCTTGTTTAAAGCTTTTCTTCTCTAAAGCAGGGATCAGCAACTATTATCACAGCAGGGCCAAAAAAATGTGATTGACTGATTCGAGGGCCACATTATCAACATTTATGCCAGTATTAAGAATAACGACCAACCTTAGTCTCATTAAATCTCATTAACACACGAAAGAACAAATGGGTTTTTGCAGTTGTTTGTTGTGTAGTTTTTTTCATTTTGTGTGTTTTATGAGTCATTATATGTGTTTTTGTTATTTCTTATGTGTTATATTTGCATTTTGTTTATTGTCAGGCTGCCATTTTTGATTTTTTTTTTTCAGTATTTTTGTGGTTTTTGTTCTGTCATTTTGTGTAATTGTTGTTTTGTGTGTCTGGAGTCTTTTTGTGTGTTTTTTTTAAACTTTTTTTTTGTTTTATGTTGGCCTTCATATTACTTCCAATTTCTTGAATTACAGTGGATTTGTCTTGGAGAATTAGACCAAGGGCCGCATGTGGCCCCCGGACCACCAGTTGCCTATGTCTGCTCTAAAATGTTCACATATTGTCCTTTTTTTAAAAAAAAAGTAGAGTAATAAAAATACAGATGTTTTCCCTAAAAGGATAAATAATAGTGATTAATAATCTGGATTTCAAATATTGATCCAAATCATTTTTGGCCATAATCGTGCAGCCCTACGAGGTATTGCTGAAAAAACAAAAACAAAAAAATCATTCATTTTACACATTTTTTTTAAAGATTTTTATATAGTTTTTTTTCACATGAAAAGCTCAATGTTATGATTCCTCTTCACAATTTCCTTATGAGTTCAAATAATACAGCCTTTTTAAAGCTAATCAGGTATCATAAGCATAAAATTCTGATTTTGTAACTAAAAAGTAACTTTACCTTTTATAATTTTGCTACAAACTTCATAAACTTTGCTTCAAAATAAAATGTTGAAACTAAAATTGAGTTAATGCAGTGATGTGTAACTGTAAATGAATAAATCTATGTTTCCAGCATCGTTCATATATATATATGTATATATATATATATATATATATATATATATATATATATATATGTGTGTGTCATTTAGCAGCTACTGCTTTAGTCCCATGTGGGGCTGTGTAATGGTTCATGACATCTGTAGTGTTTCTGTAGCAGAGCATGTTATAAACACCATCACCATGTGTTCATCTCCTCTATGAGCCGTAGTTTTAATGTGTGTATGTGACGCTTGACCGTTTTCACAAACAAATGTGTGCGCACCCCTTATCAGACGTGTAGAGCATGGCCACGGGCATGCTGGGAAAAAATATTTATGCTTCTGACAAGTCTCAACTGTTGTGTGTACGCAAGCAGGCTGAGGATGGAGAATGTGTGACGACAACAACAAAACGTCATTGTGTAACGGAGAGTGGTGTGTGTGTGTGTGTGTGTGTGTGTGAGAATAACACACTGTGTGTTTGTTATGAATTGACGTTCACATAAACTGTGCTGGTGTGTGCGTGTGTGTGTGTGTGTGTGTGCACGTGATTCGAGCAAACAAGCAAATGCATTCAGAGTTGTTTGTATGCAATGTCAGCAGTTATATAATACAATGTAGTATAGATTCAGGTATTTCTCACATACTCAATCTTTCCATACGATCTAATGTGAATGCACTACATCAGACTCAGTATGAGTAGTACGTTAGTATGAGTAGTACGTTAGTATGAGTAATACGTTAGTATGAGTAGTACGTTAGTATGAGTAGTACGTTAGTATGAGTAATACGTTAGTATGAGTAGTACGTGAGTATGAGTAGTAGGTTAGTATGAGTAGTACGTTAGTGTGAGTAGTACGTTAATATGAGTAGTACGTTAATATGAGTAGTACGTTAATATGAGTAGTACGTTAGTATGAGTAGTACGTGAGTATGAGTAGTAGGTTAGTATGAGTAGTACGTGAGTATGAGTAGTACGTGAGTATGAGTAGTACGTTAGTATGAGTAGTACGTTAGTATGAGTAGTACGTGAGTATGAGTAGTACGTGAGTATGAGTAGTACGTGAGTATGAGTAGTACGTTAGTATGAGTAGTACGTTAGTATGAGTAATACGTTAGTATGAGTAGTACGTTAGTATGAGTAGTACGTTAGTATGAGTAATACGTTAGTATGAGTAGTACGTGAGTATGAGTAGTAGGTTAGTATGAGTAGTACGTTAGTGTGAGTAGTACGTTAATATGAGTAGTACGTTAATATGAGTAGTACGTTAATATGAGTAGTACGTTAGTATGAGTAGTACGTGAGTATGAGTAGTAGGTTAGTATGAGTAGTACGTGAGTATGAGTAGTACGTGAGTATGAGTAGTACGTTAGTATGAGTAGTACGTTAGTATGAGTAGTACGTGAGTATGAGTAGTACGTGAGTATGAGTAGTACGTGAGTATGAGTAGTACGTTAGTATGAGTAGTGCGTTAGTATGAGTAGTACGTTAGTATGAGTAGTACGTTAGTATGAGTAGTATGTTAGTATGAGTAGTGCGTTAGTATGAGTAGTACGTTAGTATGAGTAGTATGTTAGTATGAGTAGTACGTGAGTATGAGTAGTACGTGAGTATGAGTAGTACGTGAGTATGAGTAGTACGTTAGTATGAGTAGTGCGTTAGTATGAGTAGTACGTGAGTATGAGTAGTACGTTAGTATGAGTAGTACGTTAGTATGAGTAGTACGTTAGTATGAGTACTACGTTAATATGACAGACTTTGAATAGTCAGAGAGGTTAAAATGTGTTCCTGATGATTTTAAATATATTTATTTTTAGTGTGTATTCGTCTTAAGATAAATCTTATCCAGGTTCAAACCATGTGCTAAGTTTATAATTTCATTAAACTAAGTATAGGATGGAGAGAGTGTGTCTAGGATTGGTTTAATTTATAATGGACACTGGCGTGGTGCCTAGAGTATACTCTGCTTTTCTTTTTTTTATTATCTGAGTCAGCTGAAGTTCCTGAAGATGATGAATAATCTGATTACTCTCACCTATTTCATCTACTCAGATACTTGATCATTTTTTTGTAATTTAATAAACTCACACAAGCCAACATTTGCTGCACTTTAAAAAGATGTGAGTTCATGTCCTCAGATCGTCTGTTTCCATGTGAGTAGATGTAAATAAATACTAATGAAAACTTTGTGTTGAACAAGTCAAATAAACTGTGGTTTGTTAGAAACAATGGTTAATCTGGACACTGATTAGGGCTGGGCAATATGTTCCTAAAATGTCAATATATGATATAAAACTCAGTTTTAAGTCAAATGAATTCTGACCAGAAAGACAAGTCAGGGTTAAATTTGCTGATGCAAACAACTGTACAATATGTGTCACTTTTATCTTTTTCTCCTGTAAGGGAGACAGCACGTGTGAGTGAGTTCTGTAGTGTGGATGTTTAGATGAAGGTCTGGGTTAGAACACACTCATTTAACTGTGCTTTTTATTCTGTTCTGAGATGTAGTGAAAGCAGCGATTTATAATACAAAATAAGCTATAAATAATATAAATATCGATATAGGTGATATTGTAATTTTCTTAATGCAGGGTCGGCATCAATTATAATCGTAATCGCGTAATTAATCATCAATTACAATTATAGCATACTTATAATTGTAATTTAAAAAATCTGTTGCTGTTGAAATCATAATTGAATTGTAATTGAGTTCTGATAATTGACTTTGTAATTGTAATTGCCATAAAAATTCGATAAAAATTGTCAATTATAATTTAACACAAAACTGGGGAACCGTGTTACAGTTCTATGTACAGTTCTACACGTATGTAGTTAACAATTATTAAAATATCAAGCTTTCCCACATTTTACCATTTAAAATAAATTGAAATCTTGGGGTATACTGATACCAAAAAAGGCTCAGATACCCACAACAAATATTTTAAAACCTATATTTTCATTGATTATGAAGCCTAACCAGGTAATCAATAGATAGGAAATAAATTAGATGATAGATATTCGTTTTTAGTTTTTATTTTACAGCTGATTTAGGAGCCGTTAGCATTAGAGATGCTAACAGGAAGCTAACACAAGAGAAAGGGTAACTTTTATTAGGTTATTTATTTCAGGCTCGGTAATTGTGATTAATTGTAAATTGAACTTTAGTAATTGAGAACGTAATTGTAATTGACTTTCTGAGGATAAAAAATAATTGAAATTTAACTGTTATTGGAAAAACTGCGGTAATCGTAACTGAATTGTAATTGAACACGGGTAATTGAATACTTAATTATAACTGGAAAATGTAATTGACCCCAACCCTGATCTTATGTCTGACTTACGTACTTGAGTATAATTTCAGTAACAGAAGTAGATATACAGTATCTATATGGTTTGATTAAATAGATTATCCAATAAAGTCTTTCTTTTCTTTCACACAAAGATGTAAAATAATCCACATGTGAGCAGTACAGTGAGCATGTGTCTGAATAACACAACGCTCAGGTATAAACATGAACTACATCAGGTCAAACATCTAAACATCACATTAAAATCCAAACACTTCAGGAATGTGTCAGTTTCTTTCTTTCCACATAAAATCAAAAGTCAACTAAAAACACAATGGCATGAATCCTTTAATAACGAATGAACTCTGAAGCCACTGGACGTTAAGCTCAGTTGCCATGGAAACCAAGGCGAAGGCACAAAGACAACCAAAGGTATCCAACCAGTCTTGTGGTCACCGTGGTAACAGTGGGCCGACAAACGCAGACATAAACCGAGGCTATAGTTTGAACGGCTTTTTTCCTTCACACTCATCAACGCAAAACACATCAAACGTCTTCTGGTCGATGTCCATGTCTGATCATGTGACTATTTTTGGTGTTGTGTGTGTGTGTGTGTGTGTGTGTACTCACGCAGCTGGTCAAAGTGTGTCTGGAGGCCGCCCGGGCCTGGAACTGAGCACACCATACGAGCCTTCTGAAAAGTGCTCCACTTGTTGACTAAACTCCTCTGGCCTCCGATGTCGTTCTGGACAAAGAATAAAAGAAACAAATGTCATGTGAGGTTCATGAGCTCAACGTCAAATGGAAAACCAAAATGTTTTAACAGTAGGTATTCTGTCTGACCACCTAGTGAGACATTAGAGCTGCTTATGTAATCATTCATCTATAAGGAAACCAACAATAACATTCATTCATTCATGTTTTTTCACTGCGTTTGATTTTACCTTTAGATTTTATATAAGAGAACCTCACAAATGTGACTCTGAAGTATTTTCTTTAAAATTACATCGTGTAATAACAGTGGATCTAAAACCACGATAAAAACTCAAAATCGAGCTGGAAAAAGTTGGTTTTTTTTACTATAAAAGTCACAAAAAAATTTAAACGAATCATTTTTATTGATTTGTTTATATCAAATCTTAACTATGTATTGTATTTCAAAAACTTATACACAGATGAGAATCAAACATCACAGTTATATATACTGTAGCTATTTACAGTGAAATGGAAGCAATGTCTTTTTTACAAAAAAGTATGAATCACAAATACAGGGAAAGACAAATTATAATAATATATTTATATTTGTTTATATAAAACCACAAATATATCATTAAGTGACAATTGTTAGCCTAACCCCACTAGATCCCTACGTCTAACCTAAAAATGCCAACATAGCTCCAAAGAAGTCGTAATTTAGCAAACGACACTTAAAGACAGCCTTCATGACGCCTTATTCATGCTAATAGCAGATAATGACAGCGTAACGTCAGTTTTATGTTTAAAATTTAAATAAAATCGTTACCAAAATTTCTAATTAGTGATATTGCGTTGTATATCATATACTGTATTTAATACAAGGATATATTGTATCGTGACATGCCAATCATATCGTATCGTCAGATTCACAGCAATGCACACCCCTAGTGTGCACACCCAGAGTCGCTCAGGGAGAACATGCAAACTCAGCACAGACAGACCAGGTTTTACCCTGAGGCAGCAAAAAATAAATAAAAAAATTCCAAAAGTCTTGTGCAACACAAATCTACGGCAATAAACTCACACAAACATGTTAGAGAATGAAAATAAACAGCTTCCTCCTGACTGCAGATACGCACGTACCACATGGTGCAGGCAAACACATGCTTTTGTAAACTCTATGCAGATAGTGTCTGTTCATTACACAAACACAGGAACACACACACACACACACACACACACACACGTACCTTGCACACTCGTGCCACGCGGGAGTAGAGCACCTTCCCAGCAGCCCCCTCTGCCTCCTGAGCCCGTTCGTTGAAGAACACATAAACCTTATCGTCTTCTGGGTTATCAGTCTCAGACAGTGGCGCTACCCGCACAAACTGGGCATCTGGACACACACACACACACACACACACACACACACACACACACACACTACAAAAGTTGAGTTTATAGCATAGATGTATTTAGAGTAGATAATAGACATTGGTATGATGATGGTTGGGTTTACACAGAGCAGAGAAAGTCAACATGTATCCAGTTGTTATCAGAAGCAGATGTAGCCACAAGATAAAACATCAGCCGGACGAGCAGGAGATGATGTTACAGATACTGAGTCGACCTCTGAATAAAAGTAAGAGTGAAAACAGGACATTCTGCTGTCAACCATATAAACCTTTTACGGGTCGTGACCCCATTTTTATTTTCTGATCATATTTGTTACAGTGTGTTACAAATACAGATTAATAAAGATTTGTGCACAAAGTAACAATAAGCACCAGCTCAGATATTTTTATACTGCATTTTGTTTGAACTAAATTTATATTTAGTATAGAATACAGTGGATTGAGATTGTGTGTAGTGTTTTAATTTGAAAAAGAATAATGATTATTTAAGCTTTGAGCTTTCTGCCCCTTCCTGCACTGTATATCTATTTCTGTGGTATTTATGTATTTTTTTATTTTATTTTATTGTGCACAATAGTTAAAAATTAAATAAATGCAATTTTATATATATATATATATATATATATATAATTTTAATCAGGGATTCATTCTATTATATTACTAGACGTTTCAGACGACCCCACATGGGGTGACGACCCCAAGGTTAAAAAATACAGACCTCAACATTTAGGTTGTATTTGCAATCTCATACTAAATTACTATACACTACAAACTCAATGAGTATATGCTGCATACTACACAGGTGCTGGTCATATAATTAGAATATCATGAAAAAGTTGATTTATTCCATTCAAAAAGTGAAACATGTATAATGTATACATTGATTTCACACAGACTGACATATTTCAAGTGTTTATTTTTTTTTAATGTTGATGATTATAACTGACAACTATCTCAGAAAATTAGAAAAATGTTTTTTTTTTTCCATTGTTTTCTCACCTTGCAGCCAGGTGGAATCATACTGCTCTGTGCGGATGACGTGACGACTGCCAAGACTACGAAAGAAGGCAGAGTCACGACTCATGAAGTCTGAGGTGATGCCAGCGTACAGCTCTCCATCTACAGAGAACACACACACACACACACACACACACACACACACACACACACACACACACACACACACACACACACACACACACACACACACACAGGGTCACATGATCAACATTCATGTCAGCGTTTAGAATAATGAGTGATCTGAGCATTAATACAGGAAAGAACAAAGAGTTTTTATAGTATTTTTGTGTGTTTTTCTCTTATCCTGTGTATGTTTGTTGTTGTCTTGCTCGTTGTGAGGCTTTTTGTGCATTTCTGTTGTCCTTTTGTGTTTTTAAAATATATGTTTTTTGGAGTCATATTGTGTATTTGTGTTGTCATTTTGCATTTCTTTGGAGTCATTTTTGTGTATTTCTGTAGTCGTTTTTGCTTTTTTGTTAGTGCTGTGAGTTATTTTTCATGTTTTTCTTGTCTTTTTGTGTACTTTCGTTGTCGTTTTCTGTAATTTTGTGTTTCTCTGAGTAAGTGTTATGTAGTACTGTTGTCGTTTTGTTCATTTTTGTAGTAGTGTTGTGTGTTTTTGAAGTATTTTCTGTGTTTTTCTCTTGTCTTTTACTATATTTTCCTGCAATGCTGTAATTCTTTGTGTTTATTTAATGTATTCTTTCTCTTGTTTTGCGTATTTTTCTGTAATTTTGTACATTTACTTTGGAGGCCTCATTATATTAGACCGAATGTGGCCCCCGGGCCGCCAGTTGCCTATGTCTGCACTAATGCACCTAAAGTTATATCGTTGGTGCTACAGTGTGGATTACATGATAGTTAATGCATTGTGTTTTTCTTGGTTTGGAAGACAAGTTATAAAAAAGATACAATACATTCATGTTCTATCTGGAAGTTCATTTAAATAACAACAACGATGGTTATAGGATTATTTCTGTTCTATTAAATGAAACAATTGTATTTCAATCCTGAAGTCAGCTCACCAACAACAGCAGAGGCAGTTTTCTGGAGGGGATCGTAGGGGCACTTCCCCTTCCCACACTCAGTTTGACTGTAGTCCAGGACCTGGTACTCTGACTGGAAGCAGAAGAAATCAAACAGTAAAGAACCCATTCAGACATCTAAAGGTAGCATTTGTTGTGAAACTGAGGTTAAATTGACCACGTGATTAGATTTTAAAGTGGGTTATAAAGGAAAGTCTTAAACCAGTCATCACTAAAGATTTACCAATTGAAGCTGACATCTCAAATGTCCTTTGATGGGTTTATCTGACACACACACACAAACACACACAGACACACACACACACAGATACAAAGGTAACTATCAATCAGTTCTTTCTGTTGTTGTTTTAAACCTAAACAGGTCATCACATACTGTAGAAAGGACTGCAGATACTAGTTATGAATCATAAAGGTGGCTGAAGTTTGGACCCACACACATACAGTATGTACGGTAACATTTTAGGACATCCTCAGGTCTCAGAGGGAGGTATCTGGTATCAGCAAAACCTCATTTATCAGACCAAACAGACTCATGACTCAGCAAAACCTCCGTCAGATAAAACGCCATCACTCATCAAACCAAACAATGTCAAATGAAACAGCCTCAGGCTTCAAAATAAAAGTAATCGGACTTAACAGCCTCAGGCCAAAAAACACAATGGCATTTTATTTTGAAGAAACCGGAAGTACACATGACGACATATTCAAAGCCGTTCTTTTCCTTTCATTTTAAAAAAATTAAGATCCATCAACGTATTGTTTGATTAATAAATAAGTAATTAAATGAAACATTGGTACATCTTTACCTTTTAAAATAAATAGAAAATAACTCTGATATCCAAAGCAGCACATATTGATGACGTCATGTGCTCGCCTATTCACCACATGACTACTGCTCCTCGTCTCTGGAACGTTCTGCCCCTGGGAACTTCACTTCCTTACATTGCTCTCAATGTTCAAACCTAATCTTAAAACTCACCTTTTTAAACATGGCTTCCCTTCATAATATGATCCATTTTATTCTCTCTTGATTGTTTACAGCCATGTATGTTTTCACTGCATTCATTCATATCTTATTGTGACCATGAGAGGTTTTGAAAGGCACCTGAGATCCAAAATGTATTATTATTAGGGGATTATTTATTTTTTTAATTGCGATTAATCGCACGACTTCCATAATTAACTCATGATTAATCGCTAAATAATCGCATATTTTGTATTTGTTCTGATTGTAGATTAAAAGGATTTTTTTCAGCTTTATAATATTCGTATAAACATAGGAGTGGACCAAACGCTAACATTATGCAAAGATATGCATATGACTTGTTTTGTCGTGTGAAACATCTGGCAGGACTTTGAAGCTGAACTTTCCATCCAAAAGCCCTTTTTCCGCGTCCATAGCTCCATGTTGCTCTACCTTTATCCACAAACACGTTGCTACGGGAATTGCAGGGGCCGCCCATGCGTTCTTCTTCTCCGTGGTCTTTATCGGTGGTCGGCCTCCCATTTGGGGCTTTATCGCCCTCTATTGACACGGAGTGTGGGGAACAGCTCCAAGCTCAATCAATCTCCTGCAGTTGACCAACTTGCAATAAACTAAACTAACCAACTAAAAAAAATAGTGGCGTTAAAGGGAATTTGCAATAACTTGTTAATTACACATTAATTTTGACAGCCCTAATTTTCATCATTATTTCATGTTTCTTCAAACTAAAACGTCATGTTGTGTTTTACGGCCTAAGCCAGTTGAGTCTGAGGACTTTTATTTTGAAGCCTGAGGCCGTGTAATTTGACGGCATTTGGTTTGATAAGTGACACTTTTTCATTTTGACGGATGTTTTGCTGAGTCATGACTCTGTTTGGTCTGATAAATAACAGAGGTTTTTCCCGATACCTCACTCTGACACCCGAAGATGTCCTAAAATGTCCACCATACAGTATATATGCACTAACACACATAGTTAACCTACACACGTCTAAATAACGATTAGATTAGATCAGATTAAAGTAGAATCGATTATATTAGATTACAAGATTAAATTAGAAAACCCCTCTTATACTACATCACTTTCACTGTTCCTGTGAGAAAACTCACACTAGGGCCTTTTGACAAATGTAAAGTTGTGTATACTATATATATATATATATATATATATATATATATATATATATATATATATATATATATATATATATATATATATATATATATATATATATATAGTTGATAGAAGGCAGTGATGAACACTGCTTTGACAGATGAACAATAGGGGCAGACACCACAGCACGTACTTTAGCTGCTCCCAGGCCTGCACACATAGGGGCTCAGCCTGGGAGTCTGAGCGCGCGCACACACACACACACACACACACACACACACACACACACACACACACGGGGTGGAAACATGTTTTTCACATTAGGTGAATTAAAAGTATCTAATAATAATGTGAGATTAACATGGTCCATATGTGGTTTTCTGGGTATGACGGATGGCTGGGATGGATGGATGGATGCTGGGATGGATGGATGGATGGATGGATGACCTCAGTAGTTCTACTGTCACATTAGGTGAGTGGAACGTGTACATTCTAATAGTGTATCTGTGTAGTTCCTGCTTTCTTGATGGTCTGGTTCGTTTTACCACTAATTCTTGCAGACTTGGAATCCAACCGTGACAGATGGTTAGAGTTGTGTACGATAGTAAAAACGAGCAGCAAACCACATGTTTGGTGTCTCGGCTCGCCTGTGTGTGTGTGTGTGTGTGTTCCTCTTACCTGATGGAAGATACTGGTTGGGATGAGGGCACAGCGGGGGTTAAACGCTCCAGTGCCACACACGTACAGGTGGGTCTGGTTGAAAGGCTGGAGAACCCGAAGGAAGTTTGCACACTCAAACTGAGCACAGAGAGAGACATAAACACAACGTGAACACAAATGAAAACTAACATTAAAACATGCAGGAGACATTAAATAAAATTCTAGTTCAGGGGCCAAACACGGAGCAGTTTGATCTCAAATGAACCACAGATTTTATGCTGGAAAATGAGTAATTTCAACTTTAATGTGTCCTACTTTGCACTTTAACGTAGATATAAAATACAAAAACACGTAAGAAAACGACAATATTCAAGCAATAAGTGATGGAAATAAGTCTCAACAAGATTTTCACTGAAAATTTCCTAGATTTTGTGCTGATTTCTATTTAATTGAGGGAAATATGTAATAATTTGAAGAAAATTTAAGGATTTTGTAAGAATTTAGCAAGAGTTTAACATTAAAAATGACTGTAATCATATAAGCACTGGGAAAACTGTGAGTCCCTGCAAATATTATTGAGTTTCATTTACACAATGATTCATG
Source organism: Gouania willdenowi (assembly GCF_900634775.1). Taxonomy (NCBI): domain Eukaryota; kingdom Metazoa; phylum Chordata; class Actinopteri; order Blenniiformes; family Gobiesocidae; genus Gouania; species Gouania willdenowi. The sequence goes on along the minus strand of NC_041050.1, from coordinate 38,170,288 downwards.
TTTTCTCCTGCGGGCCAAATTGAATGCTCCAAAGGGCCAGATTTGGCCCACGGGCCATGAGTTTGACATGTACATTAAACCAACATTATGTCAGGTGTTTCTCCATTACACTATCTGGTTATTTCTATCCAGTCTTTGGTGTTTTTTTCTTTGATCTTGTATTAGTCCTCCATGTATCTACTGTAAGTGTCATCGGTCTGTATCATAAAGTACTGTACTATGAAGCTGTGCTAACACGATACCTTATTTACAAACATTAGAAATTAACGAATATGGAAACACTTTTACACTTACAATGCATTATTGTAAATCTGTTTCAACATTTGTAAAAGTGTTTTGCACTTCTCAGCCATCGTAAGAAGTCAAATTCACAAGAAGCTTGGCCTGAACGACAAGAATTGTTGAAAAAAAAAATTAAAAAATGGAGTTTTGAGCTCAGGTTTGTTTGTTTATTTATGACATTTTTATTATAAATATGTATTTTATATTGCTCATGTATCAGAGTTGTAATCATTCAGCTTTAGTTTCATAATCTGACATGTAACTAGTGTCTTCTATTATTGCTGCTGATTGTCATGTGGTTGAGTAGAGTTAAGAAAGGATGGGAAACGTTTACATAACTGCACCTTTAAGCTACTGATTCATATCTGAGTCAATGTTTGATGTTCTTCAGGCTGATCACCTCCCATCCTCATCACTCCTGTTATATGATTCTGACCTAACGCAACCATTGCTTGCGTGTGTCGGTGAGAGCATGTCCAATTACCTCTGGATCCTTCCCAGCCATGAGGCAATCTTGAACTCGATCTGGACTGGCTGGCCAGTACAGCTGTAGAATGCAGAAGGAGAAAGTGAGAAAAACACAGGAGGAGGAGGTTCTCATTAGGCATTTATTATTTACATCATCGGCAGGTGTTTTATAAAGAGTGGGAGAGCAGAGACGATCAGACAAAGAGCTTCAGGGAGGAATTAAAGCTGGCAGCAGCCGCGCTAGAATACTGATCATTGGCCAAAGCAGCAGGGGTGGTGTCCACATGACTATTTATTCATCTACAACCGTGCTGCAGTTTCAGGCTTATTTTCAAAACGCTGAAAACGAAGCACCCTGTCCTATTTTCAGCGTCAGGGGTTTTGGACCTTTTGGCAAACACTTACTGCAGCTTTTTTCAATCGCTCATAATTTAAAATAGTACAAGTTACTGCATTGTTCCTTATATTTTAATTGCAAATAGAGTGGGTGACAAACAGCACCCCTGAATTGAACCAGATAGTGAACTTTCTGTTAATTTTTATTCTTGCTTTTGGTGTTTGATATAGTGTTTGGACTGAGTCGCATTAAAGCCAAATTGCTCCAGAAATAGGTTCAAGAATTTCCACTGGACACAATCAAAAGCTTTTTCTGCGGCCAAGCTTAAACGGGCAGTATTATGAAAAAAATCACTTTCTAATGGTTTTTCTACAGTGATAAACATTCCTTTAGCCTCTGTCAGAGGGTCAAAGTTGAAGCTAAAGTTTCCTCCCTCCTTTGTTATTCCACATTTTGAAAAAAGTCAGCTCCAAACAGGCGAGTTGGATTTTCCTCGTGTTGTGACGTCATACCGCGGAAACTCCTCCTCCTGACAATCCCGGCTCCTCCTACCCTAGAGTTTGGGAAAATAAATCTCAAATACTATGTTGTTGGGGTTCTTAGAACAAATGGAAATAGGTGAAATACATCATAATACTGGACCTTTAATAAAATTACCCTCTCTGAATTTAGTGAGTAAATACCGGACTGTTGAAGACCAACAAACCCTGAGGATAGAAGTCCTTTTGGGTGGAAGCACACTCTTTAAGGGAGAGTAAAGGTCCCTCAGGAGAGCTCTTCTCCTCTGCTTCATTGTCTACTACCAAACCACAGTGGTGGAACTGATGCCCCCCCGCGGTCACAGCTTTTTTTCACGTAACAACTGTTTTGCCCTCTGTGGTCTTTGTTTTTTTTGAGTCACAACTGTTTTTATCCTCTTTCTGTAAACAAAAGAGTTTTACATCGACACCTTTAGCTTTTCCTGATTATTTAGAGCAACCGAAAGTAGCACAAGTTAGCATTTTGACCAAAAAAGCTGTTAAATGATCTAAAAATCTGCTGAATGCTTCACTCTAATAGAAAACAATGGGATGTTTACAGGCAGTGGGGCCGTGTGACATCATCAATCATGTGATTTCAAGATGGAGGAACACAGGCTCTAAAACTGTAAAGTAGTCCCATATTTAAAAGTTAATAAAACAAATATGGTGCTAAATAATGTGTTTCTTTAGGCGTAGATCTACTAATAAGGACATTTTAAAAGTTTTAGACCACATTTGTAAAAACAGTCCCTTTAAGACAACCACACAAGCTTCATTAGATCTTCTAGTTTTTTGGTAAAAGTTTTTTTTTTTTAGAGCAACATCCACAAATGTTTAACCGTGAACAGTTTGCTCTTTGTCTTTCACTCAATGCTCAATAGAACTAATAGTCACTGTATTACATCAGTTCTCTCAGAGATGGTGGGCGGAGCTGTGATATTTGACTAGATGAATGACGATGATTATAATATAATACTTCACATTAGGAGCTCACATTAAATGTAGGTAACAGAGAGTCTCATGGGGAGCTGATTTCTAATGAAAAGAATGGATCATTGCCCAACAATAGAACTAATGCAATCATAGAAACATGAATCTGGCTTATGCTGCGCTGATCACATTAGCGTGACTTGTTTCGCGTGCTGGTAAACATTCGGAGGCTATAATGAAACGTTAAGAATTTCAATGAGCATCTGAGACGGAGGTGAAATCAAGAGAGTTAAATAGCAGCAGCATGACTAATCTAAATATATCCCTGAGTCACATTTCCCTCAGAGACCAGTGCAGCGATAATGCTCATTTAGCGCTGCGTACTACAGTACGTAGTCAGTTTAGTGCTCAGAGGATAATCATCATTTCCTGTTTGTCATTTGTTTAATAAAGTTATCACTCTAGGGATACCCACAGGATGTTAATGACTGTATGTCGATGGTGTTACACTTTATTTCTGAATCAGCAGAGGTGTAAAGAGAACTGATTGGTTACAATTACGTTTTCAATTATCCATGTTCAATTACAATTCATTTATGATTACAGTGACCAGCATTTTTTCCAATCACAATTAAATTATTATATATATCCTCAGAAAGTCAATTACAATTACACCCTCAATTACTAAAGATCTAATAAAAGCTAACCTTCCTCTTGTGTTAGCTTTCTGTTAGCATCTCTATTGATAACAGGTCCTAAATCAGCTGTAAAATACACTAAAAAAAAACATCTATCATATTATTTATTTTCTATCTATTGGTTACCTTGTTAAGCTTCCTAATCAATTAAAATATAGGTATTAATATTTTTGGTCTTTTTTGTGTCACTAAACCCCTAGATTTTTTTTTTTATGATAAAATGTGGAAAAGCTTGATCTGAAACATATTTTAACAATTGTTAACTATGATATGTGTAGAACTGTACATAGAACTGTAACATGGTTCCCCAGTTTTGCCTTAAATTATAATTGACAATTTTTATAGAATTTTCATGGAAATTACAATTAATTACAATTTAATTACAATTACACCAGCAGCATATTTTTAAAATTACAATAAATTGAAATTAATTATCAATTATGAAATTACAATTATAACTGACCCCTACCATGACTGATCTATTTTACTGAAGTAGAAGTACTGTTACTTGATTTAAGTTGTAGTCAAGTACAAGTACAAGTAAGTCATACATTAAATACTCAAGTACAAGTAAAAAGTAGCTCTATTAAATAGTATAAGTAAAAGTTACTAGTTACTTTCACCCCCATGTTTATTGTTGGTAATAAATCTATCCAATATACTGCATACAGTAAACATCTCATGTATAAACTTAAAAAGGACGAAACCACATTTTGCATAATTGGAAGTTAATTTTTTAATCTGTATAAAATAAAACGTTTGTCAAAATGTACAATTCTTTTTTAAAAAATAAAATAACACCAATTAATTCAATTCAAAATAAGAAAAAATCCTCAGGCTCTAAAACTAAGAAAAATAACTTTCATTCAATGCTGTTTTTTGGTGCTGTGCATTATGTTTAATCTGATTGGTTGGCTATGATGTAATGCATTTGGTTGTTGTCTGGTTATTTTCTTTTTGTTTCACAATGTCTGTTGATTTATTTTAAAACAAAAAAATAATAATTTACTCAATAACGGTTAATTGTAGAAATGTAATTAATCACTTTACGTCTTTTAAAACATGCTTAAGTATAAGTAAAATTACTGATTTATAAATATTAGTACAGCCCGTCGGAAGTATGTATTCATGTGGGAGCATAAGGGGTATATTTGCAGGTGCAAAACGTGGGTGCAATTTTCCTGGTTTAATTCTATGGGACATGTGCATGACTTCATCAATTTTATATTTTTTTGTATGGTGTATTTTCTGTAACCTATGTTTTTTGGACTCATGTGTATTTGTGTATCTTTCTGTTGTCTTTTTGTGCATAAATGTTTGCTGTTTTTTATTTTTATTTTTTTGTAATATATGTTTTTTTTTGGAGTCACGTGTATTTTTGTATAATTATTGTTTTTGTTGCTATTGTAGTGTGACTCAGGAGTAATTTTGTGTATTTTTTGTATAAATATTTAGTTTTGTGTATTTTGAGCCATTTTCATATTTTTGTTGTATTTTTCTGTAAATGTATGTTTTTTTGAAGTCGAGTACAGTGCTCGTCGTTAGTATGTATTCATATAGTGGGAGCTTAAGAAGAGTTGTCAACTATGGGCATAATAATAACAACATACTCTGTAGCATTATAAAGGGGTATATTTGCAGGTGCAAAGTAAAATAGCGTGTGCAATTTCCCTGGTTTAATTCTATGAGACATGCGCATGAAAAATGTGTTGTTTTTTTAACTCATTTTATATATTTTTCATTTGGTGTTTTTTCTGTAATGTACAGTGCCCGTCGGAAGTATGCATTCATGTGGGATTATAAGTATTTAGTTTAGTGTATTTTGAGTCATTTTCATGTTTTTGCTGTGGTTTGGTGTATTTTTCTGTTGTCTTTTGTGTAATTTTTGTAAAAATATTTAGTTTTGTGTATTTTGAGTCATTTTCATATTTTTTGTTGGCGTTTAGTGTGTGTGTGTGCCTGTCTAACTTTCACTAAACTTATCTATTTTCAGTAGTTCGGTGTAGTAACAGGTGTATAGTGAGTGAAGCTGCAGTAATCATCAGGCGACCTTCACTATGTAGCACTGTTTACTGATCTGACTCAACACTACAGTAACTACCACCCAATGGACGGGTGTCGTGACACAGACTGTAACCGGACTAAATGGTGGTCTGTTACACACACGTAGACGGTGATCGATAATGAAGCGCACCTGATCGGAGTGTGTGTGAGTGTGTGTGTGCGTGTGTGTGTGTGTGTGTGTGTGTGTGTGTGTGCGTGTGTGTGTGTGTGTGTGTGTGTGTGTGTGTGAGACTCTCAACCTTGGACACAAATCTCCTCCGTTGGTTCTCTCACACACGCTGCTGAGAAATGTGCAGCTTTCAACACAGCAGTCATTGCCGTCAATAACTTCCGGGTGAGGTCTGTCCGGTCTAAATAGCGAACGGTCAAACTAACATGAAAATAAACGTCATCACCAAATAAAAAACAGTAAAAAAAAGTATTTTTCCTCAAAAGAGAAAAGAGAAGTCAACAGGAGCTCATGCACGCACCGGAAGTGAGCTGTGCAGTGAAATAGATATAGATGGTGCTCTAGCGCCCCCTCACACCCTGAGGTCAAAAGTTGAATAGGTTTCATTTCGGGGCCAGAAGTGAAATAAAATTCAAATAAACATTTTGAAATGACCACATTACTCCAAAATAACAGATACACACACTCGGGGTATTTGGAACATGTCGACCGAGTTTCAGGTCAAACTCGCACCGCGTCAGGGAGATATTTGCTCCACACACACACACACACATCCATCCACACAGACCTCCCTTGCTTTTATAGGTAGATACTCAAACAAGTACAAGTACCCATTAAAAGTAACTCATTTATTACAGTAACGTGAGTACTTGTAATCTGTTACATTTACCTCTGCCAATAAGTCAATAATTATTTTCACTGTAGAAAAATAGAGACAACTAATCAAGAAAAGTGATTAATGATGAACTGAGGAAACAATTTTAGTGAATGTCCAGTAATGGTTCCCTGATGCAGTGGTTCCCACAGGGCCCAGAGCAGAGCCCGAGACAATCAGATTAGATTAGAAAACCACATTCCCCCTTATCTCCACATACCACACACTGACATGCCCGTGGACCACCGCTAAAGCAGCTTCATCAGGTGAAGCAATGTGAGAATCATGCTGGTTATCCAATCAGATCAGTGCGTTTACAGAGAGGAGAGCATCTCTTTAAATACATGACACATGGAAGAGAAAGTCCATAGTTGAATTTCAGCACTTTGATGTGGCAGACGGCAATAAATAAAATGAAGATGAACACAAGATAAATATAAAAGGAAGACGTGACAGAGTTTATCCTTTAAGTCAGTGGTTCTGTACCCCCTCTCTTATTTCTGAATTCAAGTACCCCCTTTGTCCGACTAGAACATCAGAACATTATTATCATTATTTTGCATATTTTGTTGTTAACTGTCTGTTCTTTTTTATTACTCAGTATATTTTTCTCTTATTTTGTGTGTTCTTGTTGTCGTTGTTTTTGGTGTCATTTTGTATGTTTCTCTGTGATTTTTGCATATTTTGTAGTGATTTTGTGTATTTGTCTCTTATTTAGTGTGTCTTTGTAGTCGTTTTGTGTGTTCCTGGTAATAGCAAGTGTTTTTCTCTCTTATGTGTGTGTTTTATTTGGTGTTGTTTTGTTGTTGTTTCTCTGTTATTTTCATTATTCAGTATATTTTTGTCTTATTTTGTGTTTTTCTTGTCCTTTTGTGAGTTGCTGGTAATATTTAGTATGATTATTTATTTTAAAACTCCATATTTAATGGTAGATTTTTGTGATAAACCCCCAATAGAAACCTCTAAAGCAGTGGTTCTCAACCTTTTCAGCCTCACAATCCCACAATAAAGGTCCCAGAGAGCGGGGACCCCCACTGTAGCTCAAGGTGGTTGAACACAGACATGAACATTGAAGAACAGTCATGTGGAGACAGGGGTAATAAAGGAGAGAGATGGTCCATTGTTCTATGCATCTGTGATAACCACATTTATGAATTCATCTGGATAATATCCACTGTTATCCAGGAACGTTTATTATTATTTGCTTCATAGAATAAATAGTCATCTTAAAGATGTTAAAATGGGTTAAAAGTAACCAAAAACTGGTGGATTTTGAAAACCACAAAAATAGGATAAAAGTTGCAAAATAAAGTGTCCAAAAACAGACAGAAAGAAACGGTTAAAAATGTCAATATTGGCTTAAAAGTGGCAATAATAGGGGAGAATGGGGGGGTTGGGGTAAAGTATCGTGTTTTTTCAGTCTTACCGTACCTTATGTTGTTTTCATAACTGTGTTTGGCTTTGAATCTTTGAAGTGTACTTGAATGTTGTTGGGAGGGACATGTGCAATTTTGTTGCACTTTGTGCAATGACAACAAAATGATTCTATTCTATTCTATCGAAACATGACAAATCACATGATGTGGATAAATTGGCAAAAATATGCATGAAAAATGGTGAGAAGACGTTAGAAGTGACAATAATGGGACAAACAAATGCAACGTTAGGTGGGAAAGAGGGTTCATAAATGCCAAAAATGTCTTGAAAGTGTAAAAAATGTGCAGAAAAGGCATTGCAATGGGAGTAATGTAGCAAAAATGCATTAAAAGAAGCAAAAATATGTTGAGAAAAAGTGATGAAAATAGGTTAAAATATGGAAAGTTTTGTGTAGTTGCAGAAAAAGAGTAAAAATAAGTAAAAATGGCTCCAACTGTTCAGGACAAATGTGTATAATCTGGAATGCATCCGGCGACCCCCTCCCAGAGTCCACCTGCTCTAGGGTTTGTGTCTCTGATGATTACTTGTATCTTTACAGACTGATGATGGTATTGATTTGACAGTAGAGGCATTAGAATGCAGAAACATCTTTGTCCTTGCTTTGAACCTGTACCCAACCTCCTGACTGACTGGATAATTACACAGCTGGTTGCATGTCTGCTTTCTGAGTTAAAGCTGTGTAATATAACATGATACTGTGTCCAACCATGTGTATCCAGATATAGTCTCCCTCCTTTCCACTGAATGGCACTGTGGCAAAGCATCGCCCTCTGATTGCCAACATAACATGTACATAAATGACTGTTAAAGGGATCCTCCACTGTTTTTACAAATGTGGCCTCAAATCTTTAAAATGCAGATCTATGCCTAACAAAACGCATTATTTTGCACCATATTCATTTTATTAACTTTTAAAAATGGGACGACTTTACCGTTTTAGAACATTAGCGCTAACCATGCCTGCAAGATGGATTCTCCTGGTGTTCACAAACACCAGAATTCATTTTTTTGCTGTTCCCGCCTTTGCCTTTTGAACCCGAACCAAGCCGGTTCGAACCAATCATGAGGCAGTGTTGTGGTTTAGGGCGGGATATCCTGGTGTGACAAAGGCAGACGCGCCAAAGCAAAACTGGTGCATGCGTAGTTGCGGGGAGAGGCACAAGCTGGGCTACCGCTATTAGCATAGCTTTGAATCAAAATAGAAAGATGTCGACGCAGGAGGATGAACGTGTGGAAACTGTTATAAACTCATTTTAGAAAAATCCAGAATTTCCTTTTTGAAAGAGCAACAGTGAGAGGCGCTTTGAGCATTTTTGGACGGTAAAGACAGCAAAGCGGAGCGTTGTTGTTGTTGTAGCAGCATCTCTGCGGCGCATGCTGATGACGACCATTATTTGTTGCCGTGCGATTGGCTAAACTTTTTCATGGATATGAAAATGAGGTTGTGTTGGGGGGACGTCAGGGATATTTAGGTTTGTTGTGAAACGTGTAGAGTGATAACTTGTGTTTTCATATATGACATCATCACTGTAGAGGGAGGACCAATGTTCTAATGTCATTCAGCAGCTTTTTAGATCATTTAGCAGTCAAAATGCCAATTTGTGCTGCTTTTTGGTTGCTCCTTCAACAGTCTGTGGTTTATACGCTAACTTCAGCCACCAGAGCGTGTCAGCACACTGTGCTCTTCTTCTCTGCTTCATTGTCTAGTACCAGACAGCAAAATTGGAACTGTCCCCCCCCGCAGTCATAGATTATTTTTTGGAACTATTTTCCTCACATGTATATGTTTTAATGTTTGAATGTGTGTGTGTGTGTGTGTGTGTGTGTGTGTGTGTGTGTGTGTGTGTGTGTGTGTGTGTGTGTGTGTGTGTGTGTGTGTGCGTGTCGTCGCTGTCCAACCTTTCGTGGGTTCTGTGTTATGTCGTCAAAGCTGGTGGACAGAAGGTTATCTTTCATGGCCACGTACAGACGCTTCCGGTCTTCATCGGGCAGCAGAGAGTGGATGTCTCCGGCCGTCAGCGGCAACGTCAGCAGACGGCCGTTCTGGATCAGCTCTGAGGAAACGAGGGAATGAAATGACACGTTTAAGAGTTGAATATAAATAAAATGTATAAATAGTACAAATGGGACTCCATTAAACAATAATCTCATAACAATATTTGACACGAAAAGCAACGTTTATCCAATTTAAATGGATTTTTTTACGTGACTGAACCAAAGAAAACAATAAATGAGCTTATTTTCATCGCTGAGTGCTAACATAATGTGTAATATGAATAAAGAATATTATGATTGCATTGTTCACAAAGCACTAACTTAAATTTAACTAAGCTACATTTATGGTTTTCTGGATTTTTTGTAAACTTTCTAAAACAAACTTGTTTTTGTATTAAAATAAAAGAACAGTACAGTACAGAACATTCCAGAGAAGTGGAAACTGAACAGTGCAAAAAATATCTGTCATGTAGTAAACACAATGCCTGATAAAGCTGATGAATTTAGTCTGAAATCTGAAAATTGTTTTTGTTATTTTAAACAAAAATTAACACAAACAAAGCATAACAACGACTTCCCCTCAGGTTCTATCGTTGTAGCCGGTGCATCAGTATTATGGTTATAACGGGAAGTTGTGTAATGAGAAAAAAGCCATTAACTGCGTAAAAAAGGTGTTATTTTTCTGTAATTAATTCATCACAATTAATGCATTAAAGTCCCAGCCCTAATATATAGTCTTGAAACGAGCAGAAGGAAGACGCGCAGTCGCTACCAGTGAATTGTTCTCGTTGAAGTTCTTATTATTTTTCTTCCGCAACTCATTTGACGTGAAACTCCTCCTAGGATATTAATGCAGCGCTAATGACACATATTTCATCTCATAGAAACAATGTCAAGAATGTGCAGTCGACAGTTTTTGGAGCCAAAATGTCAAGGTCAAGTGTCAAAAACCAAAATTGTCCAGATTTCTACAAATATTTATCTACAAGTTTGATGCTTACATTTATGAAAAGTTCATCTCAAGTGGAGTATTTTATTTAATTAGGCCAAAGCTGTACCACCTACCAGTAAAAAGATCGGTAGAGGTCAAAGTTCATGACGTCACCAAAAAAAAAAAAAAAAAAAAAACTTGGCCACAAATTGAGATCCAGAGCTCAGACTGGTACCATTGAACAACATTTCCTTTCAATGTGTGACCTTGACCTTTGCTCAAGGGCATATTTAAGGTCAAAGTCAGTCTTCTGTTTTTCCTGCATTATTACTTTCAATTTTAATTAGTAAAAAGAATAAACTTGTCAACAAATCCAAATACAGGTTGTTATTTTTGACAATTTTTTCAAATTGGCAAATACGTATTCGCCTTGCAAATACAGGTCTTTCCAAGTTACAATTGATGTTATAGTTTTACAGATGAAATGATTTAAATAAAGGTGTTTAATTAATAGTTTCTCAGAGATGTGGACTCAGATCTCCTCTAGGTTAAATGCATAAATGGTGTTTTATTCTCTCTTAAACAGACTTGATCTCCTTCACTGAGCTCCACATAATAATAATAACAGAACATTAAGATCAATCACAGTCCAGTCAAATAATTAGATAAAAGATAAAAGATAAAAAGATTCCACATATTCTTTACTTAATTCCTTAGTTCATAATGATTAAGACCAAATCGGAGAGAAATATGAACCAAAATAAAACAATGCAAGTGGTTTAAATAAAACCGTGATGATTAAAAAAACACATATAGATTGCACCGTTTTATCTTGTGAACATTAATAAAAACATGAGGCGCAGTGATGTTGTCTAATATGTTTTGAAACGTTAAAACACTTTGCACTACCCTCATCTGTATGAAAAGTGCTAAACTAATTAAATTTAGATTTGATTTAAGCCTGAACCAGAATTGCACATTTAATCTAAATGCACAAGCCAATAAATCAATTCCACCTTTGCAGCCCTGAGTAGTGTTGATATGTGAACCAATGTTTAATATTAAATAGGGACCAAATACATCCCTGACTTCAGGTGCTTTTTCTTTCCAATGTGTAACACAGAGAACATCAGAGAACGGCCAGAGCCAACGTTTTGTTGAAGCTATTTAAGACAAGCTGTGATTCATTTGTTTAACTAAATAAAATTTAAGATCTGTTTTTGATTACCAGTGCACTTGAGACAAATGATACGTGCAAATATCTCATCACGAGAAGAAAAAAATAATGTCCATGTGTGCCAACAACATCATATATGGTCACTGCCCTACTTTTTATTGGGATGGCTTTTAAAAAAAAACCAAAATGGGCCAAAATGTCATTTAAAATGGAACATTTTCTCATTAAATTGTTTAACTAGAAGCTTTCCAGCATCTTCACCCCTGGGTACACCCTACAGAGGTTTTACTAGTGTAGGAGGCAGATACCATCTTTCGTTTTACTGTTTTAAAAAAATGACGGGACTTAATTTGATCATTTAGACTCAATCCAAATGTAACTCATCAATATTTATGGTGACAAAACAACTATTACGTGATAAAAATTGATTTCTTTAACATATATAAATGAACAAAATCTAGATCTGAAGTGCTTATTAATGTTGATGGAAGACGAAAACCAGGTAGAATTTATTTTGTCAAGTTTCTCTCGTATGTCGACGTTAAACTACCTGTTATATATGGTAATCTGTCAGTTATTCAATGAAAAACTAACTAGAATTTTAGAACAGGGCGTACACATACCAGAGGATATCTAGGACCAGAGTCTGGAACAAGTTCATAAATGTTCAATTAATGCAAAAAACAACTCAACAATTTAAGGTGCTACATAAATTACATCAGTGGTTCCCAAACTTTTCACTTTCCCGTACCAATTCACACCTTCAACCTGAAACCATGTACCCCTTACTCCTGCACACTTAATAAACATAATGTCATATACAATGTAGAACTACAGTGACATATGTCCCTGAATTGTATCTATCCTGTTGAGGAATAATATATAATAATAATAACTAGAATATTTGTATATCCTGAAGGAAATGCAAGTGAAAATGTATGTGCTGGCTCGCATCGTCCTGCCTTAGCTTGGCATTAGCCTAGCATTAACATTGACCTAGCATTAGCTTTAACTTAGCATTACCATTACCGTTAGCCGAACAATAACATTAACCTAGCATTAGTCTAGCAATAGTAATAACCTAGTATTAGCATTGACATAGCATTAACCTAGCAATAGTAATAACCTAGTATTAACCTAGCATTAGCATTAACCTAGCAATAGCCAAGAAATAGTAATAACCTAGTATTAATCTAGCATTAGCATTGATATAGTATTAGCAAGGCAATAGCATTAACCTAGAATTAGCATTAACCTAGCATTAACCTAGCATTATCATTAACTAACATTAACATTAACCTAGCAATGGCATTAGCCTAGCAATGACATTAGCCTAGCATTAACATTAACTTAGCATAGCTTTAACTTAGCATTACCATTACCATTACCATTAGCCTAGCAATAACATTAACCTAGCATTAGCCTAGAAATAGTAATAACCTAGTATTGGCCAAGCATTAGCATTGACGTAGCATTAGTCTAACAATAGCATTAACCTCGCATTAGCCTAGAATTATCATTAGCTTATCATTATCATTAGCCTAGCATTAGCATTAACATTCACTTAGCATTAACTTTAACCTAACATTAGCCTTGCAAAAGAATCAGCTGATCTATTGATTTTCTAATTTCCAATGTTATCAGTGTTTTTAATTTTCATTCACGTACCCCCTATGACAATGTGCGTACCCCAGGGGGTACCCGTACCCCATTTTGGGAAACTGGGGATTACACTATACCAAAATACAATTACATAGATTTTATCCTTAAATCATGGCCTCAGTGTAATATGGTTCACTGGAAACAACCCATCTTTATAGTTATGGTTTACGTCTAAATCTGTTGCACATTGTTTTGTTTTTTATTTCTCTTTGTATTCAGCCCTAAAAAGAAAAGGAATCATTAGCTGAATATCAAAAGAAAGAAAAACAAACTTGAATTTAAGCAATGATGAAAAGGAATTTCATTCTTTGACTTTGTTCAATAAAACCAGTGCCGCTCTATGTGTTCAATGTCAACTCAAAACATTCAAAGGATAAAAGTTTAGAAATATCAAAAGTGGAAACAAGTTGAGTGAAATAAAAAATGACAAGAGGAGGACGACAACGTGTTGATGGGTGACGACAAACAGGAGATGAGAAAGAAACGTCAAAACACGAGAGAATGACAGACAGATGAGATGAGCAGGGAGAGGAAAAGACAGAACGAGGAGGAAATAGTGATGTGAGAAATCAATAAACAGAGACACATGAGGATGAGTACGAGATAGGAAAGATCGATTAGATCAGAGAAGGAGAGATGAATGATGGAACATCCTAATGCATACCAAAAGAGTGGAGGAAGAAGATAGATTTGATAGGTGAATGAAAACGAGTAAACTAGAGAAATGAAAACAATGTGGGATGACACGGTGAGAGATGATGATTGAATGGGTGAATGATGAAGGAGACAAAGGGAAGAAGATATGGAAAATAAATGATGATGAAACATTAAAGGAACCACAGTGAGCAGATAGTGAGGAGCAGAAAAACAGACATGACTCCATGGAAATAGAGATAATCTGTGACAGCAGGGGAGGGATGGACTCCCACACCAACAGAAGCTCGCTGGGGGCTTTGGTAATAATCATAAAATGGTCTGACTCGTATAATGTTTTACTTCACGCTGATCTCGGTTCCATTAATCCCAGATAGGGCGTCGGCATCACAGTGGATTCTACGGATTTGGACCCTTGTGTTGGGATGTGTGAGCGATGCAAACAACAGGGAAAATGACATTATTATGTGGCTTAAGATTAGAATCAGACTTTGTCGCCTTCAACTACTCTGGAAAAACACCTCCATACTCCATTATTAGCTTTTTATAGGGATCCTCCACCGTTTTTACACAATGTGGCCAAAAACCTTTAAAATCTTCTTATTAGAAGATCTATGTCTAATAAAACACATTATTGTGTCCCATACTAATTGTATTAACTTTAAAAAAAAAAAAATGGGACTACTTCACAGTTTTAGAGCCAGTGTTCCTCCATCTTGACATCACATGATTGATGATGTCACACGGCCCCACTGCCTGTAAACATCCCATTGTTTTCTATTGAAGTGAAACATTCAGCCTGATTTTTAGATCATTTCGTGGATTTTTAGATCAGAATGTCAACTTGTGCTGCTTTTGGTTGATTCTAAATAATCAGGAAAAGTTAAAGATGTCGATGTAAACCTCGTTTACCAAAAGAGGATTTGGAAACCACTGCTTTGAAGAGTTACCATCATGTATTTTCAGGCTTGCTCTTCAAGTCCCTCAAACAATAATAACAGATTATCTACACTATATACAGCAAATCCTGCATGACCAGGTTTAATGAAGCTCAATCTAAGGCCTAATTACCATATTTGTTATTATAAGCACTTTGTAGTAAGGTTAAGCATTATTACAGGTATATAAAACCTCATTATGGAAACTAAAATACAGCTCAAAGACTCACTTTAGAATTTATTAAATCAGGATTATTGTGAGGATGATGAAATCATAGAACTGAGAGTGTCTTCATCAGCACACGAGTGCTAATGAATGTAAACAAACAGAAAAAAAATAAAAATGTAATTGTACTGAAAGTGGTATATGATACAACATAGAGCAGTGTTTCTCAAATAGGGGTATGTGTACCCCTTGGGGTACACAATGGCACTGCGGGGGGTACTTGAGAGAGAAAATGTAACAAGTGAAAGCATTAAAAATTTAGATTTATAATATTTATTTTTAGTTAAAAATGATAATCATACTAACTCACAAAATGACAACAAAAACACACAAAATATGATATATATATAATAATGAGTAATAAAAAAGATAGACATATAACAGAATACACAAAATGACACCAAACACACACACACACACACACACAAAGAGAGGAAAATATTTAAAAGCATAGAAATAAATCTAAATAAAAATACAAATCTATTAAGAAGCCACTAAATCAGGGGTTTTCAACCTCGGGGTTGGGATCTCACGTGGGGTCACCTAAAATTAATGTTTTTTTTTTTTGTTTTTTTTTTTTTAATAATAATTATTTTTCTTTAAAATGAAAACAAACCAACCTAAAACAACTGTATTTCTACACTTTCATTTTGTGAAATTTACATTTGAGTTTCACTAACATGCAGTAAAAAAAAATATAAAATAAAATAAAAATCTGAGCTCAAACGTGATACAAAAAAAAAACTAATTCTAGAAAAGAAAAATTATTTGGGGTTGCCAGAAATTTTTGATCTAAAAATAGGGTCACGATCCAAAAAAGGTTGGAAACTACTGCACTAAATACTGTTTCTTTAAAACGACATATTCTCTATAGTGATTTTTAAACAGTTTTCTGTCATAATGTTGTCGGACATGGGGGGTACATGGATTCAGAAATAAAAGGAAGGGAAAACTTCATCCAAAAAAAGTTTGAGAACCACTGACAGAACATTTGCATGTACATAAGCCTGGTTTTAATTCATGGATAAACTTCTGATCTGGCACCAGCCCTGGCACACACACATGTATAACACACACTTAGACATTTTGGAAAACTTTGACCCAGCCAAACATCTTCCATCTTGACCACACAAAGATGAATGGCTCTTATTCAGCGAGGAGAAAAAACACATTCTTTTCTTCAGCACACACACACACACACACACACACACACACACACACACACACACACACACACACACACACACACACACACACACACACACACACACACACACACACACGCACACACACACACACACACACACACACACACACACACACACACACACACACACACCCTTAACTCACTCGTGAAACACCAGCTGCACCCACCCCACCCTAACTCTTGGGACAGTTGCCTTGGTAACAGAAACCATGCCAACGTAATTTGAGGGTGTGTGTGTATGTGTGTTTCTTATTTTACACACACACACACACACACACACACACACACACACACACACACACACACACACACACACACACACACACACACACACACACACACACACACACACACACGCACACACACACACACACACACACACACACACACACACACACACACACGCACGCACGTGTGTGTTACCTGGACCACACATCTGACTGAGCTGAAACCTCTTATTAACGACACACACACACACACACACACACACACAACTTCCATATTTACTAATATTTTACACAAACCCCACCCACCCACCCACCCTACTCCAGCCCACAGCCGTTTTAGCCTCCGACACAGATTGAAAAGTAGACGAGCACAAACCAACGCACGTCCTTCACTGAATTGAGAACCTCTAAGAGCTCTGATGGAAGCTGAACTCATCCACCTCATGGTCTGCAGAGAAAAAGCCTGAATCTGAATGGAATGCTTAGAAAACAGGAATGAAAGTGAGTTTCTGTCGTTGGCAGTTTGTGATGATTTCGATCGACCCAGAGATAATCCACTCTCACATTCTGCAGCCATTTAACAAACTCTGGATTAAAATTGATTTTCCTTCACACCTTTTAGCTGCCAACAGTCGTCCATCAAGGTGCACTCAAGGCTGGAGGAAATTAAAAAAATATAGAGAAGCAGGACCTTCAAATGTAAAGTATCGGAAAAATACCGAAATGGCTTTATCAGGCTGGACTACCAGACTCAGAACGCCCTCACTTTGTGTACACGAGTTAAGATCACTCCTCTGTTATTCATCAACGGATCGGGCTGAAATTTGGTAACTATAATCTATGGATGTGGACGCATCAACACAATTTTCGATTTGGGGCCCCAACAGAAAAGATTTCTCATTTATTTGCAAGTCAAATATTACGACAGTTGGTGGTAACAAATCATTGGCACACACCAATATATGAATGGGGCCCATTACTCCATATTTGCGGCAGGGACCCCATTTTTCAAATGACTACTCCTCCGTTATTGCTCGTTGAATCAGGCTGTAATTTGACATGGTATTCTATGAGTGGATGTCAACAGCCGTGTCACAGGGGCGCCATATAAATATTTAGTTTTGTGTATTTTTAGTCATTTTCATATTTTTGTTGTTTTAAACCCAAAAACGTTTTTTTAATATTGACCTTTTTTAAACCCAAACAAACTGCGACACAGTGATGTCATGAACCGGGGACCCGGAACCAGAAGAAGCTCCGTGCTCAATACCGTGCTCAATATCAAAAGGGAGCCGTAATCTTAAAATTAAAGCTTTGCAACGCCAAATTACTCCAAAATAACGTACGCATAAACTCGGTTTTTGGAAGCCGTTGACAAAGCTTCAGGTCAAACAGGGAGATATTCGCTCCACAAACACACACACACACACGCATACAGAACTTTCTTGCTTTTATAGGTAGATGTGAAATGTAATATCTAAATTTGTTTAAAATGTTGCGATGTGTGAACAATGAACAATGTAGGTCTATTAAAATTGAAAAGGGTGTTGGAAATATGTAAAATACAAAATGTACGTGTCACTATGAGTCTTATTTCTTGATTATGTTTTCAATGTGAACTCAGTGAATCGTCTGATGCAAAGCCAACATTTCTGCCATCATACTCGTATAATTTAGGTCGCAGAACGTCAAAAGAGATTCTGCAGCTGATGGATAAAAGTTGCTCATATAATTGTCCAGTGAAGTGAATAATGTGATTTCTACTTCCTAAGTATTGTGAGGTTTAAAGGCATATCTTGTATTTGTTGTATTTATTTTGCAATTTTCAATTGCAAAATACATTGTTCTCGTAGGAAATCTTGTTATTTTTCTTCCGCAACTCCTTTGTCGTGGAACTCCTCCTAGACTATTAATGCAGCACTCATGTCATCTCATAGGGCCAATGTTAAGGATGTGCAGTCGTATCAAATAAACCAAAATGTATACATTTATACACTTTCTATGAATATTGTATTCTACAAATTTGATGCTTACATTTATGAAAAACTTATCTCAAGTGGAGTATTTTATTCCATTGGACTGAGGCTGTACCACCTACCAATAAAAAGATTGGTAGGGGTCAAAGTTCATGACGTTAAAAAAACAAATTGAGATACAGAGCTCAGACTGGTACCATTGAACAACATTTCAACATTGACCTTCGCTTAAGATCATATTTCAAGTCAAGGTCAGTCTTCTGTTTTTCCTGCATTATTACTTTCATTTTAATTCGTAAAAACAACAAAATAAAGGGACATTACTCAACAACAAAATACACACAATAATAAGTCTTTTACATGAATAATTCTATTTGCCTTATGAATACAGGTCTTGCCTAGTTTAATGAAGCATTCTTTGTTATGAGACTCTTTATGAGTTCTTTTCATGGTTAATCCAAGTCAGACTGGTGAGGAAACCAAAAAGTAGAAAGAAAAAACCCAGCTATGTTACTACACACGTACACACACTGGCAAAGACCAACGCAGACACACACACATGGTTGCACACACTGACTACAGCCGTTCCAATGCTGTCAACCTGACAGGAAGGTCAATGAGTGCCGTGACCTCTGATCAGCACCAATTGGCCCCTGGCCCCTGTCACTAGAAATCAAAGACAGGAAAGTTTAAGATGTAAAAGAACACACACGCTAAGACATAATCCTACAGGTCAACATATGCACACACACACATTCACACGCTGCGCATGAATGCTTTCTTTATACGTCGTACAAGTGTGTGTCTGTTCCTATTGAACTGTGTGAGAGGTTTTGATTGTATACTATTTATTTGTGTGTGTGTGTGTGTGTGTGTGTGTGTGTGTGTGTGTGTGTGTGTGTGTGTGTGTGTGTGTGTGTGTGTGTGTGTGTCAGCTGTGAGATATTTTTATTCACCATGAACATTAAATTAAAGGCAGCTGGTCATGGGAACTCTGATGGATCTCTATGTAATTAGACCAAATGTGTGTGGTGTGATACAGCTAAGGACATTCCTGTTTAATGCTCTCTCACACACACACACACACACACACACACACACACACACACACACACACACACACACACACACACACACACACACACACACACACACACACACACACACACACACACACACACACACACACACACACACACACACACACACACACACACGGAGTACAGTGCTACGTTTTTATAAATTATACATTTGCCACCAATCTCCCTGATCTAGATCTAGAATCACTCAGATTGTTTTGCCTGAGTTTATACTTATAAATTTACAACATTTTTCTTAAAATAATACAACTGTAATCTCGTAGTGCCCAGATTTTCTTTTTTTATTTTAATGTGGCCCTAATACGCAGTCGTACATTTTAAATGAGAATCAGTAAGTAATTTGTTCCTTTATACAGTAACACAACAGTCTAAGCAGTGCATGGAAGGCAGAAAACGTTAAATATCGTTATTAGAAATATTTACAGCATCTACAGTGTTTCAGAATAAAATCCCCAGCAATGTTCAGATGTGTTATTATTAGAGTATGGATGTGCAAAGTAGAGAGAAAGCAAAGTTCTCCATTAGCTAATAAATAAATACATAGATACATTTCATTCCAGAACATCTTGTAGATACATACACTCACTCAGCTTTGCCTGCTAGAATTTCTTTTTCTGGAAGCCAAGATACACGAGGAGGAAAAAACAAGATGTTGAACGATGGCGAAAAGGTCAAATTTAGAGGATATTGGCTTTTTAAGATGAACTGGCATTTTCAGGAAAGATATGAGCAGATTTTATTGACAGACAGGGATTGGATCTCATTTAAACTGACAGGTAATCATTTCTGAGTCATGGTAGAGAAACAGCTTGATGAGAGTGTTGGCACAGCAGCGAAGTACGAGTGACGTCTAAAACCAGGAGACGATAAGTCATAAGTAGCAAAAATCTGTTATCTCACCCGACAAATCTAACTCTTGCCATTTTCTTCCACACTTCCACTAACCTTAGTATTATCCAAGAGCAATAAGACCTTTCCACGTGAATGTTCTACTCAGCTACACTCGTGTGTCGTTGAATTTTGTGCCAAACCTCTGGGAACTTTAGCCGTCTGCTGCTATACGTTCCCCGGGGGAAGACTTTGTTGGCTGCTGCACAAGAGGCAGACGGAGGTGATGATGGGGAGGGTGAGGAAACCAGGGCACATTTCCTGTGGAAATGGGGTTATCACTTCAACAATTACTGGTGCAATTACAGTGGGCGGCCTGCACAAGCCTGAGAACAAAGCCTATAGGCACACAGATGGGCACTAATGAGGACGCGCTCGGGTACAAGCACATGGCAAAATCCTTAAAGGAAATACATGTATGCATGTGTTTGATAGTCCAATGATATCGCTGACTTATTAGTGTCTTTCTTTTAGGATAAATTCTACAGAACTGTAAGGTTTATTATCAGCTACGCAGATGATACACAACTATATCTATCAGTGAACCTAGATAACTATGGTCCCATAGAGGTGTTGTGTGACTGCTTAGAAAAGGTAAATTAATGGATCAGTGAAAACTTCCTTCAACTAAATCAGTGTTTCTCAATTTGCGGTACATGTACCCCGAGGGGTACGGGATGGCTCTAAGGGGGTGCTTGAGAGAGAGAGAAAGCAATCTTTCTAAATGTCGACAAAGTATAATTGCGCTTTGAACGCGTTTCCATCCAAGGTTGTTTTGGAGGATCGTAACTCCCGTGAAATCTCATCCCGCGAGACTTTGCTGCAGGAAGGCGGACACGCCAAACCTCCTTATAACACTCATTATTTTCAAGTCTAATGCTAAGAAATGTCTGGGTCTCCTCTTCTGTTCACACGTACCGCGCCATGATTTCTCGAAGAGACGTGGTCATGTGACCAGGTACGTCACGTTCTGTGATGTGTATTTGCGGAAAAAGTGTTTCCATGGCGCTTTTGCGACACATTTCAATATCAAAACGTCTGAAATTCCTTCTCATGAAAGCGTAAAAACTTTTTAGCGATATTTGAGTGCTTTTTTTTTTTCAAAATTCAGGTGTTTCCATTAACAGTTTTTATTGCGCTATTTAGTATTTGCACATTTCTATGGGTCATGGAAACGCAGCTAGAGAAAGAGAGAGAAATAAAGAGGAAAATTAAGAAATGAAAACATTAAAAATATGGGTTTTATCATTTTTATTTTCAGTTAAAAATAATTATAATAATAATGATGTTTAAAATGATTTTGATTAGAACATGAACTGAAAATACAAGGGTCCGTCTTGCTCCCTCACCAGGCGGGAGATGTGAAATGATAAAAACTATAGAAATAAATCTATTCAGGAGGCACTAAATACTGTTTAATTCTACTTATTTACAAAGTGAGATTCTTTAAAATGTGTGTTATCACAGTGCTACGTTTTTATAAATTATCCTTGTGCTCTATAGTTGTTTTTTTATAGAATTCTAAGCAAAAAGTTGTAGTCGGGCAAAGGGGGGACTGGAGCCAAACAAGTTTGAGAATCACTGAACTAAATCATGATCAGATGGAGGTGATTGGACCTTAGGCCTCCATCTTTAAAAGCTAAAGACCAAGTCAGAAACATCTTCTATCACCTAAAGAACAGAAGATCAGGAGGAGCTGGTCCATGCTTTTATCTCCAGTAGACTGGACTATTGTAATGTTCTTCATCAAACATCTACAGCTGGTTCAGAACAAAGAGGTCAGAGGTCATTAGTCCACTTTTAAAGTCTTCACTTGGCTCCCAGTCAGCCTCAGAATAAACTTTAAAGTTCTGCTGCTGGTTTATAAATCTGTGAATGGGTTTGTATGAAGGAAAATATGTTGAAAAATGTGAGAGCTTGTAGAATCTTTATTTTTATGAGACAGTTCACATGCATGTTCATTGTTTTATTGCTTTGTCACATCATACAGATTGTAGATTTTGTAAAATACATTAACCACTTGACCACTGCATCAGCTGTCAGCTCTAGATCCTCATCTCCACATAGCGTTAACTTAAATATAAACAAGGAGAATCACTCTCCATGACTATTTTTGTTCATAAATGACTCAAACAACCTTTTTCTAACAATCTGTGGAGGCAAATTTCAGTATCCTGCCTTTACAGTGAAGAAAAATGACTTTGTTTCATTCATATCACCGGCTGCTGCGCGAAAAAGACACAGCGCTCTATCTCCAAATCCTCGCTTCTGATTGGTCAATCCCACACATGGGGAGCAGGGAGGGGAGGGGCCATTTCTACGAGCACTAATCAGTTTTGCTACAGACGTCTCGCAAAATGTGTTGCAAAACTCAAACAGATTCACATGAGAAAAGCAGTTTGTGCATCTGTAGCGGTAGATTGGAAAAGTTGTAACTGGAGAGTTGTGGTTGTAAACCATCATTTACGCAAGTAATTAAAAAACGTGAATAAATGTTGGATTAGAAGTTTGCAGCTGTAACTTTATGTGTAAATATCAGTCTATACATTTTTTCTCATCATTTGTGACGTTTCGATATTGAAATGTGTCGCAAAAACGCCATGGAAACACTTTTTCCGCAAATACACGTCACAGAACGTGGTGTACCTGGTCACATGATGTGAGGTATCTGGTCACGTGACCACTTCTCTCCGGGAAAACACGGCGCTGTACATGTGAACAGAAGAGGAGACCGGGACATTTAAAAATGATACCTGCCACATTAGACGTGAAACAACTCAGGAATGTGGAGAGTTCTAAGGAGGTTCTGCGAGTCCGTCGTCCTGCAGCGAAGTCTCATGGAATGAGATTTTACGTGAGTTACGAAGCTCCAAAACAATCTTCACTGGAAATACGTTGCAAAAATCTGTAATGGAAACACAGCTAGAGACTCATTATTAGATCGTTAAAAAAAAAAAAAAATATATATATATATACCGTATTTTTCGGACCATAAGGCGCACCGGATTATAAGGCTCACTATCAATGAATGGGTCTGACCGGGTCTATGTTCATACATAAGGCGCACCGGTTTGTTATTATTATTAAGGCTCATTAAGCAAAACAAAATAGTCAGATAAGTCAAACTTTATTCAACTCATTCACAATAAATCTCAACATTGTTCAGGTTTAACACACAAATATAGAACGTTACACTGACTTTTTCAGTTCAGTATGTTGAAGCACAGTACCGGTACAAATCATTTTTGAGAAAATGAAAGGATTTTAAATTCGCCTTGTAGTCCGACAAATACGGTATATATTCTTATGACCCTTCACATGTTTTCTGTGGAAAATTATATTATACTATTTCAAAATTAGGTGAGTTCAAATAATTATTCTGCCGTTAATTTTCTATTATTTTCGTTAATATTAAGTCGAGATTCCTGCTGTTGAAATTATTCTGCAAAACAAAGATAACCAAAGTCCATGTTCTTAACAACATGTTCAATAACAAAATAAAGGGAGAAGCATTGATGCCATTCTTTTCTTTAAGAATCTAAAGGTTTTTGTTCTGTTAAAAGCTTTCAAGATGCGTTCCTGTCATAAAAATCACTCATCGTGTCTCTTCTCTGCGACTGTTTCATTTTAATACATTCTTCCATTCATCGATTTTTTTCTCTACATCTAATAATTATAAATATACAAAAAAGAAACTTTTCTCGAGGTTAAATCCAGTTTTAAAATTGAGTTATGGAAAGAAAAAAAACATCTCTTTCTGTTGCTTTAAAAATGTAAATAAATGGTCCTTCTGTCTAAACTGCTAGCTTGACATATTTACTGTGGTATAATTTTAATAGTCTCTTAAATCTCTGTTAACCTGCATTAAACACTGGAAATCATTCTGTGCCTTAAATCTTCACGCACACGCACACACACGCACACGCACACACACACACACACACACACACACACACACACACACACACACACACACACACACGCACACGCGCACACACACACACACACACACACACACACACACACGCACACACACACACACTCAAGCATACCAGAGCAGAATTATAACCATACACACAGACGACGTCTGGACTGTGTCACCGGCGGGCCAGACCCACGTGGACAGCTTGACCTCTGACCTTCACACAAATGATTATTCATCATCATCTATGCTGACACACACACACGCACACACACGCTGAATCTATTCTTTTTACGACAGTGTTCCTAGGAACACTTTTTATTCTCACACAAACACTTCCTCTCCGTCTCTGATTGCCTTTAAAAGACACCAATAGTTAAACATGATAAATTTCACAGTGTAAATGTGTTCAAAACCCAGACCGAACTTTATGTAGGGTGACTATATTTTGATTTCCAAAAAAAGGACATTTGGGCATCTTCTCACTCAAAGTACTCGATGTTTTCTTGAATCCACCTTGTACCGGTTATTGTCCATAAGGATTAAGTCAACCACCTTTATTATGCATTATAACAATCTGTCCTTGAAAAATCTCAAATATTGAAACAATTACAAATATCTCCTCCTAGAAATTAAAATAAATTTAAGAAATGAAAGCAACTCAATGCTTACATAAGAGTCAATATTCATTACATATACACTTAAGTGAATAATTAGCTTTATTCTGTCTGATTACATTAACTTTCTATATTCTAAGTTTGTCCCAGTGGTTCTTTGGTTTTTTAATCCCTCTCTGAACCTCCATGAGGTTTGATCATCCAGAAGGATCTTCATGATGATATTTATCACTGAATTCCACCAGTATTTGGTCTTTTTCAGCCCATCTTGGACTTTAGTCTCTCATCAAAACAAAGCAGCATCTTAAATGATTCTGCCACTTGTGAGTAAAATTACTGTAATAATAACATGATAGTAACTGTAAAGAGCAAACATTTAGCTTTCAGATACTGCTGAAATGTATCTGATAGAGCAAATATTAGCGGCGTTACGGTCATTTAAATTAACGTGTTCCCCTAGATGCGTTCAGGGACCCTGGGAAACCCCGACATTCCATATGGACTCAATCCACTTTATTTTAAACAGAATGTAAATGATAGAATCCCAGCACAGATCTTATAACTGATCATTTAAAGTGTGTCTTATATGGAGACGACAAAACGCACACTTCCTGAAACAGAGTTTGTCCGACTCCTCATCAGAACAGATGCATAAGTAGCCATGTGTTTTACTTCAACGTTCAGTTTCTTGGCCCAAACCAATAACAAAGGCATGTGTGTGTTAGCCGCTATGTTAATGAGCTGTGGATTTTCCCACCTCTGAAACACGGAAGCTGCTCTGCATTAAAACAAAACTAAAATAAACACAAATGTGACCATTTTAAAAACATCCGATACTGTTATTTGAAGCAAGGAGCGCTTTCTTTACCAATTCAACAGGCACGTTTTGCACCAAAAAAAAAACGTAATCGCCATTTTCTCAGAAAATTTCTGTTTTTACAACATACGTGCGCATGCGTCTGCTACATGGGTTAACAACAACAGTCACCCGGAGCACGGTTAGCCTTTAGCCTAGCATGTTGACAGTTTGGTAGTATTACACAAAAAAAGAAAGCAAAGGATCGCAATTTGTAATTCCTGTAACGTGGAAATAAGTCTTGGTGGGGCTGCAAACAAAACATTACCTTATTCACCTTTTAAGAAACCACCACACTGCTGAGTATGCAGCATTTGAAGTTAGCAATCAAGCTAATGCTAAAGCTAAAGCTAGCGGGAGCAAAGAGTAAAATACAGCAATAAGTCTGAGAACAACCATTGAATTACCCGTTGACTTTTGAAAATATTACACACCTTTTTCATAGAATGTTTTGCTTTTATCCTGTAATTTGTTGCAATATATTTTCAATTGCCAAATACAGTGTTCTCGTAGGAGTTATTATTCTTCCTCTGCAACTCATTTGTCGTGGAACTCCTCCTAGGCTATTAATGCAGCACTAATAACACGTATGTCATCTCATAGGGGCAATGTTAAGGATGTGCATTCAACCTTTTTGAAGCCAAAATGTTAAGGTCAAAGTCAAGGTCGAGTCAAGTTTGAAAATCCAAAATTTTCCATATCTCTACAAATATATATTGTACAAATCTGATGCTTACATTTATGAAAAGCTCATCTCAAGTGGAGTATTTTATTTACTTGGACCAAAGCTGTATGACCTACCATTAAAAAGATTGGTAGGGGTCAAAGTTCATGACATCACAAAAAAAACAAAAAAATGCTTTTTTTCTCTATAACTTGGCCACAAATTGAGATACAGTGCTCAGACTGGTACCATTGAACAACATTTCCTTTCAATGGTCAAGGTCATATTTCAGGTCAAGGTCAGTCTTTTGTTTTTCCTGCATTATTACTTTCAATTTAAGAGGTAAAAAGAACAAAGTTGTCAACAAATCCAGATACAGGTTGTCATTTTTGCCAATTTTTTCAAATTGCCAAATACATATTCACCTTGCGAATACAGGTCTTGCCTAGTTTTTAGATTGATTTTTTTACATTTAAATATTCACAACGCTGCTGCGTTCGGACATTTCATTTTATTTTTGCAATACTAGGAAACTTAAAACCCAGGACACTTTATTGGTGGTTTAAGGTGTTTTGTTAGTTTGTCCTGTAGATTATCATTTTATCGTCTACCTCAGACCTAGTGATTTTCTTTATTTGTCAAACCAAAATACTGCTGTGCGCTTTATTTTTTTTGTCAAATAGCTCCAAACAGGTCTGCAGTAAAACTTGTTGCACAAATTTATTTTGGTTTTAAAATGTAAAAAATGAAAGACTAAAGAAACTGATATATATATATATATAATTTAGTATTTCGGACAATGCTCTAAACTTTTCATTTATGAATGAGATAACTACCTCATGTGGAGTTAAAACAAAACGTTTGTATTGTTTCACAGGTATTGTTCAATGTTTTCCAATAAAATAAGATTGGAACGTCCAAGTTGTATGATGTCAGATCGGTGATCGGCCAGAAAATTGCAATCAGTGCACCCCATTACGTGCGTTAACCCACTAGATTTCTCAAGCATGTGTTGAACCATCTTGAAACCATTTCTACTTTGTGGCTCGGCTTCAAAGCCCAAGAGATAAATGTCCTTCTTCTTCTTCTTCTTCTTCTTCTTCTTCCTACTACTGTCCATTCTTGCTTTGATTAAATTCTCTACGTCTTACACATGACATGTGTTCTGATGGTTGGGGACAGCTGTGAGTTTGATGGAGATCTACAGTAATGTGGAAGGTCATATTTTGGAGCGTCTCCAGTCTGATAGCCATAGCTCACTATCTGTAAAGGTTTTCTAAACAGGAAAAGGAAGTCTGACTTCCACGATTTTGTGGTGCAAGTCTGATCTTTCCATCAGTGACAAAACCTAAAAAAAAAAAAAAACTCAAATTCTTGTGGTTTTGTCCTGTGTTCACAGTCTCCAGAGTTTCACACTGTTAAATACAAATGTAGAGGTTTAATCTTGTAGTTTATGTAACGTTAATCCAAACAGAAACAGTTGTTTTACACTGGATTAAATTGTTCCAATAGAAACTGGAAACTGACTGTTTTCAAACATAAAAACCTCAACAACCGTAAATAAAAAAAGATCATCAACTGGAGCAAATGGAAACACAAAGGAATCCCCAAGCTACGTCGCATACTTCCTGACAAACTTTTTTATAATTTACCCTCAGAACATGGCAACCCTGAAACTACATCATGCTATTCAAAAGAATATCTCCATGGAACAATTAAACAACAATTCACAGTTTAGAAGACATTGTTTTAAATCACAACCTGTTCAAAAAAGCCATAGTGTTTACATATATGTGTGTGATCATGTTCCTGTATATGTATGCATATATGGACGCGTGTGAATTACTTTATCTAAAATGTTCATTTGACTTTTTTCTGATTTACGGTTGGACGTAACTCGATTGTTTGCTGATTTGTTGAGTAATTAGCTGTGTTTCCATTACAGATTTTCACAAAATAAAAGCAACATTTCTAAATGTCGACAAAGCATAATTGCACTTTGAACGCGTTTACATTGAAGATTGTTGTGGAGCCTCGTAACTCCCGTGAAATCTCATCCCGCGAGACTTCGCAGCAGGAAGACGAACGCTCAGAACCTCCTTAGAACACACTGTATTCCTTTGTTGTTTCACGTCTAATGTGGCAGTAATAATAAAATAAAGAATAATGCTAAGAAATGTCCCGGTCTCCTCTTCTGTCTACACGTACCGCGCCATGTTTACTCAACGAGAAGTGGTCATGTGACCAGGTACGCCATGTTCTGCGACGTGCATTTGTGGGAAAAGTGTTTCTGTTGCGCTTTTGCGACATTCCAATATCGAAACGTCTGAAATTCCTCATCATGAAACCATTAAAACATCTTAGCGATTTGATTTTTTTTTTTTAAATTCAGGCATTCCCATTACCAGTTTTTATTGCGCGATTAATATTTTTCGCATTTCCAGGCATAATGGAAACAGCTATTGACTCTTTCCTTTCAGGTAAATAGATTTAGGTGGGTGGGGGAGCTAGATTTGTCGTAGTTTTTCGTTTTGTTGTTAATATGTGATAAAATAATTTAAAAACTACACATTTAATGGACTTTTTGTAACTGACCTCTGTCATATTTCCAAGCTTAAACAATAAAACCGCATCAATAAATGTGAAATCTTTCCCTCAACACAAACACAAACCCAGAATGCCATCACAACCCTCCTATGTTTCCTACATTACACATCCTGTGTCTCCAGCTTGCTCTAATCTACAGCTAATGAGCTAAACTAATGGTCAAAGGGAGTTTTTTAGCCGCGTTCAAGCCACCTGCTGCTGACTTTGCAGCTGGCCTTCAAGTCAAGTGTGCCTTTGTGGATTAAATTCCCTAATGCTGTTAAAGTGAAAGGAATGCTGTGAGAAATAGCTCTATTATAGCTCTATGCCAAGTAGAAAGAAATCACATTACACGCATTACAATCCAGACCAGTTTAGTCATTGTTGCTCTTTATTATGACCTTGTTCTTGTTTTATATCAAACTTTCATTCATACATAAAATAGATTATTTTTTCTCCAAAAAAAACCAATACCAGTGCCTTATTTTAACACTAAATCTCTCTCAGGGGGAGGGGATATTATATCTGAGGATGTTAGGGATTGTTGTTGCCAAAACAAGGCAGTAATTAGTCTTTTCTATTGGCCAACGTCCAGAGAAATCAGAAAACCATTGAGCAAAGAGCTGCTAATCTGAGTTTAAATGTGTCAGTAAGAAATCTGATTTAGCCTCAAAGTCAAGGATTGTGTTTAAAACGTCATACTAACGTACTACTCATACTAACGTACAAATAATACTAACGTACAAATAATACTAACGTACTACTCATACTAACGTACTACTCATACTAACGTACTACTCATACTAACGTACTAATACTAACGTACAAATCATACTAACGTACTACTCATACTAACGTACAAATCATGCTAACGTACTACTCATGCTAACGTACTACTCATGCTAACGTACTACTCATACTAACGTACAAATCATGCTAACGTACTACTCATGCTAACGTACTACTCATACTAACGTACTACTCATACTAACGTACTACTCATACTACGTACGTTAAAAACAAAGTCATAATAAAGAGCAACAATGATTAAACTGTACGAGTACACTAGTCATACTCAACCGTCCCATGATGCATTGCAAGCGGAACGTAAAATGTTCCTAGGACCGGCTTCAAGCAAAAAAAATCAAACATCCCCTTTTCAAAAGAAAAGCATCTCTTCTTGTCTTCCATTAGTTTTTTGTTTTTTTTTTAACCCTTTTGTAAATAAGGCTCTTATTTTGAAGTTAACAGGAAGTTTAGTTACAATGGAGAGTCTCCAAAAATCTCCTAAATGTTGTTTTATGGATCAAATGAGCACATGTTGATATTCTACTTCAGGGATGGACAACAATATCATTATTTATGTCAGCATTATAATAATAACCAATCAGAGCATTAACACAGGGGGGGAAATAGTTATGTCTTTTTTGTCTTTATCTGGTTTTGCTGTTTTTTTCAGTTTTTGTTATTTTTGTTGTAAATATGTGTACATTTCTGTCATTTTCTACATTTTTGTTGTCGATTTCTGTGTTTTCTTGTCATTTTTGCAATTTTCTTCATAGTTTGTGTGTCTTTGGTGCTATTATGTGTTGTTGTTGTTTTTTGTATTTTTGTCAATTTGTGTATTTTTTTGTGTACTGTTGATTTGTGTGTTTTGGGACTGACTTCGTGTATTATGTTGAGCTATAAATTCCTTCCAACGTCTAGAAATAAAACATTTTGTAATTTGTTTTGGGGCTGCACAAAATTAGACCGAGGGCCACATGTGGGCCCCGGGCCACCAGTTGCCTGTATCTGTTCTACTTGCTCACTTTATGCCTTAAAATGTTTTCAGAACTTTAGAGAGACATTTAGCCTCAGTGTGTTTCAGGTTTTTGTCGTTTGTACGAAATGCATCTTGTAAAACTTGGAAGTATACTTCAGTGAGAATGTTCACCATACTAATGATCCTTATAGTATTTAATAGACAGTATATACTCATTGTGTGTGTAGTGTGTAGACTGTCTTCAGAGGATGAAGAAAAACACGTCTAAAGGGCAAAAGAGGCTTCGCTCTGAGTAATTGTTCAACTTCTTCAGTTTTAAAAACCTTTGCTCACATTAAGCCCTTTTTTAAAAAGACTGCAAGTAATTTTTTGTCACACATCAGTCCCAGTAAAACACAATTATCCACAACATCCTGAGCCGAGAGCCCTAAACGTAGTGGCCTACATAGAAAAAGATCTGAAAGAATAAATGAATAATCAAGCATCTCATGCTTTTAATATTGTTCTGAAAGGCTTTTTGTGATTTCATTTTATTGGACTTCAGAACTAGAAAAATAAAGTATACACTCACCAACATGAACAGTGAGGGTGTAAGAATAAAATCGACCAATATTGCCATATTTCACTGAGCGATTAACTTTTTGAAAAAAAACGTAAACATCTGCGTAGCACGTAAATACCCAGTCACTAGGTGTCAGTGAACCAAATAAAACCTGGTTAAACTACCTCACTCCTCAATGTATTTTAGCTTCATTTCCATAAAACATACTGTACTGGACAATGTTATAGATATATGTGGTTACTTTTTATTTAAGAATTTAAGAATGTCTCAGAATCACCATTTTGTACTTGTAAAGGTGAAATTTGGATTAATATCATGATATATCGCGATGTATATTGTATTGTGTAGTATCGGGATACATCGTATCGTGACATGCCAATTGTGGGTCGTATCGTCAGATTTATGGCAACGTACACCCCTAATGAACAATATACACAACAGAACCAGGTTATTCCTAACATAAAATCAGAATCAAACAAGGAACATGCAACAGATTGGACAAAACAAAAGCGCAAATGTTTAATTTTTTATATCATATTTTCAAACAGAGCCGTTATTGCTCATGTTGAGCCTGGAATTTTAGGGAAATTCTACTATTTTTCTCCATCAATCAGCATTTATTTAAAATCAACAGCATCACATCAGCCAAGAGCTGCTACAATACAGTCAATTAGATTAAAATGAATTCAACTCAATGTAATTTACACAGTACCAAAGGCAATGCAGTCATTTTGTGGAATATTTAAAGGAATATCTAACCGTCCTAAATGAGTGTGATGCTGCACAGCTGCACCTAGTTCTTCCTCTGCATTAAAAGCACACACAGCTCTAATGAGCTCCGAGTGGCAGCAGCTGTTTGTAGTTTTGCATTTTTATCAATGGGAGAAACCAGGCAACACATGGGGATTTACTTTACACACTGTATTAAACAATAAAAGGAGGGGTTCACGATGCAAAAACTACATTTCACATCCGCAAAGCAGCGTGAATCTGGACACTGATGAACGGATGTATCGTGGATGACAAACCAAGTAATTTGCATATTAATATCTTCTAGACATTCATTACAGTTATTTTACAATTTAGGAATCTGTCCAAAAAAAGAATAAAAGGGAATCATCAGCATGAAGGTGAAATATCAAAGCCTGCGTCTCTATTCATATCAAACAGGCTCTTTTGATTCAGTTCCACTTTTCTCTGGCGACTGATTAACAGTAAATTTTCTATTGAAAACCAATTCTGGAAGAAGTAAATGTGCTATGAATAAAACATGATTTAGCCTCTTGGTGCACTAATAGATTCACTCGCTGACTTAATAGACCAGCCACAGTTCCTCTGAGCTTTTAGTGTTCTATTACATGGTCATGGTAAGGGTTCTGTGGTTTATTATAGGACTGTTTCCTTCTAAGGAACCTACGATTCGGTTCATTACGATTCAGGATGAAACGATTCAATTATTCAACGATTATCACGATTCTTTTCTCCCCCATTTCAAATTTCTTTTTAAAGTGACCAAACAAAATGTATCTCTATTGTCTTTATTTATGTCAAATCACCAAATCCAACAGTAATCATACGACTAAAGAAGCAAATATAAATATAACTAAAATATTAGCTTATTCAGCTAATTCAATCTGAAACAAACAAAAGCTACTTAATAAAAATATAGACTTCCAAACAAAATCTTCAATGATCTGTACAAATCCCACAAGAAACCAAACATTTTGCTATCCATAAACTTTATAGTTATTTTGTAAGAAAAGGAGCTGGTCAACATGCTCTCAATTAAGTGTGCTACGCTGTGTCTGTGTTTAAAGATGGGTCAGGTGGGTGGCCAACATTGCTGCCGACCCCTTGTGCCATCTGTCTTGGGTGGGTCCCCACCCTCGGGGTGCACTGAGGACAGTCCGCTAAGGTCAACAGTCGCACCGGGGGCTCCGTAACGGCCGTAGAACAGAGCGAGGTAACCTACTGTCGTCCGCGGCCCGGGAAGTGACGAGTTGGGAGCGGGGCGGCGCTGTAAAGCTTGCTGCCCCAGATTCACAAGCCACCATCAATGCCGGGCCCTCCCAGGGCGACTCGTAGCAGGTTGTGACGCACCGCTACAGAGGGAATGCACCCATGGAGGGCCAGCCAGGGACCAAGACCACGGCGTCAGGAATGCACAGATTCCTCTTGGCCAACTTTGAAATCATAGGATACATCTTGCGGCATGCGCAACTTTAACTTTTGTTCTGCAAGCAGCGACCATTTAGTTATTATGACATACAATCATTTTTGAACAATTTATGAATCATTATCGAATCGTCTCACGTTGAATCCCGATGAATCTAATAAAAATTACGCCAACTATCGTGGGTCGGTCCCGCACTGAGGACAATCCGCTCCGGTCGGCAGTCGCACTGAGAAGTGACGAGTTGGGAGCGTGGCAGCGTTGTAAAGCTTGCTGCACGAGAGCCACGAGCCACCTTTGACGCCAGGCCCCCCCAGGGCGACCCATAGCCGGTTGCGACGCACTGCTGCAGAGGAAATGCGCCCAGCGAGGGCCAGCCAGGGACCAGGACCACGGTGTCAGGAATGCACAGAAACCTCTCGGCCAACTTTGAAATCATAGGATACATCACTTGATTCTTCTTCTTCTTTCTCAGTTATTGGCGTGTTGCAACCAACTTGAATAGGTGCATATTGCCAGTTAGTCTACATGTTTTATTATGTCTTAGATGCTTTTTGATCTTCTTGTTTATATTCCAGCACTTGATTCTTTCAAACGCTAGCTTTTAACCAGGATTAATGACTCTCACGTACAGTAACGAGCCAAAGAATCTGTGTATCATTCGTTCATTTGTTTTTCATTATGTAACAAAAACATGAAAAAAAATTGCTTCCAAAACCAAAATGAAAAAACGGAAAACACCTTGCTTTTCAAATTCAAGCTCTTTTGCTTCGATACAGAAAAAAAACCGAAAACGAACACCTTTATTCGTTTTCTCCATTACCGATTTGCCAAAGTACGTGACCTGGAAGTGTACTCTCATTCAACGCTAACGGCTATGCTAATAGCACTTCGGCATGACAAGATCGCTGCTTCCAACTGTGCATCCGAAACACGTCCTCTTCGCTTTAGCTGGTGTTGGACACAGAACCTTCTCACTGACATTTCAGAGGATTTAGAGACTCATAAGTGTTGCAGAGCTAAAGATATTGCGGAATGTGTAACGCTTGCGTTCTCACCTTTAACTTTTAATTATCATTACTGATAGAACAGCTAAACTCAAATGACAAACTCTGTACAGACATGTTGTTAGTGTGTTGGCATTCATGCATGTGTGTCTAAAAGTGATCTGTAGGGGATTGGGAGGTAATCAGGCATGTATTTGAGCATTTAAAGCTGTTTGTTACAGACACATGAAGCTGTCGACTCAGTCAGACTAATTACACTTCACCAATCAGAGCAAATCTTTCAAACGGTGAAAAGACCTCCTGCTCTGCAAGACTAAAAGGTCTTAACGTTGAGTGTATTTGACATTCAACTTGCCACCCTGTCTGGTTCTGAAGTCAGAATAGTCTCAACGACACAACAATAGATGAAAGGAGAGAAGACGGTTTCACGCTGAGGTTCTACGGCTGCTTTTTGCTGTGAACTCATCAGTGTCATGTTATCCACTGCATGCTTCACTTGATCATATGCTGCACATCAATGTTGGCTCAAGTCCCCCCTTTGTCCGACCACTTTTTGCTCAGATTTCTGTGAAAAAACAACTATAGAGAATAATGATGAAATTAATTAGTAATAACATACTGTACATTTTAAAGAATCTCATTTTGTAAATAAGTGAAATTAAAGAGTATTTAGTGGTTCCTCAATACATTTATTTTTATAGTTTTTATCATTTACTGTCATTTCCCTCCTGATGTGAGACCAAGACTGACTCTTATATTTTCAGTTCATGTTCTAATTATTATTATTATTATTATGTGTGTTTGTGTCATTTTGTGTATTTTGTTGTTCGTCTGTTCTTTTTATTATTCAGGAGATTTTTCTCGTATTTTGTTTTTTTGTTGTCGTATTTATGTGGTGTTGGTATTATTTCGATTATTATCTCTCAGTGTGTGTTTGGTGTCATTTGTTTGTTTCTTATGTCGTTTTTGTATGTTTCTCTGTTATTTGTCTGTATTTTGTAGTAATCTTGTGTATTTTTCTCTCATCTTATTTTCTATGTTTTTGTTGTTTTGTGAGTTGCTGGTAACGTTTAGTATGATTATCATTTTTAACTAAAAGTAAACATCATAATGCCATATTTTTTAATGCTTTCATTTGTTAATTTTCCTCTCTCTCTCATTCTCTCAAGTACCCCCTGTAGTGCTATCGCATACCCCTAGGGGGTACATGTACCCCCATTTGAGAAACACTGCTCTAACCATTAGTGGTAATATGATGGTTTAGGTGTTTTTGAAGTACCGGTACATTGTTTTACTTTGATAATTTACTAATTAGTTTTAGACAGCATTACAGTTTGAATAGGTACTTTTGGGTTTATGAATTAAAATAAGGGGTTGATCATTGGCAAGCTATCAAACATGACCTCTCCACTGAGTATATGACAACTGCAAACTGTAATAACATATTTACAACAAAAGTCATTGTATGACAAGTAGGGATGTAACGATTAATTGTAAGGCAGTTTAAAATTGATTCATAGGAATCACGGCTCATATTAATACTCTGAAAATTGAATCACAGTTCTTTTTTTAAACAGCAGATGGCGCTATATATTTATCCTTCTCTTGTCCAGAAGAGTAGGCGGCAGGCGGAATATCTGCTACTACTTTCTTTCTGGCCACCTTCTACTCTTAAACATGTTCATAAATGATTCCCCCTTTAGCACCAAAAGAATATCTGTAATATTACATGAATATCTGTAAGAGTCACGTTTTTCTATTAGCTCTGTCTGCTAGCATAGCATCTTTTCTTCACTGCAAGAATATCTGCATGCCAATCGACCACTGGGTTACCAGCGCCCTCTGCTTGTCCAAACAAATATCTGATGTAAATACAGTGCAATGACTGGTATTTTTTAACGTCTAATTGTTAAGGCACAAAATACATTTTCAGTTGCACTTTTAAAAAGAAAAAGAACTGCAGTTTTGCATTGTTTACTATAGAACCAGAATTTAAATTAATAGGCTTCTTCTTCATTTGTGTTATTCCTTTATTTATTTCATTCAAGATTTATTTTTAGTTAAATTGCATTGTTTTGAATAGTTTATCAAGGGATTCTTGACAATTCAAAATAGAAGGAAGTTTCATGCCAATCTTTTTCTAAATTTTTCTTCATTGACAATAAAGATCATTTCTACTCAACAAAATGCCTACACACGAAGAAAGTAATACTGAGAAACCTAAAAATGTAGCAGAAATTAAAGGACCGTTAAATCATTAGACTGCATGAGATATGCGACTGGGAATAAAACATGGAACTAACGTTTGTGACAAGAACCACATAAAATGTGAGTGCCAGCGCCCTCACATCAAACCAAAAAGAAAATATGAAGGTTATCTTTTTCCTGGATTCACAGCGTCTGTTTTTTTAAAACTTTTTCTGCGCAGGTTGCAAATAATGTTT
This sequence comes from Gouania willdenowi, assembly GCF_900634775.1. Classification (NCBI taxonomy): domain Eukaryota; kingdom Metazoa; phylum Chordata; class Actinopteri; order Blenniiformes; family Gobiesocidae; genus Gouania; species Gouania willdenowi. The sequence continues at coordinate 38,133,150 of NC_041050.1, read as the reverse complement.
CATTATTTCCTGTATTTTTGACTACTGCACTTTTACATTTGTTCTCATGCAGGTAATTAGTTTAATTTAGTTTGTGATTTTTGATTGATTATGATGTTACTTGTTCCCTGTTGATTCAATAAATCTTAAAATGTATTATTTGTCATGAATTTTTTTTTTTTTTTTGAGGGGGGCAATGTGTGTAAATTAACCTTTGTTTAAAAAGTTTGAGAACCACTGGTTTAATCACTGGTAATAGTTTGATGTAAAAAAGACTTCAGTAGCTGTGATACCTCCAGGTCAAAGGGGGCGTCTCCACACTGCCATTGTTCCTTCATTGTTCCTGCTTTTGTCTAAGCATTCTCGTCTTTTCAGGACATCGCAACTGATGGAGCATTCCTCGTGTTCCAACCGCTGCTGCTGCTGCCAAAAACAGTTCACGAGTAACATACGACCACGAGATAATAACGTAGGACATTCAAGGATTTCCTCATCCTATGGTTTGACCCTTCAAGAACCTTTCATTAGAACCTTCCATGTGGATTCTGAGCCTGTCCAAGTCAGACTGCCTTTGAGATGTACGGCCACGTTTTTAATCCGGAGACATCAAAGCCAAAGCTTAGAGCCCACTCAGGCTGCTTGATGACAGATAGGTGTCCCCATTCCTCACATACCTTTAGGAACTACACGCACGCACACCATGAGGAGGTTTCTGTGCACTCCTCTCTGGTGAACATATTTTGACTTCATTGGATACGACACTCAACCCCCTCTGGAAATGATTAAAGACAAGTCAATTCTCCAGACACATCTCATATTAAAGCTGCTGGAGACAATCGAGGTAGGAATGAAGTATAACCACTTCTATGCATCGGTCCACTGGACTCCACATCCCACAATGCAATGCGCCTGTTTACAGTGGAGACCATATAAAAACACCACCGTTTTAATTCTCTAGTAACAAGTTTGATCCATCGTCTATCGGTCATGGTTCAGTAGCCCATCTTAGATCTACCTACCTCAGTCAGTAAACAACCATAATAAACAAAGTTCAGTCTAACGTTTAGAACTAATCTTTCCAACAGTAAAAGGACCTTAAATGTGATTGCACATTTTATGTTGTTTCTATGAGTTTTTAAGAAGAAAGTCATCATTTTTACGTAAGTGGATTAGGGCCAATTTTGATGGAGAAAATAATTTTGGGCAAATCAAGATTAAAGTTGAAATTTTGAGAATAAAGTCAAAATTATGAAAATAAACTCAAAATACCATATGGTGATAAAAGTCGAAGGTTGCTAAAAGTCAAATCTACGGAAGCTGACTAGGGCCATTCACCATATATTCCAACAGTTTCCATCCAAATTGGTCCTAATCTGTTTCCGTAGCTCCTCAATATCCACAGATGTAATGAATATTCCACCTCTTCCAAACTTCACTGATTTTTCCTTCTGAACATCTTACGCCATGTTTATAAGATCAAAAAGAAAGAATCTTTTTGTTATTAAACCCAACTTTGAAGTAGAGTTTAACGCATTCATCGATATCAATCAATCAATCAATCTTTTATTTGTATCATAACCAATGGTATCTCAAGACACTTTACAGTAGAGCAGTCTTAAGGACGGACTCTTCATTTTATGGATACACACATATGCATATATACGTATATACACATACATTTGTATCCCACACAAAATACACAGCATTTTGTAGACGGCCACGATCTGCTGTTTGTTGTCATATGGTGAATTGGCCCTCGTCAGCTTCCGTAAATTTGTCTTCATTAGCAGACCTTTGACTTTAATCTCAACATTACATTTAACATGTATTCTCAAAATTTCCACTTTGATCTCGACATTTCCACTTTGATCTCGACATTTCCACTTTGATCTCGACATTTCCACTTTGATCTCAACATTTCCACTTTGAACTCGGTATTTCGACTTTATTCTTGATTTAAGAAATTATTTTCTGATAAAAACATTGGCCCTAATCCGCTTCCATACAATTTTCCTTTTTTCCAAAAAAAAAAAGGGGGGGGGTGGTACAACAGAAAAAGTTTGGTAACCACTTATTGGTATCCAATCCACACAGTTGTGCACTTTGTTCTTAGCAGAGCTTAACAACAGCCACTTTTCTTTCATAATAGTGAAGAATAGTGGACGACTGGACAAGTAAACCATCAGCTTCACAGCGTTTAAGTGGCAGGAAATTTTTTTACTAATTACACCAATTTCACAACAAAAAAAAAAAAAAAAACTTGTGTGGCGATGAGAAGGGAAGTGACCCTAATATCAAACTCCCACAGAGAGAAAGACGTGCACATGTGCATGTTTGAGAGCTGAGTTATCTTCCTAATCACTTACATACTTATCATTGAAAGATGAAAGATGCATGCATACATTACAGTGCACAAGTGGAAAAGCTTTTATTTTTAAACTCACATAGTGTTTCAAACACACACACACACACAACCTGAAGCTAATGCACAGCAACGCTAATGACTTTTCCTACTTCACATTTTTAATTTGAGATTACATTAGTAGCTAAGTTCCCACCTGGGAAAATCCATCAAGGTTTTCCTTTTCCTTGCCATCACCGTTTCTAGGTCATGATTGGTTGATTCCAGCCTCATCTACTCAACCACATGTAAGAATGAGCACTGGGATGTTTTCCTACACTGACAGTGGTGAACATGATTAGAGGGAAGTTATGTTTACTGTAACGGAAACTCTCCTCAGATCCAATTCATTTGAAAGGAATTCTCTTTAAATATGGTAAAGAATGATATCTGATTTCTACTTTTAGAACTTTACAGGATTAGGGACATTTTTGATGGAGGAAATACATTTGGGCAAATCAAGAATAAAGTCAAAATATCAAGATTAAAGTTGAAATTTTGAGAATAAAGTTGAAATATAATGTCAAGATTAAAATCGGATTGGCCTTCATCAGCTAATTAACAAACCGTTGACTTTGATCACGATTTGTATTTTCAGGTTATTTTCTAAATTTCAACTTTATTCCCGACATTTCAACTTCGATCTCGACAATACCATTATATTCTTGATATTTCAGCATTAATCTCGACATTTCTTTCAACTTTATTCTTGGAATTTCGACTTTAATCTCGACATTTTGACTTTAATCTCAAAATTTCAATTTAAATCTCAACATTTCTCTTAACTTTATTCGTGGAATTTCAACTTTATTCTTGGAATTTTGACTTTAATCTCAACATTTCGACTCTAATCTTGAACATTTCTTTCAACTTCATTCTCGGAAGTTCGACTTTAATCTCGACATTTCTTTCAACTTTATTCTCGAAATTTCTTTCAACTTTATTCTCGAAATTTCAACTTTATTCTTAGAATTTCAACTTTATTCTCGGAATTTTAACTTTAATCTTGACATTTTGACTTTATTCTTGATTTACAATTGAAAATGATTTTCCCCATTAAATTTGTCCCTAATCCTCTTCTGTAGACGACAGATGAGAACATGGGTCAGAGTGTTTAGTCGTTTCCTACTTGAAGCAACAGCATCAAGTGAATCCTGTAGAAATTCTCAGAGATTGACAGAAGACGCTGCTTCCACAAAAACCACAGCAAACACATTTATGACTAAATACCAACCATGGGCAGAGCTGTAAAACCTTTCAACAAGTCAACCTCAATTCAGACACATTTTTAGCATTTGAATGGAAGATGCAGCGGTTTTCCTTATCAGCAGGAGAGCAATTTGTGTTTTATGTGGCTAAAGTGTTAAAACGAGAAGGAAAGAAGGCTCGTAATTGCTTTCTCGTCCTTTGATGAAGGTGGTTTTGTTCTGTCTGTCAGCAGATTTCTTTCACCTCAGATTTCCCTACAGATCTATTTGTAGCAGACCTTTAAAAAATGATTATTTAGCAATGTGAGTCTAGAATTTCAAACACTTGATCATCAATTTTGTCTTTATTCAGCAAATGTTAAACAAACACAGTGTCTGTGCTGCAGTGATGAAGTCAGCGAGTATAATACTAAATTATATGTATTGTATGTGTGTATTAATTCATATATGTCTTATTAGGCTTTACTTTAGTTGTCATTTTTGATTTTGCAAGTAAGCAAATTGATTCAGATGCAGTAAGATCCGTCACATCTCTTCAATCCTTCTGTCTTATCTTGACTATTGATTTTTTTGTCGCTTGTCAGTAGAAATTATGATTTCAGCTGATGAAATATATATATTTGTGTAAATGAAACTCAATTTTTACTGTTAGAAAAACTAAATTCTTAGAAAATCCTTCATTTTTTCCTGAAATTATGACATGATATTTCCCTTAATTAAATAAAAGTTGCCCTGCGACCCTGCAATAGGACAAAGCGGGTCTGAAAATGGATGGATGGAAATAAAAGTTGTGAACATAATCAAGTGTTTTAAAGAGAACACTGATGGAACTTATATCTGTCATTTATTGCTTGGATATTGTCAGTTTCTTTCATATTTTGTATTTTATTTACACTCAGAAAACTAGGGCAGAATAATGTTATCAAACTGCTCCGTGTTTGGCCCCTGAACTAAAATGAGTTTGACACCCCTGTTATAGATATTTAATTGATTTGATTAGACCTTTAATGTAAGATGGGGCTAAAACACAGAACATAGTGATGATGATCTATTCAGTACCAGTGTTTCCTGTGATGGGGAGGGAATAACCATACGAAGAGTGACAAAGATAGAAAGTTATATGGTTTTTTTATATGTTACATAAGGAAAAAGTAAAATAACATATTTTATTATAAGAAAAGGATCCTTCTTCTTACCTGAGTGTGTAAACTGGAGTCTGGGTTGAGATGCTTTCCATGCCCGGGTTAAGTTAACCCCGAGGTGGGCTAAAAGGATTATTATCATCAGCCAATTCATCCTCCTCATCATCATCATCCTCATACACACACTCTGCAGGTCCAACTCAGACTTATATGATCTGGTTCCAACACAATCTGAGCTTAAATTGCAAAAGTGATGCAAAGCTAAAAACAACAACAAAAAAAACAGTGTGAATCCTGACAGTCCAAAAGATGCAGAATCCAAACACGTTCAGCAAATCCTAAGAATACACAGCCCTCACGCCCACGTTAGCATCTGTGTGTGTGTGTGTGTGTGTGTGTGCGTTAATGTGAAAATGTATTCCAGGAGAAAGAAAAAGTGCTCTCTCTGCTGCCTCCGTGCAGCCTGACAGCTTTCTTCTGTTCTGTCTTTCGTCCCAGCTTCTCTCTGTGTGCATGTGCTTTCTCTCTCTCTCTCTCTGGGAGGTGGAGGGAGAGAGATCCCACATCTACACACACACACACACACACACACACAAGTGCAGACGCTTTCCTATTCATTGGACTCTGAGAAAACCTAGTTAAAGTGGAAATTAGCCTGACAAATCAGCATTCATTGTTCACATCTTTCTCTTTCCCGCTTTTTTTTCATTTTTTTGTTCTCACTTTTATTATTTTCCCACCGTGACCTCTTTTATGATCGCTTCCTCCACCTAATAAACCTTTCAACACCAAAGTCCAGAAAATGTAAAACACAAAAGTCTATTCATTCGTCGAAAAGAAGGAAAGACAAAAGAATGAAAGAAAAGACACTAAAGTCTTACCTTTTCTGTCACACTCACACGTTTCAGATCAATAAGTCTGATCAGCCACAAAGCTTGAAAATCTGTCACAAAATGGGAAAAATCTTTGAGGGTCAATTACAATTGTAATCGCATAATTAATTACAAATATAACATACTTGTATGTGTAGACATAGATGAAAAAATCTGTTGATGTTGTAATCATAATTGAATTGTAATTAAGTTCAGATAATTGACATTAATATTTCACTTATAGTTTAATTAAACACAGAACCATGTCACCGTTCTATGGCCATTATATTATTATATCATTAATTAAAATATGTTTCATATTAAGTTCTCTTGAGGATCATTTTACCCACACAAATATTATTTATTATTTTCCTCGTCACCTGTTTTAGGATCGAATAAACCTTTTACACCAAAATCTACAAAATTTGAAACACAAAGCATACAAAACAAGTCAGTATTCATCCATCAAAAAGAAACAAAATGAGAGAAAAGACACTAAAGTCTTACCTTTTAGATTTATTTCTTCAAAAGTCTGTCAAAACAGACACTGATTGGTTCAGAGAATCATTCAATTCAACTTTATTGATCACATCTGCTTTGACTGGTTGGGGTTAGTGGACAGAAGGGCAAACAGAATAGGATAAAGGGATAAACCATCAGAGTGTTCCACATTAGTTGAGCCACGGAGCAATGATCAGGAACCTCCAGCATCAGCATCAAAACACCTGGAACAGAAAAGAGAGGAGAAGGCACAGACTGCAACAAAAAAATTAAATATATACAGTATATATGGGATGGACATCAGTGTAACTGGTGTGAAGCAGTGTGATGGGTTATGCAACGAGGAACAGAAGTGGGGGGTTGTCTACAACCATGTCTGACTGGATAATCATCCCATTACAGTCCATTAGAGCTATGTGTGTAAATGGTGTATCGTGTTTGAATATAACGTTAATGTTCTACTATATAATCTTAGTTCTTAGTTCATATTTTTAGGTTTAGGGCTTTTTCCTAGTGGTTAGGTTAACGCTATTATACAGTATACAATTTAGCAAATAAGTAAGTTTTTAGTTTACTTTTAAAGGTGGAGAGAGTAGCAGCCTCCCGTATTAAGACTGGGAGCTGGTTCCAAAGGGGAGGAGCTTGGTAGCTGAATGCTCTGCCTCCTGTTCTACTTCTAGATACTTGGAATACAATGGAAACACACCATTCCTGCAGCAGCAGCTGTAGCAGTGAGAGCAGGATCATGTAGCATCGTAGCATCCATCATTAATACAATCCTTTCTCTGCACAAGAACATGGATTATCCTTAGCTTTGATACATAGATCGTGTAAATAGATCCACTGAGTCTCTAGTTTGTGTTTGACGTTAACAGTTGTTTGTTAATAAAAACCAGTGTTTACCACTAAAACAAACATAAATATGTCATTTGTATGAGGAAAAAAAAGGTGTTTTTAATTGTTGGGTTTGGATCGGACGAAATAATACGGCCCGATCCGCACTCCAACTGTGACTTATTACCCACCGACTGTTTACTGCTAGACCATTTGACGTCGCGTCTGTAGAACTATACGGGAAATTCAGGCCCAGAACAGCAGAACAAAAGGCATCACACAGTCTGTTCAAGGCAATAAGGAGAAATGATTATGAGCTCATTCTGTTTGCTTTTAAACACTTCATCATCCATTAGCATTAAAAATCCTGTCCCATGTTCTTTTAACGTTATTATACTTAACAATTCAAATAATATGACTAAGATAGGCCATTAATCAGCCTGCTGAACCCACGCCAGACTGAGATTATTTAAATCAGGAGAGGATTTTCAAAATCAAGTCAGATCTTGAAACTAACTCTGAGATAGAACCGTCTCCTTGTCTCTCCTTCTTCTCTTTTATTTATTTATTTATTTATTTATTTATTTATTTATTTATTATTCCTGTTGTCACTTCAAACCCAAATGCAAAAGTCATAGAGACGAAGGCTTCGTTTCCTGTTCTGGGGGAGATTTTCATCATCAGACGCTGTCGTCGTCTCACTGGTGCAGCTGTGCTGAACTGAATCAGGTTCACACGCAGGCTAGCTAGAAAACATTAGCATTCATTCTCTAAGATAAATAATGAATTTAGGTTGCACAGACCCACTTCCTCTGAGGATTTATTTTAAATGATTCATTCTCTCCCATGCTTATTTGTTCTTGTATAATTAGGCCAGTTTTTCTAATTCAACAGTGATCCGTCACTTTAAAGATGTCTTTAATGTTGTTTGCAGACCCTCCAGCAGCTTCAGACTCTCTGAGGGCCAACGTGGCCCCTCCTGCTTGGTAATGATCTCATTAGAGACGGGAGGGAAAGTCACTGTAGGAGTGACCTTGAGCAGGAAACTGTTTAACATTAAATCAATGAGTGGAAAATCCTGCATTTCTGTGCTCATCGATTGTCACTTTGGTGCTGCGTACAGTTTGGCATATTTAACACACCCTCACAATGTCACAATCACACTTATTAATACACATTCTGTCGTTCCCTGCCGTTCTGTTCACTCACCACAATATTTGACCAATCTGACCATGTAGCAGCAGGTGTTGCAACAAATTCCGTGACCCAACACAAACGTGGTTCCAGTGGATTTGGCGGCACATGATGAAGTTTGTTCTCTGTATTTGGTCAATGACGTATGAAGGATTTCACTGCAGGATATTTCATAAAATGTTCACCATCAGGCAAGGTTCGCATGAATAATATGATGCAAATATGAATAGAAATACTTTGAAATTGTATACAGGACAATAATACAACTAAATATAGCAGATAATACATTTTAATTGATTTAGAGCCTAGGTTTCCAAAGTGGGGTGTGTAAACTGTCATATGGGCTGCTAGTACTAATGCTAGGCTAATGCTAATATTGAATGAATGCTAATGATCTGGCTAATGCTATGTTAATGCCAATGCTAGGCTAATGCTAATATTAATGCTAGACTAATGTAAATGTTAGGCTAATGCTAATATTAATGTTAGGCTAATGTTAATGTTAGGCTAATGCTAGCTAATGGTAATGCTAGGCGCATGCTAATGATGGCAAATGCTAGTGTTAATGCTAGGCTAATGCTAATGATTGGAAATGCTAATGATTGGAAATGCAAATGATTGGAAATGCTAATGATTGGAAATGCTAATGTTAATGCTAGGCTAATGCTAACTACTGTTAACAGTAATGCTAGGCTAATGCTAATGATGGCAAATGCTAGTGTTAATGCTAGGCTAATGCTAATGATTGGAAATGCTAATGATTGGAAATGCTAATGATTGGAAATGCTAATGATTGGAAATGCTAATGACTGGAAATGCTAATGCTAGTGCTAGGCTAATGCTAGCTAATGTTAACAGTAATGCTAGACTAATATTAATGCTAGGCTAATGTTAACGGTAATGTTTGGCGAATGCTAAGGATAGGCAAATGCTAATGTTAATGGTAATGCTAGGCTAATGTTAACGGTAATGTTAGGCGAATGCTAAGGATAGGCAAATGCTAATGTTAATGGTAATGCTAGGCTAATGCTAATGATAAGCTAATGCTATTGGTGGTAAATGCTAATGTTAATGCTAGGCCAATGCTAGCTAATGTTAACAGAAATGCTAAGCTAATATTAATGATTGGTTAATGTTAACGGTAATGCTAGGCTAATGCTAAGGATAGGCTAATGTTAATGGTAATTCTAGGCTAATGTTAATGATGGCAAATGCTAATTTTAATGCTAGGCTAATGCTAGCTAATGTTAACTGTAATGCTAGGCTAATACTAATGATAGGCTAATGCTAACAGTAATGCTAGGCTAATGCTAAAGCAATGTTCAACAATGCGGGCCAGCACCTGCATCCTCACTTGCATTTTCTTCAGGAAATGCAAATATTCTATTTATATATGATTCCTCAACAGGACAGGTAAAATTCAGAGACAATTCTCACTGTAGGGCTACATTGTACATGACAAAACATCATAGTGTTTTCTAAATGTGCAGGAGTAGGGGGGTACATGGCTAAAGTTCTGAAGGGGTCATGGCCAGACAGTCGCACCACATGGTATTTTGCACTTTGAATAACAGAATTAATCACACACATACAGTATATATATAAATTACATAGTTCAAATGAATGGGTATTGTTTTTCTTTAGCTATTTTTCTATTATTGAGCATACAAGCAGTAGGGGTGGTGAAAAAGTTGTTAATCAATTGTTATTGACGATTATAAATGTATTCATACATTTCCAAAGATTGATTATTTACATTTTTAAATTGTAATACAAACCAGGCCAGTCCTCCTATTTTGGATCTTTAAATCATATATAATATATATCAGTATTATACTATACAATGTTGAAGACGATGTGCAGCGTTTTACTCAAAAGAAAAGTAAAACAATCAAAAATGGAAGTGATAATAGTTAATAAAGGTTTATAATCAAAACCAAGGCTTCAATATTCCCAATGAATGTGATTTACCACTCGTATAAAGAAGTCGTAAAATGAGAGAAGAATACACAAATTAAATGTTTACGTCTTTTCAGCTGCTTCTTTGTTTGTATGTTTTATAGTACGATATTTAGCTTTGATTCCAATAACTTTAAGTGTTTTTTCAAGTAGCCCTGTTTCATATTTTTACAGTACTGGTTTAAATTTAGAGGTTGATCAAACATTACCATTATTTTTCACCTTGACTTTTAATCATTTATAGTTTTTACCATAATTAATATGAAATCTGTGTACCATACAACAACAAAAATGGAAGTATGTCATAATAATTATTATTAGCGTCATTCCATGTCATTTTAACAAGTTTTCAGGACATCCCACGCACTTTGGTCGAGGGAAATTCGGAATTTTTTAACCAATTGTTACATAATTATTCAATAAGCACATTACACTGTACATTTTTAGTTTGATTGGATGAATAATTTTTGAGATATAGACAATTGAGGGAGTCGGGGTATGTGTTGATTTTCACTCGTCCTTATTTGTCTTACGTTTTCATCTTCCAATATCTCCGTAACTCCATCACATAAAAAGGTAGATATGGTATATTAATATAGCTCCACCTACTCTCAGAATATAGAAATAGATCTGCTATACATTATATCTGGTGGACATGTCAGCTCCTCTAAATACTCACAAAGTCAGTGTGTGTTTGGGTCTGGAACATGTTTGGTCCTTCAGTAAACTACTTAGCATATGTCTCAGCTCCCTGTAATGTGATCAGCTTAGAGCTATGAACATAGACTGTTCACATCACTAATGATTAGTCACAGATATGAATGGTTCTAGGCTCACACGCTCTGGAAATATGAAAAATTACTATTTTTATTTTTTATTTACTATTTTCACTGGTCCATAACTGTATGTGGGAATGTAGAAAAAATCTGATCTCTGATTTAATTATAGTATAAATGTTTCTCTTTCTTGGGATATAAAAGTATTTTTCTTTATGTGACTTCTTCATTTTTATTTTGGACCCAAACTTTGGATTATTTCACCACTCATGAATATTTAAAATCATTTACATGAGGCCATAGTAGCTTAGCTCTGTGTTATAATCATTTATTGTTTATTAGTTTTTCACTAATAATGTACAGTGTGTCTATTGAATAATCACAGAACAATTGGTAAAAAAAAAAATGAATTTTTGAGACCGAATATTTGTGAAACGACATGGAATGATCCAATTTTTTTTTAAATTAATTAATTTATTTTTTTTAAAGGAGGAAGGGCAGAAAATACAAAGAGCACCAAATTACCTGAATGCAGACTTTTCTTCATGTAACTAGGGAAGCTGCTTTTATGAATCATGTTTCTGTGGAGCAAAAGAGTTTAAAATGATAAACAATTCAAAAACTCTAAACATTAGACCACGTGTTGGATTTTTAATCTTTAAATAACTTCACTAGGACTTTAACCCTAATGGAAAACAATCACTCTTCAACAAACCTTCCCTGATGTGTAAATAACAGCTGATGAGTGCTTCCACTCAGGTGTGGAAACGTGCTGCCATCTTGTGTTTGTTCCCGCCATTAACATTTACATGAACAAGGAGGAGGAGTTTCCCCCCTTTCAAATCCCGCGAGAATACGTTTTTCTTAAATAAATAAGCAGCTCATTATGTTCAAAGCTACGGAAAATGATTAGGGCCACTTGGAAAAAACACAAAAAAAACAGATACAGCAATAAATAAAAAAAGATTATGTGGTTATCTTTTTTTTTTTTTTTTAGTCTCAATCTTTTTTGTCTTGATTGTTTTGGGGTTTTTTGTGTCTTAATCTATTTTTTGTCTAGATTTTTTTTTGCTGAACTTTTTTCCCACAAATAGATTAGTTGTTATATATATATATATATATATATATATATATATATATATATATATATATATAACAACTAATCTATATATAATAGAATTATTATAATAATTATATCATAATTATTTCTATGATAGAAAAAAAATAATATCCAAATAAATTTGCCAAAGAATAACAGATGAATTAAATCACAAATGTAAAACATAATTGTCATTTTTTTTTTTTTTTTTTGTCTCAATCTTTTTTTGTCTTGATTGTTTTTTGTTTTTGTTTAGCAAAAGATGAATGAAAAATTAGAAGAAAAAAAAAGAAAAATGAAAGACAAACAAGAGGAAAAAAAAGAACTGAGAAAAAAAAAGTTAAGAATAAATTTTAGAAAGATCAAACAAACAAACAAAAAAAAACAGCCCAAAAAGATAATCAAATGATTTTAAAATATGTTCTACAATTGTGTTTTTTTTTCCACTGCTGAATCTGTTTGTCACTTTGATTTTTTGAGGGATTTTTTTTCCAGTGGCCCTAATCCTCTTCTGTATTACACCCATACAGTGACTAAACAATACAAACTCGTCTTCAATTCCAACATGTGTTTAGAAAATCAGGAACACGTTCTTTTTTTTTTCTTTATATATTTTTTAATGATTGAGAAAAAGTGCACAGTATATACAAACATCTAGAAACTTAAATGTCATATACAATGATCAATAGAACAATAAGAAGTATGTTTCAAATATCAAAATCAATATCGCGAGTTTAATCTCCAAAGAGGAGCAGAATAAAGAACACAACACAACACACAAATAAAGACAAACACAGCTTAAATAATACACACACAAGGGCTTTTAAAGGGGAAAATTCAATGGTACAGTAGAAAACATATTTAAAAGGGTTTCTATGGTTGTTCTGTTAATGTAAATTCTTATTTCCAGGTTTCTTAACGATTATTTGTAATAACATGTTATTACCACAAGAGGTCAGTGTTGAACAGTGTAAATTTAGCTGTTTGAAACAGACACATGAAGAAAAATGAGGATCAGGTTATTAAAAAAATAATAATTTACCAAAATTATCATCAAACACATGTGAAAAACAACTAATCTAACTGATTTGTTTGGTTTTATTTTATTTTATTGATGTTTGAGGAGGGGGCGGCTGTTTCTGCTCATGCGCGCTCCCGCTCTGACGTGTTGGAACCTTTGGTGCGCGGGCGCGGATGTCGGGGGCGCGCTTCATGGCTGACACAAGTGCATTTGAGGAAGTAAAACTCACATAAGGCCTAGTCATGTAGCTACTAATCAAACTACTGCTTCGTTTGATTAAAAATGCACTTATTCATTTATATATTGATATACAGCTGAAACAAAGGAAGTCTGGGCGGAAGTGAGGAGGTTCTAAAAATAAAAGTTTAGGGAAAAAAGATCAAATGTGGGCGGATTGATGATGATTCACCATCACGGGCTGATTCTTATCATTCTCTCTCTCTTTGTGTAAAGTCATAATAAAAATAGAAAATAGAGCCAAGAATAAAGTAAGTGCTGCAGTTTCCAAAGTCACCATCAAAGATCTACTATTTAGAGAAAGATGGATTCACATGTACGGAAGAGGATTAGGGACAGTTTAGAAGGAGGAAATGATTTAGGGCAAATCAAGAATAAAGTTGAAATGTTGAGATTAATCATTAATTTAAAAAAAATAAACACAAAAATACCAGATTGTGATAAAAGTCGATGGTGTGCTTTAAGCCTTCTACTTTTATCACAATATTGTATTTTGAGTTTATTTTTGTCTTTAATATCAAGATCATATTTAAACTTTATTCTCGACATTTCAACTTTATTCTTGATTCGCCCAAAATTATTTTCTCCATCAAAGTTGGCCCTAATTCTCATCCGTAATTATGAGATACTTCCTCCCAACTCTAGTTTTTTGTTGTTGTATGGTACATAGATTTCATATTAATTATGGTAAAAAAAATAAAAATACAAATAAAAAACATAAATACAAATAAAAAAAAATACAAATAATAATATAGAATAAATATAAACTGTTTTTGTATTTAGCTTAATGACTGAAATTACATCATTCTGTGAGGGTTTTGTAAGTTTAGTAAAGTAGTGGGAAAATGTATCGTCATGACAAATGATAAAATATGACAATACAATAATAGAGGCTATATATGAACAGAAATATAAATAGATATAAATATAAGTAGGAAAATAATATAAAAAGTATAAATAATATAGATATATAGTCCAACCCCAATATAAGGATATAGATATATATACACATGTTTACAGGAGAGAACAAAATCAAAGTTGATTTCAATGAAAATTCTTGAGTGATTATTGAACTGATAAATAATGCCGTTTTCAATAAATAATAAAATAAGTGTAATGATTCGTAAAAGTCTAAATCAGAATCAGATATATTTTATTTATCCCAGGGGGAAATTCCTTCTTCTTTTTTTACAGACGCTCCAGAATATTTCGAATGATAAAACACTAAAACAAAACAAAATAAAACGTAGTTAATTCAATAAAAATAAAGTTGTTTTTTAAGTCAGTCAGAGTGAGAGCTCTGTCTGCTATAGAGCAGTGGTCCGTTTAGAACCCGCCTCCTTGTCTATCCGCTGCCTCCCATTGGACCACTCTCTCCCCGCCCCTCTCACCCTATTGGACAGCTTGAGTGAGCGATGAGCTCATATTGGTTAAAAATAGTTGGGCTCGCGCGGAGCTAAAAATAGCCTGGTATATAAACGCGTCGGTGCAGCAGAGCAGTGCGTCAGTCTTCGGAGGAGGAAAGAGAGGCCGACACGTGGTGAGCAAAGCACGGACTCTCACCGCCAACCTCCATCCACCCAGTCCTCCACTCAGAGCCTCCGTCACGGCTACAAACTGCTGACCAACACCGCTGGGTGGAGCAGCCAATGACGGACTTCCTTCCTTTCCGTTGGTTCTGTGGTTTTACTGTGAAAAACACCTCCTCACTACAGTCTTTTCCACTTGTTAAGATCTCACTAACAAAGAAGCTGTTGTTGTTTTAATAAAACAAATATGTTAATATGGCCGTTGTAATAATAATTACAACTGGTTCTGATCGGGTTTATCCTCATGTACTGTTATATAAACTTCTTTTTTTTTACCTCTATTTGGCATAATTCGTTCGAAAGTACCTGGAGTGGAAATGTATATTAATAAAAACATGTTTAATGTATTAAACAAAATATGTGCAAAAAAAACCATTAAAAATACTTTTTTTCCCTTTTTCTGCACATGCTGTAGAATAAGTGCAATCAGCAGCAACGCATGTTGTGTTATTGTAATTAAATAGATGAATTTATTTTATTGCTTAATTGTGACCATCACCAGCCTAAGGAAGGGTAAGAAACACTTTATTATAGGGAGGATATAAAAAGGGAGAGCAGTGTTACACCTAAGTGAGGGGGAGGGGAACAGGGAAGAGGGAGTCAGGGTAGGAAAATGGGCAATGTTATATCTTGGTAGGTGGGGGGGGGGTGGGGGTGTTATTGTGCTGTGTAATCAAGCCAGTCTGGTGATAAACGTGAAGCTTAGGTATAATGGTGTGGCTGTGGACAGAGGGAAGGTAAAACAGGTATTTGGGATCAATGTGTCTAAAGTTAAGCCCAGTATGAGTTTTATCCCACAGCCTAAGGCCAGCGCATTGTAGACCAATGTATATACAAGAACCACTACTGTAAACCCAGTAGTGGGTTGTGACAAACATATGGTACAGTGACAGTGATTTCTATGACCACAGACTCACATACAGTACGTGATGTCAGAGAGTAGAAAAAGGCCTTTAAATCAATGGGAAACACAGGTCAGGTTTTCTCACACACACCATGACCCTGAACAGTATCAGCACATAAAGATGGACATCAGGAAACACACAGCGTTGTACCATATATCAGTGGAAGTGAGCTCTGTCTATACAGTATATATATATATATATACATATAAATATAACTGTGCTGTTGAAGCACACACTTCTCTTCCTCCCACATACTGTACACACTCTACTGCACCTCTTTGGAAACATCATCCAATTCATCCTCCACCAATTGTATATATCTATAGATCTATATCTATATATCTACATCTATATGCAGTTGTATTGCTGCCACTTGCCAGAGGGACTCTAGGAAAAGACATTCCATGATATAAAAAATAAAAAAGAGCAACAGGTGCAGTGTAAATATTCATTACTGGTACGTTTTGTGTCTGTAATTTCTGTCCTTAGCATCAGTGATGACTACGGAAGAGGATTAGGGCCAATTTTTATGGAGAAAATCATTTTGGGCATATCAAGAATAAAGTCGGAATGTCAAGAAAATACATCATGGAAGTTGACTAGGACCAATTCACCGTATGACAACATCGTGTATCGATGAAAGTGTTAAACTAGATTTCAAAGTTGGGCTTAATAACAAAGATATTCTTTCTTTTTTAGCTGTTGTAATCTCTTTAAGAGATATTGATTAAAACGTAATGTGTTGAGAAGGAAAAACCAGTTCTCCACATGCTGCGTGGGTTTCCTCCCACCATCCAAACACATGACCATAAGGTTGAATGGAGTCTCTAAAGTTGCCCATAGGAGTGAATGAGAGTGAGTGGTTGTGTGTCTGTGTTGCCCTGTGATGGACTGGTGCCCTGTCCAGGGTGTACCCCCGCCCAGCGCCCAATCAGAGCCGGAGATAGGCACCGGCAGACCCCCGCGACCCTGACAAACGGGAATAAGTGGGTGTGAAAATGGACGGAAAGTAAACCTTTGACTTTTATCACAATGTTGTGTTTTGAGTTTATTTTCCAAATTTTTACTTTGATCTTGACATTTCAACTTTAATCTCGACATTTCAACTTTATCCTCAAAATTTCAATTTTAATTTTGACTTTAATCTCCTAATTTAAATTTTAATCTCGACATTACAACTTTAATCTCAACATTTCGGCTTCCTTCTCAACATTTTGGCTTTAATCTCGAAACTTGAACTTTGATCTCAACATTTCAATGTTAATCTCAAAACTTCAACTGTAATCTCGACGTTATTCTTGATTTGGCCAAAAATATTTTCTCCAGTTGGTTTCCGTAGACGACAGTAAAACAAATCCTTGAGAATAATTTGATTATAATTGAATAATCATCCCACGCTTCCTTTTTCTCATCCACCAGTAAAAACTCACTGGAACCAGTTTGTCCCCCCCCCCCCCATGGTTTCCAGCATCGTTCTCATTGTCCTCCTGTTGTGTGAAACTGTTTGGTTTCTGACTTTCATTTTGCTGCTACATCATGTTTATTATACTGTATTACAGGAGTGTTAAACTCTTTAGTTCAGGGGCCAATTACAGACCAGTTTGACCTCAAATGGGCCACAGATGTTAGGTTAGAAAAAGAGTAATTTCAACATTAATGTTCCCGAGTTTGAACTTCCAGGTATAAATGACATATAAAGTACATACAACACTGATAATATCAAAGCATTAGGTAACCTTAGACTTAAATTCACTTACATTTCCTTGATTTTATGAACAGTTGTTTAATTTAGTAGAAAAATAAAAATAGATTTATTGTTTTATCAATTTGATCTTTAAAAATGAGTGTGTGATACAAGCATATCCTGTTATTCAAAGTGTCATGTGGTGTGATTATCTATGACTGCTGTTTTTATTATTTTAATTACAATTACAATTCAAATTCATTTTACGCCCTATTTTAGTTATATTATAGCCCTGTATAAGACTTATAAGTATTTCTATTTTTTATTTCTATTATTTCAACATATGTTAGTCCACGTATCAAACTCAAGGCCCAGGGGCCAAATCTGACCCTTTGGAGCATCCAATTCGGCCCGCGGCACAAAGTAAAAATGACGTAGAAAACATGAATCATTGTGAAAATAAAACTCAACAATATTTACAGGTGCTCAGTTTTCCCGGTGCTTTTATAAAAGTTGGTCATAAAATCTAAGACATTTAAAAGTGAAGACCCTGTTGGGGCTGATATCTGTCACTTACTGCTTGTACATTGTCGGTTTGTTACATATTTAGTGTTTTATGTATATGTAGAAGTGCAAACTATGGCACAATAATGTTGAAATTACTCATTTTCCAATTCAAAGGTTTTTTAGAAAACAGAAAAAAACAATAAAACAATGAATTTGGACATTTTTTGGATCGATATGATAATCGCGAGGTGAAATATTGTGACGTATGTTTCTTACACCCTCGCACTTATTGAAAGAGTTCATCTGAAAACACAACACAGACAAGATATTGTTGTTATAGAAAGTAATTTATTACACAAACCAAAGCTAGTTTACAAATACAGTTTCCAGTTCTGTGTGTGTGTGTGTGAACAAACAAACCCATATTTCATATTTACATTTTTCATTCAGCTTGGTTGTCCTGTTCCTTTGCAACCCCTCCCCCACAAAAAGACCAGGATTTTAAAAATAACATTAACAACTAAAATATATCTAATAAAATGTATTTGCACATTAAAGTAGTCTGAAGTATTTTTTTTCTTTTTGTCTTTTCAGTTGCTTTGGTTTAAAAAAAACAACCTAAAAACAAATAGACTTGTAAGTCCTAGCCATGTTTGTGGACAGGCAGCCGTGAGGGCACCTTTCTCCTGACTGGGGGAGGATTGACAGGTTGTTACAACCAATTGTAAAAAAAAAAACTGTGGTTACACAAAGAAGAAGAAAAGGAAGCAACACAGAAGTCATTATTGTCTAGTTTTCATCTCTTATTTCTTTAAATACTGACAGACGATAGGTTTAGAGCCTGTTTTTAAACATCAGGTACAGGGTCCCCCTGCAGGACAGAGAACAGGAAGCTCCAGGACAAACACGGTCACAATAGGGAGAAAAAAAAACCCACTTTATTTTAACAACAGGACTTGTTTTTGGAATGCTAAATAATATTAAACATTGATTTTTCTCCATAATGTGGCCCTGACTGCACCAGTAGGTCCAGAGACGTGGATGGCATGATGGATGACGGGTTGGATGGGATGATGGATGACGGGTTGGATGGGATGATGGATGACGGGTTGGATGGGATGATGGATGACGGGTTGGATGGGATGATGGATGACGGGTTGGATGGGATGATGGATGACGGGTTGGATGGGATGATGGATGACAGGATGTATCCAGGGTTGGGGTCGTATTTAATTTGACAATGAATTAAAATTGTGACATAATCATAATTGAATTCAGATAATTGACTTTGTAAATGACAATTTTTATAGAATGTCCACGCCAATTACAATTACAATGTAATTTAGTGAAAACTATGGAGAACCATGTTACAGCTCTCTGTCTACACATACATAGTTAATTATTAAAATATATTTCATATTACGTTTTCTGACTACCTGTCATTTCTCTTGAGTAATTGATAACTAAATTGTAATTGATAACTTAGGGGAAAATAATTGTAATTGGGGAAAAATTGCTGGTTACTATCATAATTGAGAACAATTATAATTATGTCAATTGTAATTAATTACCATTACAATTATAATTGACCCCAACCCTGGCATTCAGTATAGGCTATCTACGAACTTAAGTAATTGAGAACTTAATTGTAATTACATTGAAGGGGGTTGAGTAATAATTGAAGATGGAATTGTAACTGATAATTGTAATTGATCTCAACCCTGGCTGTATCTCAGACACCATTTATCTCCTCTCACAAACAAGCTCTGATTAGGGCTGGGCGATATATTGAGATTCAAAATATATCAAGTTTTCTATTTTGGTGACGTAGAAAATTACAACCTGGCCTTTATTGTTACATCTTATTTTGTTTAAAAACACTAATTTTAGGAGTTTTCACTACTTAGATGATCACATTCTAACCCAGACCATCTAAACACGCCACACTACAGAACTCACTCACACGTGCTGTCCCTTAGAGGAGAAAAAGACTAAAGTGGAACATATTGTGCAGCTGTTTGTTAATAAATGTGTGTGTGAATTGTCTTTCTGGTCACACTTTATTTTAATTAATATCATTGAGATTTATATCATTTATCGCCATTTTAAGAAAAAAATACTGAGGTGAGTTTTGGTTCACATCGTCCAGCCCTAGCTCTGATTATTAAATGGCTCCATGGATAAAAAAAAACAAAACAAAAACACACAGAAGATTGATTCCCAAATAAAGGAAAGGATAGCACGTGTGTGTGTGTGTGTGCGCGCATGTGTGTGTGTTCACAATCCTTTGGTCTTTCCTGGACCTGGATGGAGCAGAAAGCAGCAGGAGGCGGGGCCACAGTTCTCTGCAAACTAATGATTCATGTGATGATGATGATGATGATCGCTGCTTAGAGGGCGTGTGACGCTAACGTGTTAGCATGTTAGCATCCATGATGAAACCAGGCGACTGTCCTGGATTATCTCAGCGATGTTTGTCTCTAAGCAGCAGATCAGAGGTGGAGGGAGTGGCCTCTGACGGGCCCCTAACCTCATCTTTATTACCAAACACGTTCCCAGTGGCAGGATTGGGTGAAAAAGCAGCGTTTTGAAGAGCTTGCACGTGATTGGTCGGCTCTCAGGGCTGGTTCTTGTCCTCAGCCTTAAATCCAGGTCCAGGACCTACACGTAATGGTCCAGTGCTTCCCATTGGCCCCGCCCACCTGTCCATTGGCTCCACCCACCTGTCCACTGTGGTGACTTATTGACATGGACGTCTGTTTTACTGGTGTCCACTGTAGACTTGTATCAGTCTGTGTGGATTGGGTCTCCTAGCCCCGCCCCCAGTCAGCCCCGCCCCCCTGTCGTCGTCAAAGCGTCCCACATTAAAACCTGGGATAAATTCAGTCCTACAAACAGCCAGTTTACAGCGGTAGTCCTTACTTCCCCCCCGTCCCTCCCGAGCCCCCCACCCCTGGGTGTAGCCCCGCCCCCGGTGAGTACAGTCCGTGTGTGTGTGTGCCCGTTTTACAGCAACACACATTTATTGCTCTTCTTCCCGCGGCGGGCCTGCAGCGCCGCCCTGGTGGCCATCTCAAACACCTCCCGTACGCCGTCCTTGGTCTTAGCGGAACATTCCATGTAGCCAAACGCTGTGATACGACTCGCCATGTCACGCCCCTCCTCCGCCTTCACCGGCTCCTGGTGGGGTCACAACAACATGGAAGATTCAGGAGAGATTCAGTTTGAAACCTGAGCTACGGTGGCCTGCAGGTGTTTGACATTCACGAATACAAAACGATCAAAAGCATCACAACAACATATGTTTAAAGACTTTAACCGTTAAGGTCAAAATGATTATTCTCTAAATTCTGATTTAGTTCAGTTGAGGAAGTGAATCTGAATTTTGAGAAATGCACATCATTTAATCTTGCTTCAAATTTTAGAATTGAGTTAAAGTTTCAAATTGAAAGCAAATAAATTCAGTTTCAAAAATACTAAATTAAAATTTAAATTCTAAAAGGCCTTATTCACCGTGTTTCAACATTATTTTCATAAACAAAGAATCTAAACTTTTCATATTTTTATTGTAACATTAGCATTAAATAATGTCACCATTTACCATAATAGCTAGGATTAGCCACATGTTATAATGCTCAAGTGATTCTAAAAGCTAAATATAAGATTATATGACGCCAGTTCATTTTCTATCACATGTTGAGACCCGTACAAAACTATATTTGTCTTAGCTAAACAGTTTAGTTATTAATTATTTAGATAACTGTCTGTAGAAACACAGCTAACATAAGAGCTAACATAAGAGCTAACATAAGAGCTAACATAAGAGCTAACATAAGAGCTAACATAAGAGCTAACATAAGAGCTAACATCCGTTGTAGTGATGCTTCCGTTCGTTTTGTAGCTTTTCCATTAGCGAACGGTCTGACACCTACTGGCCACCGTACTGAACCATCTGAGACTGGAACTGATAACCTGAGATATATTTCACACACATTCTGTCTAATCCTTAGGTTCCAAAAGTGGGGTACAAGTACCCCCAGAGGTACGCAAATTGTCATAGGGGGTACTAATCTTAATGCTAGACTAATGCTAATTATTAAATTAATGCTAATGATCTGGCTAATGCTAATATTAATGCTAGGCTAATGGTAATGCTAAGCTCATGCTAGCTAATGGTAATCCTAGGCCAATGCTAATGATGGCAAATGCTAATGCTAGGCTAATGCTAATGATAGCTAATACGATCTAATGTTAATGGAAATGCTGGGTTAATGCTCAAGATAGGCTAATGCTAGTGGTAATGCTAGGCTAATGCTAATGATGGCAAATGCTAATGTCAATGCTAGGCTAACGCAAGCTAATGTTAAAGGGTAATGCTCGGCTAATACTAATGATAGGCTAATGTTAACGGTAATGCTACACTCATGCTAAGGATAGACTAATGCTAACTGTAATGCTAAACTAATATTAATGATAGGCCAATGTTAATGGTAATGCTAGGCTAATGCTAAGGATAGGCTAATGCTAAGTAATATTAATGATAGGCCAATGTTAACGGTAATGCTAGGCTAATGCTAAGGATAAGCTAATGCTAATGGTAATGCAAGGCTAATACTAATGATAGGCTAATGTTAACGGTAATGCTAGACTAATGCTAAGGATAGGCTAATGCTAACGGTGATGCTAGACTAATGCTAAGGATAGGCTAATGCTAAGCTAATATTAATGATAGGCCAATGTTAACGGTAATGCTAGGCTAATGTTAATGGTAATGCTAAGCTAATATTAATGATAGGCCAATGTTAACGGTAATACTAGGCAAATGCTAAAGATAGGCTAATGCTAATGGTAATGCTAGGCTAATGCAATGTTCAACACACTTGCATTTTCTTCAGGTAATGCTAATATTCTAGTAACTCAACAGGATAGGTCAAATTCAGGGATAATTTTACTGTAGGGCTACATTGTACATGACATTACATCATAGTGTTTGCAGGAGTGGGGTGGGGTGGGGGGTACATGGCTAAAGGTCTGAAGGGGTACGGGACAGTGAAAGGTTTGGGAACCACTGATTTAATTCACATTCATTTCTATGAATCTAGTTTTTAAAAGTAACGACAAGCAGACTTTAGTTTGTTTATGCAGTTCAAACTGAGCATTAATCTCAGATTTATTAAAGTCTTTATTAATCATTTATGACTCTCACAGTACCTGCTTCATCTTGGCCAGCTCCCGGCGCGTGTGCTCATCGTTACGCAGATCTTTCTTATTTCCTACCAGGATGATGGGAACGTTGGGACAGAAGTGTTTGACCTCAGGCGTCCACTTTTCTGGAATATTTTCTGTTATAATCAAAGATCAGAGAAAAAAGAAAACCCTCAGTGATCACATCCTTAGATTTAGCTCCATGTCTGCTGCTTTATTTATGATCAGATTTAATATTCTGATCCCATTATTGTAGAAAGCCTTCACAACATTAATATTCCTCCAGCACAACTTCACACCTGCACAATTATTACAGCTCATTTTAAACGGCTACACTGCATGTGTGCCTCTGGGTACATTTTTCAGTAAATATTTATTCAAACTAACACAAACAGCTAGGATGATTATTCCAAAAATAACCTGCTCTTATCATAATGTAGAATCCAACGCTCCCTAAAGGATTTTTACCGTGAATAACGACGACACAAAGGAGTCTTTATAAAATCCCCAAATGACCCTTTGGTTTTATTACAATTCAGACTTTTATTTTATCCCATTTAACTCACTCCTGATAGTTTTATTTTCTGCTACTTTTATCATTTTAAATTATGAGAAACCATTTCAACACGACCAGGAAACCATAACCACCATTATATATTTATAGCACAAGCATGACACTTTTTAATTTAGTGCAGGGGTTTTCAATTGTGGGGTCACCTTAAATGTCTAGTAATAATTATAACAATAATAATAATAGTTAATAAAAAAACATTATAAAAATAAAAATAAATACATATTACATTTTATTTTGTTTATTTTTAAATATTTTACACAATTAAAAAAACTCAATACTATCATAATGACTTAATATCACAAAAATAGACATACAGGAAGAGGCAAAAAGATTAAAAAAGCTTAAATATTATTATTATTTTCATATGAAAACAACACACACAATCTCAAACAACTGTATATATGGTAAATATGTATATATCTGTATTCTTTATATTATTTTTTACTATTTTTATATATATTTATCCTCTATTGTCGTATTGTTTATTTGATCTCCTTCATTGCACTATTTTCCAGGTGTTTTTGGGGTATTCTGTGTGTTTCCTTCTGTTGTCTTTGGTTCTTGCACTTTATCTGAGCTATAATATTATTACATTTCCCCATTGCATCAATAAATCTACTCTACTATATACTCTCACTTTCTCAAATATAAATCTAGGTAAAACAAAAACACAGTCATCAACATCCCCCACCAGATTGGTCGTCATTATAACTCACAACCTTTTCCTAAATGTCATAAATCTAAGAACTTAGATGTATACAGATGAAAATATTATCACATTAGAATATAAAAATACTTGCACACTTCTCATTTTGAAACCGTGCAGCCACACACTGAATGTGGTTCTCCTATGTTAAACAGTTTCTGATAAAAGCTGTCTCCTTTAACTCGGATGGATGGAGCTCAAACCTATAACCCTCTTCCACACTTTGTGGCGGGGAATAAAAAATGCAGTATAAAACAATCTGAGGCAGCGCTTATTGTTACTTTGTGCTATGACTGTTTACTCTCAATTTGCAACACACGATAACAAACATGATCAAAAAACTAATTTGAAACAAAACAGAAAAAAGTCTCTGGGTTTGTGATATAACAAGTTCTGATGAACTACGGCCAGGGCCGCAGAACGTCTCCGTGCCGAATAGCACGTACCACGTTCCCGACAATTCAGTCAAATGACTTGGTTCCACCGAGTAAATAAAGGTCTCAGAGAGGCTCTAGACATCCACTCATAGAATAGCCATGTCAAATTACAGACCGATTCAACAAGCATTAACAGAGGAGTCCCTGGCACCCCCATGTACAGGGTGATAGACCCCATTTATATAATGGTATGTGTCAATGATTCAGTCCCACCAACCGTCGTAATATTTGACTCGCAAAAAAATAAGAAATCAACAAAAAGAAGAAGAAGAAAAAGAAGAAGAAGAAGGTGAGGGCATTTTGAGTCTGGTAGCATGGCCTAAGAAATGAGGTCACGACAAGAGTTATCAGTTCCTAGAGTTATTAAAACAGAACCATACATGACCTTCAGGACCCAGAAATAAGTGGTGAAGCAAACGGAAAGATAAAGTAAGTGTGAAGAGAAGGTGGTGCTGTGTGTGTGTGTGTGTGTGTGTGTGTGTCTTACCCAGGCTGTCAGGGCTGTCTATGGAGAAGCACATGAGGATGACGTCAGTGTCTGGATAGGACAGAGGCCTCAGCCTGTCGTAGTCCTCCTGACCTGCTGTGTCCCACAGAGCCAGCTCCACCTACAGGAAGCAGAACCATGGAGGTCAGGAAGTCAGACTTTATCATTTATTATCACATACACACTGGGGCAGCAACAGACTGAATGAATGCTGATCATCAGAAGCAAAGCAACTGTTTATTTAATAAATATTGATTTTATTATTACCATCATTGTCATTGATATGATCATATAATACAGTGGTTCTCAAACTTTTCTGGGTGCTTTGAACAAAGGTGAACTTTTAAGCCCCACCTAAGCCCACTGCCCTGACAAATAACACTTTCAAATGTGTTGAACTAACAGGGAACCAGTAACATCATGTTTCATAATAAATCAAAAACTAAATTTAACTAATTACCTGAAATAAAAAATAAATGTAAAAGTCCAGAAGTAAAAAATACAGGAATCCGTGACAAAAAGCGTATTAATTTTTCAGTCAACTATTGAAAATTTGTCTGTTTCATTTTTGAATTTTGTTCCCGGTTGCATATTTAATGCTTTTTTAATTTCTATTACATTTTTAGGTTCTCGTTATTACTTTCTTTGTGTGTAGGCGTTTTGTTTAGTGTTAATAATCTTTATTGTTAATGAAAAAAAGATAATTTTAATAGAAAATAAAGACTCCCACCCAAACCCAAAAAGACTTTTATCATCATGGTTTGTGCTACTTCAACAGTCATTGATTACTTGCTAACTTCAGCCACCACAGCGTGTCAGCGCACTGAGCTCTTTAACTTTTCCTGATTATTTAGAGCAACTAAAAGAAGCACAAGTTGTAATTTTCTGAAAAAGCTGTTAAATGATCTATAAATCAGGCTGAATGCTTCACTACAATATAAAACAATGGGATGTTTACAGGCAGTGGGGCCGTGTGACATCATCAATCACGTGATTTCAAGATGGAGGAACACAGGCTCTAAAACTGTAAAGTAGTCTAGTTTTTAAATGTTAATAAAATGAATATGGTGCAAAATAATGTGTTTTGTCAGATGATGATAATGGTAGGCTAATGCTAATGATAGGCTAATGCTAGGCTAATGCTAACATTAATGTTAGGCTAATGCTAGCTAATGTTAACTGCAATGCTAGGCTAATACTCATGATAAGCTAATGCTAAGGATAGGCTAATACAAACGGTAATGCTAGGCTAATGCTAATGCAGTGTTCAACGATGCAGGCCAGCACCTGCATCCTCACTTGCATTTTCTTCAGGAAATGTAAATAATTTAGTTATATATGATTCCTCAACAGGATAGGTAAAATTCAGAGATCATTTTCATTGTACATGACAATACAATATTATGTTTTTTAAGTGTGCAGGGGTAGGGGATACATGGTTTCAGGTTTAAGGTGTGAACCACTGCTTTAATTGAATCACTTACAGTTTGTGTCACTATTGATCAAGATACACTAGATACAACATGGACATTTACCAGCTAAGGAAGACTCAACGTCTCAGACTATCTTTCAAACTAAAATAAGGTCAGATGTTCTGGTTGTTTTAGAAGCAGAGAAATGAGAATCCATATAAAGTCTGTACAGATGGAAGTGACCTTTGAAACCAATTGACCTTGAGTAATACTTCTAAATGAGAAAGCTCAGGAGAAAAAGGGCAGCGTATGTAGACTGAGTGACAGTTTTAGCAACACTTGTTCACAAGGGCCTTAAGGCAGAATTAAGGGCAGAGCATAGAGAGGTTTTCAGCACACGGATAAAAAAAAAGCTTCTAGTGCTGAGACGTGAAGGAAAATATGAAATTTAGACACATACATAGTTAACAATTATTAGAATATGTTTCAAATTAACTTTTCCCACTACCGGACAATTCTCTTCAGGATCATTTTACCATTTAAAAATGATATGTAGTGACAGAAAAAAACCCACACCAAAAATATTAATACCAATATTTTCATCGATTAGGAAGTCTAACAAGATAACCAAGAGATGAAAAACACATGAGATGATAGATAATATTTATTAGTGTATTTTACGGCTGATTTAAGACACCCGTCGTCATAAGAGATGCAAACAGAAAGCTAACACAAGAGAAAGGATACGTTTTATGGGCTTATTTATTAAAGCCTCAGCAATTGTGATTCATTTAATTTGAATTTTAGCATTTGAGAATGTAATTGTCGTAAATGCCGGCCACTGTATTGATAAATGAGTTGTAATTGAACATGGACAATTGAAAATGTAATTGTCATTGAAAAATGTAATTGACCCCAACCCTGGTTCTAAATTTTGTTTGGGTGTCACTCCAGCGTTACTATGTGGAAATGTGAGTAAATCAGCGTCTCACCTGTTTACTGTCGACCTCGATGTCTGCCACGTAGTTCTCAAACACGGTGGGGACGTAGACCTCAGGAAACTGGTCCTTACTGAAGACGATCAGAAGACACGTCTTTCCACAAGCTCCGTCTCCCACAATCACCAGCTTTTTACGTAGGGCAGCCATCTTTGGTGGGAAACAAGGAGACAGAACAAAAACAATGGATAAAGAGGCAGAAACTACAAACCCAGAGGCAGATTATTAGATAAAACCATCCTGGCTCAAAGGTAAACATACATATGTCAGTAAAAAAAAATAGTGTTGCCTATGATATCACCACGTGCACATTGTAACAGGAAGTTCCTGTCGCCATCAGAGAAGAGTAAGTAAGTAAGTAATATTTATTTATATAGCACCTTTTACAGACAGAAGTCACAAAGTGCTTCACAATACATACAGTGCATACAATACAATACAAATTGCAGTTACAGTCACAAGAATATGATATGAAACTCTTTGAAAAACAGAAGACTGACCTTGACCTTAAATATGACCTTGAGTGAAGGTCAAGGTCACACAATGAAAGAAAATGGTACCAGTCTGAGCACTGTATCTCAATTTGTGACAAAGTTGGAGAAAAAATTTGTCGTGCTGAGAACGTTGAGGTCTCACTTTGTTCACTTTTCTGAGGAGGTCTTGACCTTAAATATGATACGATAAATATTCATAGAGATATAGAAAATCTTTCGTAATGAAATTTATGAAACAAATGTTGCTACAAAACAAACAGATGTTAGGTTGATATATTTGTTAACGTTATTTGTTATTAATATGACAA
Organism: Gouania willdenowi; assembly: GCF_900634775.1. Lineage (NCBI taxonomy): Eukaryota > Metazoa > Chordata > Actinopteri > Blenniiformes > Gobiesocidae > Gouania > Gouania willdenowi. Next base: position 38,104,621 of record NC_041050.1, on the reverse strand, counting down.
ATAAATGTGGTAAATTGGAACATTTTGAGATTTTAATATTTACAATTTATTATCACACAAAAGTACCGAAAATTAGTACCGTTGAGTACCGATACCGATTCACAGGTGCCGAGTATCGGTTCAAATGTGAAATGTACCCATTCCATGAGAATGAAGCATTGTTGGACCATATTTATAGAGCTGCTTGAATCACTTCTACTTGTAGAAAATTACATTAAATAATTATGTAATATGGCATGGCGTCAAAAACCCAAATAAAGTGCATTTCCTTCATTTACCAACAACAACCACCACCTTGTAGTTCAAACACAATGTAGCAATTTCCTTCCATACATTAACAGGAAATGTGCTCAGAAAGCTTGAGTTGTTGGGTGTGTGGACTGAATATATGGAACAAATACGTTATTCATCTCAGATCTCACACACACGCCATTTTCCAGGGCTTTCAGTGCGAGACACCACATGCACTGACTCTGTACCACTACCTACAGCCTAGAGACAAGGACAGTAGCAGGACCATGAACCTCTACTTCCTTCCTCCATGACCTAAGCAGCAGTGTTAGTCATTTCAGATGGAAGAAAAAATAATTATGCCATACATTCAATAAGATGATAAAATAAGTCAATTATGACATAATTATATTTATAATCGTAACTGAAAAAACTGTTGCTGTTGTAATCATAATTTATTTTCAACTGAGTTCAGATAATTGACTTTTAAATTGTAATTGGCTTGAAAATTCTATAAAAAATGTTGATTACAATTTAATTAAACACAAAACTGGGGAACCATGTTACAGTTCTATGTGTTTCTCAGAGGGATGTCCCGATACAACTTTGTCACTTCCGATACGATGCCAATATTGCAGCCTCGAGTATTGGCCGATACTGATGTCGATACGATATCGGCACAAATCATACATACTTTTATGACTTATGTTGTGGTGTGGAATGTTAGAAAAGGCTTGATCAAGTGATGTTACTCAAACAGAGAACAATAGTCAACAATTCAAGTTTACTTCAGTTATTTTTTACTGTCAGTATATGGTGGGAACAACTAAGGGCGGGGACAAAAACAACAAAAACTTATCTGAGCGCTTATATCGAAGATTTTAGATGCAGTCCAATAAAATCAGATATTCGTTTTCTGGCTGATATCAGATCGATATCCGATAGTTACACATATGTAGTTAATAATTATTAAAATATGTTTCATATGAAGTTTACCGACTACCTGTTAGTTCTCTTGAGGATCATTTTACTATTTAAATATATATATATATATATATATATATATATATATATATATATATATAAATCTAGGGGTATGCAGAGAGAAAAAAGCTCAGACGCCCACACCAAAAATATTAATAACATTACTTTCATTGATTAGGAAGTCGAACAAGGTAACCAATGGACAAGAAACAAATTATGTGATAGAAAATATGATTTACTGTATTTTACAGCTGATTTAAATCAAGGCATACCATGTCAAAACTGACCCATTATCATTAGAAATGGAAACAAAATGTTAACACAAGAGGAAAATTAAGTTTTATGGGTGTATTTAATAAAGGCTCAGTAGTTGTAGTAATTGAACTTAAGTAATTGTAAGCAACTTTCAGGGGAAAAGAATAATTGGAATTTTAATTGTAATTGGAAAAAATGCTGGTAAATGTAATCGTAATTGAACATGGATAATTGAAGATGTATTTGTAACTGAAAAATGTAATTGACCCAAACCCTGATGATGTACCACTGAATGAATGAAGCTACTTGCTAACAGCTTAATGTCTCAAAAAAAGGGTATCTGCATAATCTAAGAATTAAATTAACGATGCTTGGATTGTCTGCTTAGAAGTGGTTTTAAAACCTTGTACTATTGGTCATTATATCTCCATTATTGCCTGTCAACTTGCTGCGTTTACACCTGAAAGGGTAACAATAGCCTTCTCACTCTCATTCTCAATAAATTATTTATTTTCTTGTGTCGTTCCTTATTCAGTTCTGCTGTAAATGGAATAAAGCAATGTGAGATAATGCAAGGGTCCTTTAAACACGTAAAGTAGGACAGCAGTGTCCAGACACTATTCTTTTATCACCAGGAAAAAGAAAGGAAAAAAGGGGGTCAGCGCTAGCCTGGAGCTGGGACGTCAGGAGGTCAATGCTAGAATTATTTGACCATTGAGGAAAAACTGGTACATGTGTTCTCCTTTAAACAAATAACACAATGGTTTCCATCTGCAAAATAATGAAATCTACTTAACACGCAGCAGAGGTGGCGATAAAGGAAATATTTGCAAACCGCAGAGTCACAATGGCAAAAATAGACAAAACAAAAATATAATGTACAAAGGGCAGCATGAGAAATAGATGCAAATATGAAGATTGGACTGGAACTATGGTAACTACAAAACTACAGAACTATGGTAACTACGAAACTACAGAACTATGGTAGCTACGAAACTACAGAACTATGGTAGCTACGAAACTACAGAACTATGGTAACTACGAAACTATGAAAACTACAGAACTATGAAAACTACAGAACTATGAAAACTACAGAACTATGATAACTATGAAAACCACAGAACAATGGTAACTATGTAACTATAAAAACTACGGAACTGCGGTAACTAGTAACTATGAAACTATTGAACTATGGTAACTATGGTAACTATGGAACTACGGTAACTAAGGTAACTAGGGCACAATCAGAATCAAAACTGCGGCGCCATTATGTTTAGATGAAAAGTGGGAAAACAGGAGGAAAGGCGAGGGGGAAAAAGGCAGGTCCTACACTGACTTCCCTTTGGGGAGCACCGTGTAGAACTAGGAAAAAACTATGGTAAATATGAAACTATGGTAAATATGGTAACAATTGAACTATGGTAACTTGCATTGTCTCTATCTAATAAACCAATTAAATTTAGCTCAATTATTTTGCTTTCTGACACATCATTAGCTGCTGGCTAGCTAAGTTCTTCATGGATGGGTCATTGCGACCAACTGGCTTTTTTGTGTGGGGTGAGATGGTAATTGAGGAATAAGTTAAAGATGCAACGAAATTCCGGCCACCAAAAATTTTCGTCCGAAAACAGAAAAAGCACTTTTGTAATTTTCTACATAAGTCTTTATACGTGCGGCTCAAGGTCTTATAAATCTACCACTAATATAACCGTTGGGCCACCATATGGCGGTGTGGCCTAATGGTTAAGGAGGCAGGTTTGTAATCAAGGGGTAGCCAGTTCAAATCCAACCTCGACCATCACTGTGGGATGTTGAGCAAGTCATAACAATGCACAGTTCATATTCATAGCCATTCTCTATATTATTATTATTTTCTTACTGATTCTGTTTTTTTTTTTTTTTTTTTCATCCACCAAGTCACATTCATTGTATTGTTAAAAACTCTACTTGGCAATAAAACTTTTCTGAAAAACACTTTCCTTTTTTGTTTTCTGTAGCTTTTTGACACAGATTGGAAATATGTTGATTGGTTATGAAATATGTTGTTACTTGTTCCCCATTAGTTCATTACATTTGAAAATGTAACATTTGTCAGGAATGTGTGAGGAGCAATGGGAGTGGGTGGGATTTAAAATTCACCTTTGTTCAAAGTGAGAAAGACTTAAAACAGTTTGAGAACTAATGTTGTGTATGTACCTGCACATATATATGACAATAAAGGCCGATTATTAATAACTCCACACTGATGTTTACACACACACAGAGAGATACATATTTACTGTAACTATCTGTAAATAGACTCACAACGGCTGTAAACGTAGAGGTAAGACTTAAGGCGTTTTATTAAAAACTTGGATATAGTCATTTTTATTGTATTCATTTCAACAGTTGTTCAAATATTAGGCACACTAAATACTGCAATATTATTATTATTATATCATGCTCTGCAGTCAAGTAGACATCACCAACAAGCTTAGCATATATATATATATATATACTGTAATATCAGGTCTCTGTGCCTCTGTGTATGTGAATCTATCCAGGGAAAGTCATTTTACACACATTGTGAATAATGGAACATTTTAAAGCATAACAGATCCAAACACTGCTCTCATGTGTGCACACAGTGCAGGGCCAGGGCTGTTATTATTATTCTTGCTCAGTCTTGCAAGTGAACTTCAAAAAATGTGTTTCATACCCTCTTTCAAACAGCTGCAACAAAACATCCATATACAGCAGCAAGATGCCCAAAGTGCATATAGAAACGTTTTAGGTGTGTTAAAAACTATTCCTTTCAGTTTTATCTGATTGGTTGGACTAACAGCTGATAGGAGGTGTGGTTACGTTGACGTTGAAATTACAGGAAACTTTTACAAAAACAAGCTTTTGAATATCGTGTTGTTTTTAATGAGATGACTTTACAACTGTTATTACAGAACTTTTACCAGCGTTCACTGCAGCAGCAGCAGCAGCACATACAGCGTTAGCTTGTTAGCGTTAGCTCTACAGAAGCTCATGATAACCATCATGTTAAAAAGAAAAGTATCAGGTTTAATCGCTGCTCATTTAACATTAAAATATGTTGGTTGCACTTAATCTTTTGATATTAATATTGTATTATTTTAATGTTGAAAAAACAAACCTAAAAATGTGTTTTTATTGAAAATGAGAGAACAGTTAACATCCAGTTAATTTACACTGAAGTGTTGGTTGAACTTTTATCAGGGGTGTCAAACTTATTTTACTTCAGGGGCCAAATAAGGACCAGTTTGACCCTAAGTGGGCCACAGATTTTAGGTGGAAAAAAGAGCATTTATATTGCTCTCCCACATATAACTGATATATACATGATAAAGTATGTGAGTATATCAGTCCCTGCAGAAACTTTACTTAAATTTCGTTGAAGAATTTGAGGAAAATTTGCCAGATTTTAGGAAAACTTAAGAGTTCTTCAACAATTTGAGATTAAAAATGACTTCCATCATGTGATATAAGAACTGGAAAACGGAGATCTGCTAATGTTGTGGATTTTAATTGATTTATTTTTAGAGAGGCTGAGAATCTACAACTGAATTAGTTGGTCAGTTACAAAATGCAAGCGGGCCAAATTTGATACTCTAAACGGCCAGATTTGGCCCCCGGGTCTTGAGTTTGACACTTGTGCCTTAAAAGATACATTAGGAATCTATGAAACCTCATCTGTACTGTCTTATTTTGGCTTTAAAGTCACTGAATGGTTCTAAATAAACCAATATCTTCCATGAATCAAAAAAGCAACAACAAATCGTGATTTGAATCGAGTCATTGCAAAAACGAATCATTAGATCCCTAGTGAAGATATAGTAAAATATTTCAATTCACAATTATTGAAATATAATTCAATAATTATATTATTGAATTATATTTCACCACACAGCTGGTAATTTCCCCTGAACTGAAACCATTGAATCCAATAACTCAATTCTAGCAACTCTTGTTCTTTTCTCCATATTGTAAGTTAAACCCATTGTCTTTGTTCTATTACAGTGTAATACACACTGGGAGCATTAATTCCTCTTTAATTCAGAATAAAAGTTAAATTATCTTTAAACTGACCTTGTAAACACTTCATTCCTAACGCAAATTTAATTCTGAATTCATCTTAAATCAGAATTAGATGGCTGGTTTATTCCGATTTCAATTCCAAATGAATAATTCCTTTATCATGTAAACACTTAATTCTGCTTTAAAATAATTCCAGTCATCCTGCGCATGTACGAATTGCCATGATGACGCGCTGGTGACGACACAATCCAAGATGGCCGCCCGAACTGGAAGCAAAACTATTTATCTTAAAAGACATGGATATATGGAAAGAGTGGATGAACTGAAACATAAACATGCGGACATTCACACGGACTTATTACCCACACAGACATCGGTAAACATATCTGGCTTTATCGTACGGTGATACTAAAACCTTCTACTACATTCACAGGCTGTAATATCACCAAGTTGATCATTGTACCTGTTGTTGTTAGAGCTACTATCTTTACCAGAAAGCAAATATTTATTCCTGGTTATTGTTTTCTGGAGGTTTACCAGGATTTATTTACTGGTGATTCATTCCCATCTCTCTTCTGCTACTCAGAGCAAACTGAAACTCTGCGTTATTGTCGAGCTGCTGCTTCAAAATAAAGGTGAAAACACTTCTCATGTGTGGTCTTCTATGTTTTAGCTGAAAATTAATAGTGATCAATCAATGTGTTTTTTTTTTCCTGATAGATGTGATACACGTTCTCCTCCTGTCCAATCAGAACCCTTCCCAACCCCTACACTGAAAGCGGAATTAAATAAAATTTCCATGTAAATCTTAATTTGTAGTTAGTTTCCAGGTAAACACGAAGCAGTACACTTTAATTCAGAAGGATTTAATCCAGAATAACTCATTCCAAATGAAAAAACATCATGTAACCGTGGCCAATATGTGAACATTTCACTAAACAAACCCGTTAACTAGTGCAGTTCATTTAACTTGAACATAAATCAGAGAATGGTCGTCCACATTTTTGTGGTTGTAGTTAATAACCGCTTTAACGCCGACAGAATGAAAAGGCTGCAATGAAAGGACACGCACGCACACCTGGAGTCACTGCAGAGGAATACGTAACGTTATCCTGATAAACAGCAGGAGTTTAATCATTATGAAGAAAAGAATTTCACTTTTTTACATACATTTAAAATATGCTAATCCTCCAGGTTGTGACATATTTAATTGAAAGAATGTAATAAGAAGATGCATCATTTAAAAAAAAAAAAAAAAAACACACTAATAAAATGAATAAATACATATTTGGTTGATAACAGTAGAGCAAATTTTAGATGATAAAAAATAACATTAAAAATTAGAAATAACTTGCAATAAATTAAATAAATATATTTAATACAAGAGAAAACTGTTGTTTGAAATGATGTTATATTGTTATTTATCACCTAATAAGTAAGAAAGTAAACAACAAACACACAACAATGCTAAAAACAGTGAGATTAAATAGCTTGTTTACATCATCGTCTGTTTTTAAAAGCTTTTTCATAGACTAGGGAGTAGTAGAGCTGGGCGATATATCGAGATTCTGTTGTTTTTAAATGTACTTTCTGCCTTGAAAAACATCAACCTGCCAGGGACGAGAAATGGAAACTAGTCTGTGCATCGTTCTTTATGACAAATATATAAATAAATAAAATATCGCCATTTTGAGAAAACATATTGAGATATGAGTTTTGGTGTGTGTGTGTGTGTGTGTGTGTGTGTGTGTGTGTGTGTGTGTGTGTGTGTGTGTGTGTGTGTGTGTGTGTGTGTGTGTGTGTGTGTGTGTGTGTGTGTGTGTCCCCTCCAGTGTGAGGCTCACAATGTTGTTTTAAATCACTGGGTGGGAACATGGAGTCATCACAACAGATGGACAGTGTGTCCGCAGTGGGAGAACTGGGTGGGTGTAGAACTGGGTGGGTGTGGGTGGTCCACATCCACAATTAAATCCCACAACACAGCAGACCTGTTAGTGATGAAGCTGAGTCAGGATGAAGATATGGAAATAAAACCTGAAGATACTGAAGCTGATGTTAGACTGACTAACAGCTGTGTTACAGACCTGATCCTACAGACAGATCTGATCCTGATCCTACAAACAGACCTGATCCAACAGACAAACCTGATCCTGATCCTACAGACAGATCTGATCCTGATCCTACAGACAAACCTGATCCTGATCCTACAGACCTGATCCTGATCCTACAGTCAGACCTGATCCTACAGACAGACCTGATCCTGATCCTACAGACAGACCTGATCCTGATCCTACAGACAGACCTGATCCTGATCCTACAGACAGACCTGATCCTGATCCTACAGACAGACCTGATCCTGATCCTACAGACAGACCTGATCCTGATCCTACAGTCAGATCTGATCCTACAGACAGATCTGATCCTACAGACAAACCTGATCCTGATCCTACAGACAGACCTGATCCTGATCCTACAGACAGACCTGATCCTGATCCTACAGTCAGATCTGATCCTGATCCTACAGTCAGATCTGATCCTACAGACAGATCTGATCCTACAGACAGATCTGATCCTACAGACAAACCTGATCCTGATCCTACAGTCAGATCTGATCCTACAGACAAACCTGATCCTGATCCTACAGTCAGATCTGATCCTACAGACAAACCTGATCCTGATCCTACAGGTCCAGGAAAATCGCCTCATTGTTTGGTTCCAGCTCACCAATCCAGACCAGGTAGTATGTACTAGAGTTAGCTTTGACACACTTTACCAACAGGTCTAACCAACATAGTCCACTTCCAGGACCCCTGGGGAGGTTTACCTGTTCTCCGTCTGTTCTACATCTACAGGACAGACGGAGGACAGACAGCACTAAGCTAACTCTGCTAGCCCGGCCTCGAAACTTTGGAAGAAAAACACTTCTCTCGGTCTGAAAACCTGGTACAACAGCAGCAAAGCAGCGCGACCAGACCGTAAAGAGAACAGAAAAGTAGTTTACCTTGAATTAAAAGCACCAAACGGGTGTTTTTCAGGTGTTTTCTCCGGTTAAAGTGGCTCACCGCTTCCTCTGGTTTCAACCTGACAATGAATCAGTTGACGGGAGCGCGCATCGCCGGGACCTGCGCTTCTTTCTGAGGGGGAGGGGGAGCGGGCACGAGCACGGAGAGCCACGCCTGCGCGAGCACGGTGCGCGTGGTGCGCGTCATTACTCAGCTTAACGTGTTCATTGTTAAATAACAGACAACTCATATATACAGACACATATTAACAGACGGATTTATCTGTTCATTGTGACTGAAATAATAACAATAAGTTTCCCTTTAAATACTATTTAATTACTATATAAATACTATTTAATTACTATTTAAATACTATTCAATTACTATTTAAATACTATTCAATGACTATTTAAATACTATTTAATTACTATTTAAATACTATTTAATTACTATTTAAATACTATTCAATTACTATTTAAATACTATTCAATGACTATTTAAATACTATTTAATTACTATTTAAATAATATTCAATGACTATTTAAATACTATTTAATTACTATTTAAATACTATTTAATTACTATTTAAATACTATTCAATTACTATTTAAATACTATTCAATGACTATTTAAATACTATTTAATTACTATTTAAATACTATTCAATTACTATTTAAATACTATTCAATGACTATTTAAATACTATTTAATTACTATTTAAATACTATTCAATTACTATTTAAATACTATTTAATTACTATTTAAATACTATTCAATTACTATTTAAATACTATTCAATGACTATTTAAATACTATTTAATTACTATTTAAATACTATTCAATTACTATTTAAATACTATTCAATGACTATTTAAATACTATTTAATTACTATTTAAATACTATTCAATTACTATTTAAATACTATTCAATGACTATTTAAATACTATTTAATTACTATTTAAATAATATTCAATGACTATTTAAATACTATTTAATTACTATTTAAATACTATTTAATTACTATTTAAATACTATTCAATGACTATTTAAATACTATTTAATTACTATTTAAATAATATTCAATGACTATTTAAATACTATTTAATTACTATTTAAATACTATTTAATTACTATTTAAATACTATTCAATTACTATTTAAATACTATTTAATTACTATTTAAATACTATTCAATGACTATTTAAATACTATTTAATTATTATTTAAATAATATTCAATGACTATTTAAATACTATTTAATTACTATTTAAATACTATTTAATTACTATTTAAATACTATTTAATTACTATTTAAATACTATTTAATTACTATTTAAATACTATTAAATTACTATTTAAATACTAAAGGACCCTTAAGTCTGTTTGAATATTTCTGTAATAACTTAAAATCATCGCAGGTCTCTGTTAATAATAAAGTCTGGTCTTACTGCGACATCTGGTGGACATTAGGAGTATCACAGGGTCCCGCTTCAATTCAACATTACTTCTCAAAGTGTGGGGCGCGGCCTCCTGGTGGGGAATGAAGGTATGACAGGTGGGGAGTGACAAAACAGGATGAAATTATAATTTTATGCCAATCTTCTTAAATGCCTTTCTTTATTATTATTATTATTATTATTATTATTATTATTATTATTATTATTATTTATTTTGTGCAATCACATACCTATCAAATATTCCTATACCTTCATACATTCAAAAATATATACACTATTTGATGTTAATAAATAAAATAAATTATATCGTATGAAAAAATATGTAACCTATGTTTAATTAGACCTACACATACTTATCAACATACATATTTCATATCTGATTATTAGCATGCCTGAAAAGGGGTAGGAAGAAGTAAAATGTAACTGTAGGAACTAAAATGTAACATTAACTTAACAAATGTATTGTATTTTTGTGTTTTATAAAGCTTTTTCTGAAGCTTTTTCTGTCACAGATTTCAAACAATTTTTCTTTATTTCTCGTATTTTTGGAACCGCTGCACTTTTACAATATGTGATTAATTTAATTTAGTTTTTGACTTATTATGAAATATGACATTACTTGTTCCCTGTCAGTTCAATACATTTGAAAATGTGTTTTTTTGTCAGGATGATTTGGGGGGTAATGAATGCAGGTGGGGCTTAAAAGTTACCCTACGTTGAAAGTGGGAAACACCTAAAAAAAAGTTTGAAAACAATGTAAATCTGTAGCCACAGTTTAATCTCATGTAGTTACGGGCTCTAGTTTTAACTTTGTCACCTGTACACTGCGATATTAGACTTTACCAAGGTGTATATACAACATTCAGGTTAGATATCTGGACATGAAATAGGGCTGGGCGATATATCGAGATTCAAGATGTATCAGGTTTTCTATTTATATTTATATATATATATATATTTTATGCCTTATTTTGTATTAAAATACTCATTCTATAGCTTTTGCTACTTCTCAGAACAGCATAAACAGTGTTCTAATCCAGACCTTCATCTAAACAAGCCACACTACAGAACTCACTCACACGTGCTGTCCCTTAGAGCAGTGCTTCCCAACCTTTCTTGTCTTGTGTACCCCTTTTTGTCATACCATGAGAACCCCCTCACTCATACGTGTTCATGATTCTCCAAAAGTAGAACATAACACAGCTGAATAGTCAACACAGGTCATTTTATTTCATCTTCTTAAAATGAACAATTAATATTCAGACTTATTTAACTCAAATTATACATAAAAACATGTTGCCTTCAAGGCAATAGAAATTATAAATATAAGAAATAATATTATAGGAAATGTTTGTATTATTAATACTAATATATTATGATTATATTGTTATGAAAGAAAAAAAATAAAGTTGAAACTAAAAATGAAAATAAGTAATATAAATAAATACAAAACAAATAATTAACCTGTCTGTGTTATGAATAAGTTTTAAAAGGAGCTTTTTTGAATACGTCTCCTTTACATTTTAAAAACAAGTCACATGTAACGTTTTATTGACGGACTTGTGAAATGACTGAGAATATTTTGGAAATAAATTCTTCATTTTTCCACGTACCCCAGGTTGAGAAACACTGCTTTAGAGGAGAAAAAACCAAAAGTGGCACATATTGTGCAGCTGTTTAATAAATGTGTCTGACTTTATTTAAAATTAAAAATATCTAGAACTAACATCTCTAAGGATTAGAGATTTAATTTATCTACAGCTCAGCAAAATATAAATATTTCTCCTCTTTACAAAGCTTAGTATTTATAGTTTGTGTTCCAACCCTAGAGTTTAGATCTACAAAAACATGCAATACCAGACTTTTTAAAATCTTTTTTTTATTATTATTATTTCATACAGAAAGGAACAAACTGAAAACCACTGAACAAAGAAAGCAAACTGTCAGAGTGAACAGGATCTGCTGAACCTAAAGTAGTCAGTGTTCATCAATAATGGCACAGAGCAAAGTAGCTCATCAATACGTCCTAAACATGGACATCTTTAGAAGTTATTTCTTTGTTTGGCAAAAAAAAAAAAAAACGTTAATAAATCAAAGTAAAGAGTGCATGGAAAGTATCTTTACACCAAAGTCGACCTTAAAGTGACACCTGCAGTGAAAGGTTATGAGAAAACAAAGGGAACGAAAGGCTTTGTGAGTGACTCATTAATCATTGAATCTAATAAATAAGTCAAACATTAAACAACAACAATGTATCAATGCAGAAAAAGACTTAAAAAAGCATTTCATTCTGATGGTTTTGGTTTTACAGCAATTTTCTGTCATCAAAGGACATTTGACAGAGTTTTTCCTTTGTGTGAAAATGTCATAAAGACGAAGTCAAAAATGATGTCAGAATTGTGTTCAGCACCTGCAGATGACCAGATCTGTCTTTCCTGCCTAATCTCTAGCATTGTTTTCCACATGTGTGATGCTTATAGTGCAGGAGTAAACAAAGGAAACTACATTAAGGGCCTGTACTATGAAACTGGATACGTACTGTATATGTCCGTTAGCTTCACCTAGCCAAACATTCTCTGTCAGAAAGCCCCTGTACTATGAAGCAGGATATAAATAGGTGATTTCAGTGCGCGCTTCTGTAACAGGGGCGGAGCTTGCAGCATCCGACCAATCACAATCATGGACAATCTGTGTAAAACAGGGGTTTCAAACTCATTTTATTTCAGGGGCCAAATACAAAGTAGTTTGATTTTAAGTGGGCAGCAGATTTCAGGCTGGAAAATAAGCAATTTCAACATTAACGTCCCCAAGTTTTTACTTTACATGATGTATAAAATGATACATAAAGTCTGTACAGTAAGGTGCCTCGTTACCAATTTTTTTCAATTCAATTTTGGGAAATTGACAAATAATTTCAGGAAAATTCAGTTCTTCAAACAATTTGAGATTTAAAATTATGCGTAGTTTTATCAAATTTGTGTATTTATATATATGAAAAATCTAATATCTACATTACTTGGTAATTTAGACAACAATTTTCATGTTTTTCTGTCTTTTTAACTTTCTGCTGCGGGCCAAATCAGATGGTCTAAAGGGCCAAATTTGGTCCCCGGGCCTTGAGTTTGACATATATGGCGTAGAGCAACTTGTGTCACAATTGAAAAATAATTCTTTAAAAATATGAAGAAATAAAAATCCATTATTCAGACGAAAAACAAAACTGTTTCTACAGAAAAAGCAGGAAGAAAAGAACACAGACAGGAAGCATACGACACTGTTAATGTGTAAAAGTTTAGGTTTTTTTCTCACTTTGTGTGCATTTGTTTTAGAGTTTTTCGATTCATTTTGTGATTTCTTATTGTTTTGTGTCAGTTTGGTTTTTTTTTGCATTTTTTTTTGAGTCATTCAGTTTGTTTTTGGTGTGGTTTTATACATTTGTGTAGATTTGTTGTCGTCATGTGTTTTTGAAGTATTTTTGTGTCATTTTGTTGTTATTTTGTGTATTTTTGCAGTTATTTTGTGTATTTTTGCAGTTGTTTTGTGTATTCTTCTGTTGTTTTTGTGTGTTTTGGAGCTCGGTGTTCAGCCTAAGTTACCATGGTGATTTAGCCCGTTAAGACGCCAGCGTCGTAGTACAGCACACATCAAATAAAACCTAGAAGTTAGCGAGATAAGAGGAAATCCAGTTTCAGAGTGCCCTTAGTGTTTTTTTTAATTTATTTATGTTCTCATTTTGTGCATACTTGTTTTTGGATTAATGTTGTGATTTCTTATTGTTGTTTTATTGCATTTTTTGGAGTCATTCAGTTTGTTTTTGTTGTGGTTTTATATATTTTTCTGTCAATTCCTGTATTTTTGTTGTTATCTTATGAGTTTTTGGAGTAACTCTGCAAGGTTTTGTCGTCATTTTGTGTATTTTTGCAGTTGTTTAGTGCATTTTTCTGTTCCGTTTTGTGTGTTTTGGAGTTCAGTGTTCAGCCTAAGTTACCATGGAGATTTAGCCCAGGTAAGACGTTAGCCAGCATCGTAGTACAGAACACATCGAATAAATCCAGGAAGTTAGCGCAATAAGAGGAAATCCAGCTTCGTAGTACAGATACTGGGAGTACAGGTACTAGGAGTACAGGTACTGGGAGTTCAGGTACTAGGAGTACAGGTACTAGGAGTACAGGTACTAGGAGTACAGGTACTAGGAGTACAGGTACTAGGAGTTATGCTGAACCAACGCTAGTAGAAAGTCATAGAAACGGTGAAAAAGGTAAAAATGATCATTTAGGAACAGATGTTTAATCCAAGATGAATGATGGTACACTATAAAAACCTGTCTATCAAAAAAAAATAAATACACAGTGGATGATCACTAATAATATGGCTTTTTACTTTAGATTTTTCAACAGATGAGATGCAACCATGTGAATGTACCTTTAATAATGGGCTGTTTTACAATCTGTCAAAAATGTTTCTGTAAGTTTTTAACACATTTTAATGAGGCTTGTATGAATAATTTAATTACAACTTCAGCCTTTTCACTAAGCTTTAAATATGACTACAACATGAAATTTATGTTTTTGTCATAAAGACGTTCCCAAAGTAAAGCATTATTGACAAGATGGATGAATTTTTATACTACATTTTCAAAGCAATAAATATAGCTGGTAAAATCAGAATCAAACACGTGATTGGTCAACTTTGAGACTTTCTTAATCATAGCTTTAGTTTCATTCTGAACACTGAATGTGGGTAACATTCAAAGAAATCTTTCCAGATTAACAGTAGATTATAGGGATGCACCGAAAGCAAAATTATTGGCCAAAACCCAAAATGAGAAAACCACACACGGAAATAAATTAGGTAATTTTTACTCACATTGCATTTATGACTTTGAATGTGTACTAACCAGGGGTGGACTGGCCTCGATGCAAAGTGGGCCGGTCCCGTTTGTTATGATCGAGTGGAGGTAGACATGATGAGTAGTGACAAAAAATGAATAAGGGGGGAAAAAAAAAAAACGGTCCAAAACTGGCAAGAAAAGAGTGAAAAGTGATCAGAATTGGCAAAAAGCGGTCAAGAGTGGCCAAAATAGGGCAAAAAGTGGTATGTAAAGGCAAAGGGTAGATTAAATGGGTCAAATGTGGCAAACAATAGTGAAAAAGTGCAAAAAATGTGGAACAAAAAGAGGCAAAATGTAGGGGAAAAAGGGATATTTATTGGCAAAAATGGGACAAAGGAAGTTGTAAAATGGGTTTCCTGAAGAAATAAATAAAAATGAAGACACAAAAAGCCTCGTGTTGAGCATTAATGACTTAATAATGGCTTCTACGTGGTGTCTGCCAGGGCTGAATTTTTGTCCCAGTCCACCCCTGGTACTAACCTCATTAAAATGAAAACATTACATTTGTTTGAATTAATATTAATACTTCAAAGAATAAATGAATTAAAGATATGGTGGTCGGTGTTGACAGAGGGCTGGTTACACGTACAGTAACTACAGAGTCTAAGTGACACAGAAACATAATCACACTTCAGGCGAGCAGACACTGTGACATTTTTTCAATCGTTGTCCTCAACTCAAGCTCAAATTGTGCGAGTCAGAATATTCACAGCTCACGGTTCATGTTCTCACGCTGTACGGAGCGACACTCTTGACTGCTCACACCGTACGTCCATACACCACACGTTTCTCTGTAATAGTGTATCTATTCAGTTAAACCTTGGTACATTTTACATTATTGGGTCAATTTCTGTGTTTTTTGGAATCGTTTTTTATTTTAAGCTTCATTTTGCACCATAAACTGTTCATATATTATTTTTTTTCTCAAAGTAATGCAAAAGTAATTCAGATTTAATAATTGTGGTTTTAATCGTGATTACAATATTAATAAAGAATGATCATGATTATCACATTTTGGCAATAATCGTGCAGCCCTACTCCACGATGTACGACACACGACTAAGCTGAGACTCGGTTCAATCCCAAAAATAGACGCAGGAGTGAAAAATCGTACAGTGTATGCCCGCCGTTACGTACTCCGTCTACTCTGCTCAGCAGACGCTTTAGTGTTCAGCTCAATACATCTGCTCCGTGAGTCTGTGCACAAGTCGGCCCGTTTCCAGACAAGCGAGCGCGCTGTTTGCGTATTTACAACATCCTGTTTTGTTTGGCTTTTTTCAGCCCAGGATTTTTGGTGGTTGGAATTTCAGTGCATCACTAATAAATTATGTACCGGTATATGGACAGAGACTGTTGAACTTCTGTAGATGATGTATTTTCTGATTGGGACTCAGTGCAGCCACATGGACACCAGAGTGAAGACACTTTCCTCTCACACTAAACTATGTCTTGTAGTTAATCTTAAAGTTTCGTAGCACGACAAAAATAAGCTGCGTCTGCTGGTGCAAAGTCCCTCCATCACTCCTCTGGTTACATCACAGACTCGGTCACGTGCACTCGCCCTGTCACCCAGTCACTCTGTCAAGCTCCTAGAAAAGAAGTACGCTAATAAGGCTGCTCTGACACAGACTCTAAAAGAATATTGTGATCCATTTAGGTTCTTTATTTTTTGGAAAGACAGACAAAGAAAAGCTGTGAGCAGAGAAGTTCGTCTCTAGGAGGGAAGAGAAGAATAAAAGAGGATCCACGGAGCGTTAATAACCAACAGGTCTGATCTGTCCAGTCATTTTCTGCGTCTCCGTGACGAAGCATGTGGAAACTCACCTGCTGTGTGCTGGTACTGCTTAAAGTATGACTGAAGATACTCATAAACTGGTCACAGCCGTATACTTGCCCGTGACACCCAACCGTGTGTAAACGTTAGCGTCCGCTATGATCTGGAGGGCGCGTCCTCAAAGCTGATGATGCTGGACTCTGAGTGCTGCACGGGGCCCGATGACGCAGCTCCACCACTTAGTGACGCTGACGAGGAGGAAGCAGGGACGGATCCTCCGCCTATTCTAGGTGTAGAGGAGGTGGGCTCCCGACCAGCTGAGAGGAGCGGCTGCAGGTCAGTCCTGACTTCATCCTCATCATCGTCTTCCTCATCGTCCATGCTGGGCCAAGCTGATTGGTCCTCCACTTTCTTCAGACGCTCATTGAGAGCCTTCAGGGCCAGTTGTCTGTGAGCGAGAAAGAGAAGTAATACGACTCAACAAGGCTCTGATAGTCCCAACATAAACTGATATTAGTAATAACATTAATCTGGAAGCACCAACACAAACATGTACATAATCCAGGTGCACGTACAGATGCAAACACCCCCCACGCTGTGATTTTGATCCCTTACGCCAGTGTTTCCCAACCAGGGGTACGTGAACACATTACAGGGGGTACGTGGAAAAATGAAGAATTTATTTCCAAGATAATAAAAAATATTCTCATTTCATAAATCCGTCAATAAAATATTACGTGTGCGCTATGACTGTTTAAAGGGGACATATTATTATAAAGAAGCTCCTTTTGTAGTAAATGTCATAAACACTATATATAACACAGGCGGGTTAATTATTTGTTTTGTGTTTATTTATTTATATTACTTATTTTGATTACTTCTTATTTTTTTCTAATTTCAACAATTATTTTTCTTTAATAACAATATAATCATAATATATTAGTATTGATTATACAATATTAATAATAAAAACATTTACTATAATATTTATTATATTTATCATTTTTATTGCCTTGAAGGCAACATCATTTTATGTTTAATTTGAGTTAAATAAGAAGATAATGCCTGAATACGAATTGTTAAAGTTATGAAGATGAAATAAAATTACTTGCGTTGAATATTCAGTTGTGTTATGTTGTACTTTTGGAGAATCAATAACACGTATGAGGGAGGGGGTACTCACGGTATGACAAAAAGGCTCAAGGGGTACACAAGATAAGAAAGGTTGGGAAGCACTGTCCTACGCTGTGATTCTAACATGGCAGTATGACCAAAAATGCATATCACAATATTTTTCAAAATTTTAACGATTTCATGGTATATGACGGTATTTTTTTCATGTATAATCAGGTGTTCACAGCATTTTCTACTGGTTGAGAGAGGAAGTACTGCAGTAGATTGACTTAGGATGATCTATTTTACTGTCATGATGATCATTATTGTAGAATAATTCCACACTAGTAGTAATACAAGCTTGCTACAGCAGCCCAATGGCTCTTTGCAATGCTAGCTTAGCTTTAGCATTAGCTTGATTTCTACCTTTAAACGTTGCATACTCAGTTGTGTGGTGGTTTCTTATGGTGAATAAGGTAGTGTTTTGTTTGCAGCTCCACCACAACTTATTTCTGTGTTATAGGAATTACAAATTGTGATCCTTTGCTCTCTTTTTTTGTGTATTACTGCCGACATGCTAAGCTAACCGTGCCTCCGTGTCCGTGAGTGTTGCTCTCCTGTAGCAGAGGCATGCGCACGCAGACACATGTTCACAAGCAGTTTCAGAGCTTTTAATTGTGTCTTTCTGATCCATTTACACGTATGATTTACACCATAACTAACACCAGAGCGCTACTGTTTACCTTCATATTTAGAAGTGCAACGTTGAAAAGAGGCCGGTCTGAAACGCTGCGCAGCATTCCGAAAGTTGTGTAATCAAATACACCGGCATATTAAAAACAACAGCCCTAATATTACTGAAGGTCCCACAAAATACCTCATTTAAATTTGAAAAGCACGTCTTCAAATTAGTCTGTATAAAAGTAAAAGTTTGGAATAAAATGATATTTTTGTCTACACAGTGTCTGAGTATTTACTGGTATTTGTAGAGGACATTTTCCAAGCATGAGTATCTCTAACTACATTTATCATGACCTTCAGCAATTTAAAAATAGTGCTAACTTTAAAGTAGCGATGTCTCATTAACAGCGCTGTGTGAGGATCTAAGGCTGAACCAGAACCAGCTCAGCCTCCACTGAGTCTTTTTAAAGGAATTCCTTCATTTATTTTAATGTGTATTTTATTGCTTCCAATGTGTGGACGACTGAGGCCAATAAACAACATATTTCTGTGTCTCTCCAGGTTCTCTGCCCTGATATGATCAGTTTGATCACTGTGCAGCACACACTGGGGGAGAGAGAGAGGACTCGCAACCCTGACTCATATACTTTTTTTTTCACTAAAATGTAAAGGAGTGTCTTGATCAAAAAGCAGGGATTAACGCATTTAGGCTGTGGATGAGTAACATTTCATTTCAAAGTATTGTGGACAATGTTTAGAAAGGAATCACGCCTATGTGTACGAAGAGCGTGCACGAGCCCAGTCTTCCTCGTGCACAGCTCTGTGTACATGTCGATGTGGACATTGGCTCTACAAGCTTACTTACCAAAAGCAGATTTGCACTTTTCCCACTATGTCAGATTCACCACCAATAAGTAAAAATCAATTTTCAAAGGACCTGGTGCGTATTGGGCACGAGCACGTACGACGGCCTTACGTAAACATGACTGACAATTAGGAGGACCAATAGTCTTGATGATCCACCCAGAAGTTAAACACCACAATACCTTTAGAAAGTGTCTATTTGTACGGTTGCCGTACGGACAACCCGCGGTGCTACTGGTACGGTTACTGAAGTACACATACTTAGCGTTTTAGGTTTAGGTTATAACCTAATATCGCAACAATTTTTAGGGTTAGGGTAAGGTTTAGTCTTAGTCATGTGACCAAAAACTGACCAATGACTGACCTAAACTGGCCGAATAGGAGCGCTGCGTACAGATAGAATGTTGGTATACTGATATGGCAACCGTACGGATAGCCACTACTATACCTTTGAACCATCATCAGGCATTGGTTAAGTAATTTACTGATCATTTAATTCAGATCGCAGCCCGAGTCCGCTCCAACACAGAAACGCCGTTCACTTCCTCCGTTATTCTCTTCCACAGAGCGTTTAAATGAGCTCTTTTAATTCCAGTTTTCACATCTTTGTTTTTCTTCACCTCAGCTGTGAGGATTAGTGATGTAACAATTAATCGTAAGGCAGTTAAAAAATTGATTAACAGGTATCACGGTTCATATCGGTACTCTGAAAATTGCAGTACCTTTTTTAAACAGCAGATGGCGCTATATATATATATCCTTCTCTTGTCCAGAAGCATAGGCACCGGGCGGAATCTCCTACTATTTTTCTGGCCGCCTTCTACTCTTAAACATGTTCATAAATGATTCCTTACCCCTTCAGCACCAAAAGAATATCTGTAATATTACGTGAATATCTGTAAAAGTCACGTTTTTCTGACCACTGAGTTACCAGTGCCCTCTGCTGGTCAAAACAAATATCTGCTGTAAATACAGTGCAATGAATTGTTAAGGCACAAAATACATTTTCAGTTGCACTTTTAAAAAGAAAAAGAATTATTATGCAGTTTTGCATTGTTTACTATAGAACCAGAATTCAAATTAATAGGCTTCTTCTTCATTTGTATTATTCCTTTATTTATTTCATTCAAGATTTATTTTTAGTTAAATTGCATTGCTTTGAATAGTTTATCAAGGGATTCTTTTGGCAATGAAAAATAAAAGAAAAATATCATAATATTTTCTAGTTTTTTCCCGAAAAAAATAAAGGAATATTTTTCAGTCATCATTTGTCTACAGTCCCATTTTGTAAAATAAATCGTGAGAGAATCGTATCGCAAACCCAGTATCGTGAATCGAATCGTATCGGGAGTTGAGTGAATCGTTACATCCCTAGTGAAGTTTTCGTCGCTGAAACGTTTATTTCTTTGCCAGTGTTTGTTTGACCTCAGTGGGCGGGGCCTCCGAACCTGGAATATTTAAGGGCGTAACATGTTAATGACGATCGCATTCAGCTGCAATCATTTGTATGCTGGGATTAGTCAGATATGAATGTTTCATAAGTCTCACGTTGGTCCTGTCGTATGACACAGGGTGAACTCAGATTAGCACCAGTTTTCACACAACGGTTGATAAATGAGGGCCATTGTTTTGAATTTGTAGATTAAGCCTTAAGGAACCAATGTTTGAGACACAGTTAGGGGTCCAAAAATATCCTCTGTCTACAAACCAAAGTATTAAAAATACTTCTGAGATGTGCACAGTGAGAAAGTGACTAATCAAACTGACAGAAACCAATTACTATTGGAATCAATGTGTGGCATTTCTTTTTTTTTTTTTTTTTTTTTTTAAAAAAGGATTTTTTGGGCTCTAGTGGCCTTTATATGACAGTTGTTGACAGGAGGGGGGTTAGAGAGAGCAGGGAATGACACGCAGGAAGGGGTCCCAGGCCGGGAATCGAACCTGGACCCGCTGCAGGTGAGGAACTATAGCCTCTGTACATGGGGCGGGCGCTCAACCCACTGAGCTACACACCACCAATGTGTGGCATTTCTAAGCATTTCTTAAGTTTAAAGCACTGAACAACAATCAATTGGGCAATAGAAAATTAAATATAAATAAAACAATAAAAAAGCCATCCTACCAATGCTTTGCAATAGGCCTGAATAACCTGTTTCACATGCTGAACATCTGACACACAACCAACATGTTCAACATTTGGACCTTTGTGACAGTGAAGAAGTGAAGGTGTCAGACAAAGAGATGCAGAACAAGCGCTAAAAGCCTGACAGCAGATGTTTGTTCACGTGTGAAATAAGCCGTTTAAAGCGGAGATGGAATGGAAACTAAGCAAACAAAAGGAACATTATGTGTGTGTAACATCTCTGACAGTGTGTACATTTCATCTCACATTTCAAATACAACCATATGTCAGTTAATGTAAGACATGTGAATGTTGTAGAACAGCTATTGGTTAGACTACAGCTTGTGTTTTCACGGTTAAATTCCAACGTTACACAGGAGCTGGGCCAACAGCAGGGTCGTAACAGTGTCTCACCTTCTCCTCTCTGCATCCTGGGGGTCAGTTCCTGGCAGGCTGATGGTAATGGAGGAAGGAGCTCCGACATCGTACCTCTTCACCATCTTCCTGCACACTTTGATCTTCACCAGGACGGAGTGGATCAGACCCGCTAGCAGACCCACGGCGGGCTGCAGCGCCTCAGGGAAGAAACTGGCAAAGGCAAAGTGGTCGGACATGTCCCCGCGGCCCCGGCTGTGCCTCTGGTAGAAGCGTAGATAGACCCATCCAGAGAGGGCCCCATAGCTGTAGGCAGCCAGAGGGGCGGAGGAGTCCAGGAGCCCGGACAGACGCAGCAGGGCCAGCAGGAGCAGCACCAGAGCAGGGGCCGCTTTAAGTCTCACCTGGACAGAAGAAAAGAAGAAATAGTTTATTTAGTGATTTAAAAAAAATCCCTCCACTGGCTTTTCAATAAAGGATAAATAATAAACTCTACCAAAATGTGAACATTTAAAGCTCACATGTCAAACTCAAGGCCCGGGGGCCAAATCTGGCCTTTTTGAAAATCCAATTCGGCATGCAGCAGAAAGTAAGAAAAGTCAGAAAAACCACGAGTTTTTGTTCAAATTAAACTAATAAAATTCAGTTATAAATATCTCAGCTAGATATCTCCAAACTGTTACACAGATTCGATGAAACTCCACAATATTAGCAGGGCTCACATTTTGGCTTCTATCACAGGGAAGCCATTTTTCATCTCAAATTGTTAAAAGAACACTGAATTTGTCCAAAATCCTGCATTTTTGTTTGAATTATTTACAAAAAATTGGTCACAAGTAAAAAAATATGTTTTTTTTAAATGTTCCTGGTTGCTGATGTTCCTAAAGTAACTGCAAAAATAAATAAATAATTAATTCTAGTGTGTGTAACTAACCTGTGGCACTCTGAGGACAGTGGTGTCCCCCATGGTCTGCTTCAGGGCCACCAGCACCCCTCCCAGGAACCCGGCCACTCCGTTAACTTGCACAGCAAACAGATAGTCCAGGTCAAAGGTGGCCATGTAGGTGAAGAGGTAGGACAGGCCTGCAAACAGCCCCGCAGACACATTCACCACCGTAAAGAATATCAGCAGCTCCAGGGCACCCCACAGAGGCTCCAGCAGGCGCCCGCACGCCATCACTGTCCCCACACTGGCCGCCACGCCCCACACGTGCTGCTCCACCACCCCATGGGTCACCAGGGTCCACACCCAGAAGTTGGGTGGAAACAGGTACCCAGGGGTGACCCCCAGCACGTACGGAGTGTTAATGGCCCAGGACAGCAGGTAAAGCAGGACCACCACAACACTGATGGTTTTCACCACCACACTGGTGCTGGCCAGAGCCGACAGGAAGTGCTGGCGGGCTACTGGCAGGTAGCGATTCATGGTGGGGGGGGGTCCTGGTCCTCACACTTCAGCTGATTGGTTGGCAGATGTGAGCAGATGTTAGAGACTAATTAGGCCAGGGTGAAGAACGCCTCCTGATCCATGAGTCCTGTTGTGAACCTGAACACAAAAACAGTCACAGATTATTCATTGAGATTTACAATATATTTTTTTAAGTTTTCTACTTTGGCGATATAGAAAATTACATTATCAATATACACATTTTTCATAAATTATTTAGTTTTAAAACACTTGTTTTAGCAAAAAAAGCCCAGTCAGATGATCATTGAGTGCGTTCTAACCCAGACCTTCCCCTAAAGAAGCCACACTACATAACTCACTCACACGTACTGTCCTTTAGAGCATTGTTTCTCAAATGGGGGTACACGATGGCATTACAAAGCATTAAAAATATGAATTCATAATGTTTATTTTTAGTTAAAAATTATAATCATACTAAATATTACCAGCAACTCACAAAAACAAAAAAGGATAATATAATAGTGAATAATAAAAATAACAAAAAACAGACTAACAACAATAGAATAGATAAGACAACAAAAACACACAATATAAGATGATATGTAATAATTCATAATATAAAGAACAAACAAACAACAACAGAATACACAAAATGACACCACAAACACACACAGAGAATAATTTAAATAACAACAAAAACACAAAAAATACGAGAAAAATATACTTAAAAAAAAGAAAAAAAAAGAAAAACAGACAAACAACAACTAAATGATGATAGAATTAATCTTGATTAGAACATGGACTAAAAATATAAGAGTGAGCCTCGGTCCCACATCAGGAGGGAGATGACCAGAAATGATCAAAACTATAAAAATAAATGCATTCAGGAGAAACTAAATACAGTTTCATTCACTTATTTACAAAGTGAGATTCTTTAGATTCAAAACGTAGAGAAAGGGGATACTGTATATGAGCCAAAAAAAGTTTAAGAACCACTGCATTATAGAAGAACAAGACTAAAGTTGCACATACTGTGCAGCTGTTTGTTAATAAATGAGACTGTGTGGCATTTTCCATCAGCAAATTTATATAACCCAGTCCCAGAATATCGGATATCGGTCCGATGTCAGCCAGAAAACGAATATCAGATTTTATCGGACTGCATGTAAAATCTCCGATATACATTATATTTATTCAATTGTAAAATACTGTATATATTATGTTGAAGGTTAAAATGTATGTAACCAATTGGTTAATAATATATGGGTCAGTTTGTATCATCCCTAATGTTGCTGACTATTGTTCTGTTTAAGTGACATCACTTGATCAAACCTTTACTAACATTCCACAATACAAAATAAGTCATAAAAGTATGTATAATTCGTGCTGATATTGTATTGGACCGATATTGGCCAATACTCAAAGATGCAATATCGGTATCGTATCGGAAGTGAAAAAGTTCTATCAGGACATCCCTACCTAGAATTGTCTTTCTGATCAGGAATTGAATTAAAATTATCACGATTTATATCGTATATCAATATCACCATTTTGAAAAAAAAAAAAATACTGAGTTATGAGTTTAGGTCCATATCGCCCAGCCCTAATCTGGATATAACCAACTATTGGACTACAGCAGTGGTTTCAAATTCATTTTAGTTCAGGGGCCAAAAATGAAGCAGTTTGATTTCAAGTGGTCCACAGATTTTATGCTGAAAAAACAAGTAATTTCAACATTATTGTGCCATAGTTTGCTCTTCTACATATACATAAAATATTAAATATGTAAGAAACTGACCACACCTAAGCAATAAGAGACATATCATACCAACATGTGACATATCATACTTATCTCTAACCCTAAGGGAGATATAATGTAATAATTAGAGGAAAATTTAAGGAAGTTGCAACAATTTCACATTATAAATGACTGCAATCATGCGATAAAAGCACCAGGAAAACTGTGAACACCTGCAAATATTGTTGAGTTTCATTTACACAATGATTCATGTTTTCTCTGTATTTTATTAACTTTGTCCTATGGGACAAATTGGATGGTCACCTTTGTGAAACTGTGAGCTACTTCATATAGGTACTGAATAATTCAAAGGGCTACTAGTTTGAAAAGCACTTTTTAAATTCTAATTGTTCACGGGTTCACTTTAATTAGAGGCTAAGATAATAAGGGAGGCTAGCAGCAACTTAACAATGGCAGGAAATGCTGAGGTTTCAACATGAAATACTTTATTTCTCAGAATTTATGCAAATGTATCATTTTCATTAACCATTTCATTGAAAATGATCATCTTCCTGTTTTAATAGATACTAACAAACAACTTTTAACCAATCGTATAACATGTAACATTTGTAAAATGTGAAAATTATGTCGTATTTTACAAAAATCCACCTTGCATTAGGGCTGCACAATTATGACTAAAATGATAATCCTGATTGTTTTTGATCAATTTTGTAATCACTATTATAACATATTACAGTGCAAAATTACACTTTAAATAATATTTATAATTAAAAAATAAACGAATAATTTAAAATGTACCCAAGGCTAACTCAATGAATACACTATTACAGAGTGCAGAGCTCGTATTTCAATGTAAATATTGCCGAGGATCAGGTTAATTTAATCGAGGCAACAGATTAAAATTTGATTAATTGTGCAGCCCTACCTTGAAATGAAAATATATATATATATATATATATATATATATATATATATATATATATAACACTGACCATACACCAAATCTGCAGGACATAAAAACATTTCTAACAATGTTTCAATGAAAATAAACATTTAAAGGTGTTAATTTAATACTAAAACTCAGGTGCAGCAGTATTTAACTACATCTGTTTTTTCTTTGGGCCCCTTACATGGTCCAGGCGGGCAATCTGGGGTCCGCGGTCACAGTGTTGGTGACCTCTGGTCTAAAGGGCCGGATTTGGCCCCCGGGCCTTGAGTTTGACATGAGTAAACTACAGTAACACAGAGTGAGGGACAAACTCCACCAGATGACCTCAGAAGTATGTGATAATAACCTGAGTTGTTGAGTAGCTTCAGACAGGCGGAAGGATCCCAGGTGGTAATGTGCCCAGACCTAGTGCTCACATCCTGGCTTTACCGTGTAAACACGGGGAGGGCCAGGCTCTGCGACCAACCACAACCAGCTCCTGTAGTTCCGTGTCACTTGAATATAAAGTAGCTAAAGTACAGCTAAAATTACGGAATAAAAACCCGTTCCTCTGCGGAGGACGTCACTCCAGTTCCCGGTGGTGTATAGAGCTAACCCGAGGAGGAGTTCCCCTCTTAGCTAGCAACAGGGCCGCAGAACAAGCACCAGAAGTGGCCTGGACCCGGTCCTCAGTCGGTGTAAACGGTCCAGTTTCTACGGAAGACCCGGTCCGGATCCTCTCCTCATTGTTGGGTGAAGTTTAGAGAGCAGAGAGACAGAAAAAAACAATGTTTTCACCGCAGTTCCCTGACCTGCGCCGTCTGCCACCGTCATCTGTGGAGACGTCAACGTCACGTAACGTAACGTACATCACCACCGCAAAGCACGCTGGGAGATGGAGTTTTACCATTAACACGGTACACGCCCTGGTTAGGCTTCATACAGTCAGTCAGTCACATGTGATGTAACACAAACAGCTTGTTACACAAGTGGTTAACAACATTTGTATGGTCGTGACCCCAGTTTTTGTCACTTATATGACACATTTCAGGCGAACCCAGATATTTTTTAACTTTTTTTTTTTTAATCCTGTTTGTTTCACAAATACAGAGCAGCCAGAGCAGACATTTTCATACTGTATTTTATTTGTTTTTATTTGCATGCATTACTAAACCTGCCTTTTGGCATCTGTGTAGCTGCTGAATACTTTTAATTTTCCTCTGGATTAATAAAATATATATTTATTTAACTCGATTTACATTTGAAAAAGTGAAAGTATAGAATACAGTTGTTTGAGATTATGTGTGGTGTTTTATTTTTGAAAAATTACCATATTAATTTAAGCTTTCGGCCTCTTTTTGCACTGTATATCTATTTCTGTGTTGTTTTTTAATTGCGCAAAATAGTTAAATACAAATAAATACAATTTTAAAAATCTAAAAAAAGTAGATACAATTAAAAGTTTATTTTTTGAACACTTATTTATTTTATTTTAAAGCTTTTTTCTTTTGTTTTAAAAATTATTGTTTTTAAATTAATCTAAGACTCCATTAAGACTGGACTACCAAGTTAAACTGCTGACAAAACTATAATAAAATGAATATAAAATATATATAACGCATTCAAATTTCAATAATAATAAATGCATTTATTAATAAAGAAAAATAGAAGCTTAAACACAAACATGTAATCTTTATCAAGCTGTAATGCATTTTAGGTCGACTTTACTACTTCCTATTGTGATGGAAATAAAGGCAAAATAAGATAAACTCTGATTTAGAGCATATCCTCTTTATTTACAAACTTCAAAAACAAGAAATCCAAGGTACATTTATCCATGAATTATCTACACACGATGCTTTTGACCGTGACCGATCCTCAGACAGCAGATTGTTCTCCTCTTCAGATACATTTCAGACGCTCGTTCCGGCTCTTTCCACCGCACGTATAAATAAATATGTAAATTCAAGTAGAGAGCAGTAAAAGAGCCGTGGGAATACACAGGCTGAATGTTGCTCATTGGTGTACATTTTAGTGAAATGGTAAAAGAACATTAAAAATAATAATAAAAATTAAAAAAAAAACCCCACACACACACAAAGAGGGGAAAAGCACTTGATATCATGAAACCAGTTTAGTTCCTGACCCATTACTTGTGATTATTACATGTGCACAAAAATGGCTCGAATGGTTTGGATAAAATGTTAAATATTGGTACCGAACCTTTTTTAGCTCATAAATAAAAGTTATTGTGTAGGAGCTAATCCTTTTATAGCATATTTTTAATCCTGAACATTATTATTAATGTGCTCAGATCACATGTGTTGGGTCAGACTGGCTGATCATCTTTAAAAGTAAAAAACAAAAACAAAAAAAAACAGATCTGAAGTAACAACAATGCTAAATACAAGCATAAAAATGATAGAAACAAGATAAAGAAAAATCCGCCCCCCAAAAAAAGACATTGTACAAAAATAATAAAGATACAAATGAATAAATATGCACAGTCATAAATAAATACATTTGGTAAAATTCAAACATTGCAAAAAGAGTAGAGCAAAAAAAAGAAAGAAAAACACGTAAACAAAGAGTTTCAGAAATGGAGGTGGAAGAGAAACGGGCAAGAAAAGCTGAGGTCAGCTTTATGGCGTCTTAAAGGGACAGTGAGTTGTTTTTAAAGCTCTTGTTAAATGCTGTTTGGAAGTTCCTCTGTGCACACTGATCGCTCTACATCACATGTGTCAAACTCAAGGCCCGGGGGCCAAATCCGGCCCTTCAGCCCCGCTCGACAATCTTAAAATGATAGAAAAAAAAACAAGAAACATTTGTAAAAAAAAAGTAATTTTGTTGTCAATATCTCAGCCCCTCCAAATACAAAAATTCAGTGAAATTCCTCAATATTTGCAAAGCTCAATTTTTTCCAGTTATTATATTACAAGACGGCAGTCATTTTTTATCTCAATTTTTCCAAAATCTGGCCAATTTTCTTTAAATTATTCCATAAAATTTCCCCAAAACCAGGGAAATTAAAGCAAAGTTCCTGCAGGGAATGATATATATGTCCTCATACTTCATCATTTAGTGCAAACCAGGGCAAATTAATGTTGAATTTGCTCTTTTTCCAACCTAAAATCTGTGGCCCACTTAAGGTCCAACTGGTCTGTATTTGGCCCCCCGAACTCAAATGAGTCTGACACCCCTGCTCTACATGAACAGGAAGTTTCAGGGCGAGGAAATGATAGTTGGTCACACTGGGGATGGATGTGTAATTCTCAAACAACAGGGAGGGTAGAGATTGGCCACTTTAAGTACGGTAATCATGTTTTGGTCATTTGAAGACTTAAAAACCCCTCTGTCAGGGAGGCATTTATGATGTGCTTTTTTTTATTCTCTTTCTTTCTTTCTTTCTTTCGGCAAAGCTAAATCATTCCAACTTATAAAGACGTTTCTGGTTTCTTAGCTTTTAAAAGAATGAGACCAAAACAAAAAAGCAAAGCGGAGCAGAAGTGAAATCTGCATCAAAAGTCCAACAGGTTTATCTTTACATATTTTTTCCTTTTGTAACCCTCGTAAAACACGACACGCGTACACGAACACATGAGTAATGACGACGACGGCGGCGGCGGCGAGACTCCAGGCGAGCTCGACTCCTCTGCGAACACATTTATAGGCTTGAGTGAGTGTTTTGCATTGTTTTTCACTAGGCTACAGTAAGACTGTGGGTGAGACTCTCTCTCTTTCTCACAGGTAACATTCAGAAAGATGGAGGCAGAAAAAAGGCATTTTCTGTTTGGGTTTCTCTGCTACGAGGGCACCTCACTGGTTTTTTTCTTATTTCTTTCACCTGGCTGCTTTTAGGCAATGGCTTTTCTTTAAAAAGTAAGTTACAAATATAAAAGTACACACAGAGAGACAAAACCACAAATCTAATCTTCTTACATGTGATGGAGTCTTTTCCAGTAAAGGCCCTGGTAAAAAGGCATTTGATTGGGTTTTACATTCGTTCGTTGTAGTTTTAAAGTTTAGGTCAATCTGTCGTTCTCAACAGGCTTGAAATACTTTTCTTTAACTCAAAGTAAAATTCCCTATACCTGGCAGTGAATTCATAATCAATCCAATCAGAATGTTTCAAAGCTTCTCTTTGATTTTTTTCTTTTTTTTTGTATCAAAAACAAATATTCAGTAGTAATATTCACTGTGAGAAAAACAAATACCATGTCTATGTTTTTAAAACCTTTTTTTTTTTAACCCCAAGAACAAACTTGTTTTAATGTGCGGTGAACAATTTAGGACATTAGGTATCAGGAAAACCTCTGTCATTTATCAGGCCAAACTGACTCATGACTCAGCAAAACTTCTGTCAAATATCACGGCCTCAGGCTTCAAAATAAAGGTCATCAGCCTCAACGGCCTCAGGGCGTAAAACACGACATGTAAGGCTGTGCAATGAATCAAACTTTGATTACAATCACCATTATTACACTCAACAATTACAAAAATAACAATTGAGAAAAAAATATTATTAAAAAAAAAATATATATATATATATATATATATATTCCAACTATACATGTTTTAATTGCTAAATAAAACAGAGCTCCGCAATTTAGGACAAGTGAACATACTTGATTTTAGTGTTTGAAGGATTTCATTTATGTTTAAAGAATATATTTTACTTTGTTTTGTACAAAAAAAAAAAATAACTTTTTGGTTGATAAATAATCATGATTTCAATTATGACTAAAATAATGGTGATTATTATTTTTTCTATAATCAAGCAGCCTTATGATGTGACATTGTATTTTGAAGAAACTGGAAACACACGACATCATCAATATGTGCTGCTTTGGATATGAGAGTAAAGTTAAAAGCTGTTATTTTTAAAGGTTAATATATAGCAACATTTCATTTAACTATGTATTTATTATTTATCAAACAATACTTTGATAGATCTGAACTTTTTTTTTTAAACAGAAGGAAAGAACGGCTTTTCAACTAACTTTGTCATGTGGACTTCAAAATAAAACGCCATGTCGTGTTTTGAAAACCTGAAGCCTTTTCATCTGACGGAAGTTTTGCTGAGTCATGAGTCTGTTTGGTCTGATAAATGACAGAGGTTTTACTGATACCTGATGTCCTAAAATGTTCACTGTACTAGAGCTGGGCGATATGGACCAAAACTCGATATTTTTTTCTCAAAATGGCGATATACGATAATAATCTCAATATTTTTAATTCAAACAAAGTTCCACCAGAAAAACATTTTTTGGTTAAATTTGCTGATGCAAAATGTCAGACAAGCTCATTTATTTACAAACAGCTGCACAACATGTGCCACTTTTAGCTTTTTCTGCCACAGGGGACAGCACGTGTGAGTGAGTTCTGTAGTGTGGCTTGTTTAGGTGCAGGTTTGGGTCAGGATGCACTCAGAAATCCATCTAAATCACATGTGTCCAACTCAAGGCCCGGGGGCCAAATCCAGCACTCTAAAGCATCAAATCTGGCCCGTGAATATATATATATTTTAAAACATGAAACATTTGTAAATGACCTACTAATTCAGTTGTAGATTTCTTAGCCCCTCATTTTTAATCTCAAATTGTTGAAAGAACTTAAAAATTTTCCAAAATCTGGCAAATTTTTCCTCAAATTATTCCACAAAATTTCCCCAAATTTCAAAAATCAGGGAAATTTAAGTTTAGTTCCTGCAGGGACTGATATATATACTCACATACTGTATCATTTATAATACTTTTATATGTGGAAGTGCAAACCAGGGCACTTTAATGTTGAGTTTGCTCTTTTTCCTAAAATCTGTGGCCCACTTAAGGTCCACCTGATCCGTATTTGGCCCCTGAACTAAAATGAGTTTGACACCCCTGATCTAACTAAAGTATTTTAATACTAAATAGGCTATAAAATAAAAAAAGACATAACTAAAGGTGATATTGTAATTTTGTATATCGCCATAATGGAAAACACGCCATATCTTGAAATATTGCCCAGCCCTACATCATAATAACATCATCTTTTTATTAAATAACCTCCACGTTAACAAAGCTGCAGAACTGTAATCTCTAAAGTCCACTAGGGTCCCCTAGGGGCCACTGCAGGCGCACATTCAGCAGTTTCAGTCCAGTGGTTCACATTTTCAGTCAAACCTCGTCACACATGGAAGCCCACTCGTCTGCTTTTCATTTCCTGAAGGATTTCAACGTCTCAGAGGAAACTGATCGTCTTCTCTTCCTAACGGGCTGGAACGTTTACTCGTTGTAACCTGCATCCGATGATCCCGTCACTGCCCCCCCACCTCGATGACGTCATCATTGTCGTCATCGTTTTCATCTGAACTGCTGGTGCCGCTCACCCCCCCACCGTTCACCAGCACCGCCCCACGGTGGCTTTCTGACCGGGCCGAGGAGGAGAAGGATGAAGGCGAGGATGAGGATGAGGAGGGGGCAGCGGTCAGAGGGTACTGGGACAGGTAACTGGCTCCAGTGGGACCGGGGGTGGCAGCCGGGCCTGGCAACCCACTGGGCAGCATGGACCCAGGGTAGAGGCTGGACCCAGCGTACAGGGAGGGGTTGTAGGGGAGAGGGAAGCCTGGGGGGAACATGGTGGACATACCGGCCATACTGGGACTCAGCATGAAGGGGGGCAGGGCTGCTGGGAGGGAACTGGTGGCTTCACTGGAAGAGGACATGGTGGGGGCTGAGGATGAGGAGCTCGGAGTAGAGCCGTCTCCACTCAGACCAAACAGATCTGGGTAGATGTAGCTGGGCTCACCCTGGAAGTATGGTGGCCCTGCCCCCAGGAGGAGGGGGTGCCTTCGGGAGCCGCCCAGCATAGAAGGGGTGAGCCTCATAGGGGGGAGGCCGTACCCCCCAGGGAAGGGGAAACCGGGTGGGCTCTGTTTCTTACTAGGTCGCTCCTCTCTGGACGGGCTGGTGGCTCTACGCTTACTTCCTGTTCTCAGGTCCTGAGCCACGACCTCCATGTTGTCCTGGGTGTCCTCAGACATGTGGCCCCCACCACATCTGCTGGTGTTAGCGGGGGTCTCTGCTGCCCCCGCTGGCTGCACACCAGCCCCTGCAGTGTAGCGCTGTAGCTCGTTGATGATTTCTGGGCCGTCGGGTGAGATGGGGCGAGGGGCTATTTTTGATGATGTCATTTCTTTTCTTTCAGGTGAGAGACTAGCAACGCTGCCATTGGTTGAAACCTCTGGAGGCGGAGCTTGAGAGTCTACAAAGAAACAAAGGTTGGAAGTTAAAGTCAGGCGAAGATAAAAGATTTCACCAACTTTAATTAGTTTTTTGTTTTTAAACTGTTATATTTTCATCTGACTTTGTTCTGCCTTTTTAATGGATCCGCCACTGTTTTTACAAATGTGGCCTAAAATCTTTGAAATGTACTTATTAAAAGATGTATTTCTAACAAAACACATTATTTTGCACCATATTAGATTTATACCCAAAAGGACGTCTATCCTCAGGGTTTGTGTGTCTTCAACAGTCTGTGATTTACTCGCTCACTTCAGCCACCAGAGCGTGTCAGCTCGCTGAGCTCTTCTTCTCTGCTATATTGTCTACTACCAAACCACAGAGTTGGAACTGTCGCCTCCTTCCTGATTATTTAGAGCAACTAAATGCAGCACAAGTTGGCATTTTGACTGAAAAAGCTGTTAAATGATCTAAAAACCTACTAAATGATCTAAAAATCAGAGATGTTTACAGGCAGTGGGGCCGTGTGACATCATCAATCATGTGATTCAAGATGGAGGAACACAGGCTTTAAATCTGTAAAGTAGTCCTATTTTTAAAAGTTAATAAAACAAATATGGTGCATAATAATGTGTTTTGTTAGACATAGATCTACTAATAAGGACATTTCTAAGGTCTTTTGGCCACATTTCTAAAAACATTGGTGGATTCCTTTAACAATGGAGTCACAGTTGAGTACTTTAGTAACTGCTTAGGAACTTGAGTAGAGGAGGTACTAGTAAACATTGTACCAGGAAGAAAAAGTAGCAAATTACTCCCTCGTACAAAAATCAATAAATAAAACAATAGTTTATTCATCTACACATATAAATGAGCCATGTATAAATATCATTTAACTATAAACTATAAATACATTTTCAATGCCAACGCTACCGTATCTGCTAATAATTCCAGCAAGTTCATTTTGTCTTCTTTTTTTAAATAATACGCCAACTGTCAGTCTTCCTCAGAGGCATCCACTGATTGCTTTGATGTATCCCCACAAGTTCTCGACCAAAGAAACCATCAAGATCAAAAAGCAGATCATTGAACTGGGTACTCTCAGGGTGGCATCGCCCAGAAAGAACTCATAAGAACACAGAAAAATAACTGGTAACGATACATCAGAGCAATCAGCAGATGCCTCTGAGGAAGACTGACAGTTGGCAGCTGAAACATGTCAGGAGATCAAATTTCCTGAATAAATGAAACTTTAACATACTGCATCTGTTAACAGTTGGTTGGGGTACATCAGTCTTCCTACCTTTGGAGGG
The DNA here is from genome assembly GCF_900634775.1 of Gouania willdenowi. NCBI lineage: Eukaryota > Metazoa > Chordata > Actinopteri > Blenniiformes > Gobiesocidae > Gouania > Gouania willdenowi. The sequence goes on along the minus strand of NC_041050.1, from coordinate 38,070,200 downwards.
CGCTGTTGTATCATCTATTGTTCTGGGCTTGTTTGCAGCTCTGATGGCAAAGATCCGCCCATCAGAGGTTCTGATGTAGGTCCCTTAAAGAGACAAAGATAGTTTCCATTTATGTGCTTCAGGACATTATTGGTTCAATTAAAGTATTATTTGTCATGATTGATTTATTTTGACCTCAGTAGTCATGAAATATGACTCTATAACACACAAAATGAGGAAAATATGCATAAAACTACAGCAAAAACACACAAGACTATTGAATAATATTGAATGAAATAACTGAAAATTATTAAAACACATAAATGACTCCAATCATAAAATGACAACCAAAAAAACACAAATTGAGAAAAATATGTACAAAACGACAGCAAAAACGCACAAATTTACTCAAAAATCACACAAGGCCACTACAAAATATTGAACAAATATAACTGACACACAAAATAACAAACACACAAAATTTAAGAAATATTTAGAAAATGACATCAAACACACAAAATGAGAAAGATATCCACAAAACTACACCAAAACCTAACAAATTTACTGAAAAGTACACAAAACGACACTAAAATTACACCTAAATGGCTCAAAAATCACAAAATGACAACACAAAAACACAAATTGACTCCCAAAACACAAAGAAATATTTATAAAAAAAACTTAAAAAACACACTAAATAATGATGACGAAATGACATCATAAACACACAAAATGAGAAAAATGCACACAAAACTACAGCAAAAACACAAAAATGTACTCCAAAAATACACAAGACTACTACAAAATATTAAACAAAATAACTGAAAATTATACAACACGACACTAAAAATACACTTAAATGGCTCAGAAATCACAAATTGACTCCAAAAACACAAAATTAGTGAAATATTTACAAAACAACTTCAAAAATGCACAAAATAATGATTAAACACAAAATTTAAGAAAAATTTGCAAAATTACATCATAAACACAAAACATTACCAGAGAAGTACACAAAAAATACTCTAAAAACACACTAAATGAGAAAAATATACATAAAACTACAGTAAAAATGCACAAATTTACTCCAAAAATGGACAAAACACTGATCCAAAACATTTTGAGTTGGTACTTTGTGTGTGAATGAATAGTGAGCTCAGTCAGCTGTGAGTTGTACCTTTGGTGCCTCTGATGATGTGGATGCTCTCTCCTGCTTTGATCCTGGCCTGTACGTTTGTGTTGTTTGCTCCTGGGATCACCATGTCTGAACAAAAACAAACCAGAGCTCATTTTAAAGTTTTCTTTAACAAACAGATCTCATATGGAGGGCTTTACTCACCATTAGGTGTGACTATTTTCTGCACAAAAACACCAGCTTTCTGCAGACAGTTGACAGGAAAACCTCCCAGGCTGGAGGCGGAAGAATCCTCGCAGGCAGATCCAGCAGAAGTCGGACGTGGAATCATGGGAACTGGAGTGGACTGGACTGGTTGGACACTGGCTACGGGTTTTTCCTCAGTGCAGGTGGGGGGACGCCTGGATGGTGTTAAACAGTTATCTTTCCATACATAATAGGCACACTGGGATGAGTGGGGAAAGGGGGCGGGGTGTACTGACCAGTTCCTCTGGCTGAAGGCGGGGATGTTGGTGAGGCTCTGGTCACTGGCGGGGTAGTAGTGGGCGTAGGAGGGGCGGGTGTAGGGCACAGACGCCCTCTTCTCCTCCTCGTATCCCTTCTTTGCTTCTTTCTTCTCAGCGTTGCTCAGTTTCTGCTCTCTGCGGTCCAGCAGCAGCGACTCATGAGGGAATGGATGCTGGAGGCATGAACGGAGACGGACTGTGAGAACATTCTGTTTTTGTCAGCCTAAACCAGTGTTTCTCAAGCTTGGGGTCGGGACACCATGTGGGGTCGCCTGAAATGTCTAGTAATTGGTTAAAAAAAAAAAAACACGTGGGTAAAAATGGGTTAAAATTCTATTTCACTTATAAAATACCCATCACACACAATAAATATCAAATAACTACTCTATACTTTGGATCCCCAACCACCAGTTGAGAACCACTGGTCTTATTTAAAAATATAAATAAAACACACATGAAGTAAAATAACCCTCTATAACAGTGCTTTTCAACCTTGGGGTTGTGACCCCATGTGGGGTCGCTTGGAAATAAAATGGGGTCGCCTGAAATGTCTAGTAATAATAAAACAAAATAAATTACTAAATAAAATGAATACATATTTTCTAAATTGTATTTATTTATTTTCATCCTATTACATCTATTGTGAACAATTAAAAAAACAATACATACAGTATATACTAATCCACTTCTGTACTTTATGCACTAATCCTGACTAGTAACAGTTTAATAAACATGATAAAAAACTAATTCTAGAAGAAAAACAAACAAACAAAGATTTATCTGGGATTACCGGATATTTGTGATATCAAAATGTGGTCACGACCAGTAAATCACAGACTACTACATCCAGATTTACACGTACATGTCTTCTTTTCACGCCAAGATTTTACAAACTCATCAAAAATGTCCGGGATTCCCAGGGACCCTGAACGCATCTCGGGGAACATGTTAAATAAAATGACCATAATTCTGATAATATTTGCTCTATCAGAGAAATTCTAGCAGTTTCTGAAAGTTGCTTTTCACAGTCAGTATCAGTATGTTATCACTGTAAATGTACTTATACATGACAGAATCATTAAAGACGCCACTTTGTTTTGACCAAATCGTCACACACGAGGAAAAGAGAAGAGACTAAAGTCCAACATGGATTAAAAGAAACCAAATACTGGTGGATTTAATGAATAAATATCATGATGAAGATCCTCCTGGATGATCAAACCTCCATGGAGGTTCAGAGAGGGATTAGAAACTTAGAATGTAGTTTCCATCATCTGGTCTAGACCCTCATCACCTCCCGTCTCCATGACAACAGACAGAATAAAGCTCAGAGTCAGCATGGGTCCATGAGATGGAAACTTTAACAGTTATTTATTGAAGTGTATATTTAATCATTATTTATGAGTTTTTTTTTCCATTTAAAAAAATAATATTTTTATTTCTCTTTGCTATAATGAGATAAATTATTGTTAAACTTTATGGACAATAACCACTTATGTATCTACTATATTGTATTTTGTCGTTACAGGGTAGATTCAAGAAAACTTACACCCCTCACCCTACATACAGATGATTCATCTATTTTTGGGCCAGATATGATCAATTAAGAAAATCCAATATACACTACTATTAAGAATACATGTTACATCCCACATATTGATTTTAAAATGAGTAAGTTCCCTCTCTCACGTTTACCTTAGTGATGAGGTGTGAGTAGCGGTGCAGGGCCTTCCTGAGGACGCCCTCCAATCCTTCCTGGGGCTGTAGTTTCATCTGTGAAGGCTCTGGTTCTTCATCCACAAAATGAAGAAGAGACTCCACCTCCCGCCTGGTGAACGTCAGCATGGGGTTGAGGTCATCTACCACACGGTCTGGAGGAAATGAGGGCATAAACATTACATCATTATGATAAGGGTTAAAGTCCGAGTAAAGCAGAAATAAATGTGTGTTATAGTTTGTCAGACCATAGAAACACGTGTCATTGACCACTGAGCCACATTTGTTGGCTCAGTTAGAGGCGCTGGGACCACGCCCACGCACGGGAAGGGCTCCGCCTCCGTGTACTGTGTCAATGGGAGAGATAGTGCTTCTCCCATTGCTTTTCCAAAAGTGCTCAGATTGGGACAAACGAGGTGTCAGCAGAAAGGTCTGCTCCGCCCTCGTCTGAATATGTGTATATCTCTCGGGTAGAGTCAGAACTGCGCCCGCTAGAGGTGAAACACACAGTCAAGGTGCAAAAAAAAAAGCTAATTTCATGAAAAATGTGGCACCAGCGGACGCGTTTTATTCCCCTGAGTCCGAATATGTGGTTTGTTTTTAATTGTTCTTTTTAACATAAAACCAGGGCTTCTCAACTGGTGGGTGGGGACGCAAAAGTGGGTCTTTGACCTATTTTTAGTGGGTTCTTTATGTGAGAAAACGATTGAGACCAATACATGTGCTTTTATTTTGAAGGATTAGAGTAGAGGCACTTATTTTTTTTATCTGTGTGTTTCAGTTTTTATCTAGTAAAATGTTTCTAATGATTCATTTAGAATTTCTGAATAGGGAAAATATTCCATACACTGATCTATGATTAACTGGCATTTTCTGTATTTAATGTGTACACTAAAAGTCATTGAATTAAATAAATAATAATTTAATAGTATAAATCAAACTCGTTCATTAACTCACCTGACATTCCCTGTTTGGAGATCTGACGGTCGTAGATCTTTCTCTCTAGAGTGAGGTCACACACTAGTCTATAGATGTGACACGGCTTCTTCTGCCCGTAGCGATAAACTCTACAAACGGCCTGAGCGTCGTGGCACGGGTTCCAGGACGCGTCAAACACCACCACACGGTTTGCACCAATCAGATTCACCCCCAGACACCCGGCCCTAAAAACACCAGATATGAACATACATACAAACTCTGCTTTTTTGGTTTTATTGAAGACATAATGATAAGTTTAGTCATTTGTTACCTGGTAGAGAGCAGGAAGAGCCATGCTGAGGTGTTTGAAGGGTCATTGAACTGGTTTATGAGTCTCTCTCTCTCTGACGCTGCAGTGCTTCCATCCAATCCTTAGACAAATACAAACAATACAGATTTAAATTCATAATCACTCATACTTTTGTACATTTTTACCAAAATGTCACATATCTGAATGGTTTACATGACTTGTTTAAGCTCATACATATGATCAGAAACTAAAACAGGCTTTTGCTTTTTCCATAAAGTGAAAATTACAATAGTTTTGCTGCATAAAGAAACATTTTTTTTAAATAAAATTTGGCCTGAATCTCAATTCACAAACCCACCAGCAGGTGGCAACACTCCTTTTAATTTCAGCAAGTTTTTTTGTCTTCTTTTTTCTCTAATAATATGTTAAGGTTTCATTTGTTAAGACATTTACTTTGATCTCCTGACATGTTTCGACTGTCAACTGCCTGTCTTCTTCAGAGGCATCTGCTGATCACTTTTACCTGTTCTTGACTTCAGCGTAGTAATTCCAGCAAGTTTATTTTGTCTACTTTCTGAATAATATATTAAAGTTTCATTTATTTAGACAATTTTTTTTCGGGAAATTAGCTTTGATCTCATGAGATGGTTTGACTTTCAACTGCCAGTCTTCCTCAGAGGTGTCTGCAGATTGTTTTGATGTTCCTTTGACTTCAGGGTAATAATTCCAGTGGGTTGTTTTTGTCTTCTTTTTGAATATTATGTTAAGGTTTCATTAATTAAGACAAGTTTGACATGTTTTGACTTTCAACTGCCAGTCTTCTTCAGAGGCATCTGCTTATCGCTTTGACATGGAAAAAATTCGAGCAAAGTAGTTTTTGTCTTCTTTTTTTTTAAATAATATGTTAAAATTTCATTTATTCAGACAACTTTTTTCAGGAAATTTACTTTGATCTCATGAGATAATTCGACTTTCAACTGCCAGTCTTCTTCAGAGACGTCTGCTGATGGCTTTGACCTGTTCTTGACTTCAGCATAGTAATTCCAGCAGGTTTATTTTGTCTTCTTTCTGAATAATATGTTAAAGTTTCATTTATGCAGACAATTTTTTTTGGAAAATTTGCTTTGATCTTATGAGATGTTTGGACTTTCAACTGCCAGTATTCCTCAGAGGAGTCTGCTGATCGCTTTGATGTGGAAATAATTCCAGCAAGTTGTTTGTGTCTTGTTTTTTTCAAATAATATGTTAAAGTTTCATTTATTCAGACAACTTTTTTTCAGGAAATTTACTTTGATCTCATGAGATGTTTCCACTTTCAACTGCCAGTCTTCCTCAGAGTAGTCTGCTGATCGTTTTCATGTGTCCTTGACTTCAGCATAATAATTCCATCAAGTTCTTTTTGTCTTCTTTTTGAATAATATGTTAAAAATGTAAATAAAAAAAACAAAATTTTTTTGTTTTAAATGAACCATTTTTAAACATTTATTTTTACTGAAACATTGTGACAAATATGTTATTGCAGTTTTGCTGTATGTGTTTTGATAAGATATGTTGTTGTTGTTTTTTTTTTGTTTTTTTTTTTAATAAAGGCAAAGTGTATTTTCCTAAAATATTTAAATTGCACAAATGTAACATGTTTTCCGATTAGTTAAAAGAGGTTAATTAGTTCGTTTGTTGGCTAGTAAAATAGGAATATGATTATTTTTTATTAAAGGTAATTCATTTGAAAGCAATGCAGGAGAAATAAAGTGTTAAATATTACATTTCCTACTTTATTAGAGTTACTGCTAGTCTAATCTTAGCCTCTAATTAAAGTGAAACCAGAACATTTTAGTATTTAATAAGACATTTTCATACTAAAAGCCCTTTAGATTATTTTGACAAATTTGCTTTGTATATACAGTAATATTTATCTTTACAGTGGATTTTCTCCACATCTTTTATTTGTAGATGAATTATGAATAATGAGGATAAATGATGAAACTCACTGAAGTAGTTGCGATTTCGCACCCAGCTCTGGTTGGGTCTGTCTTTGTTGGGTGCGTTGGGTGATGGTGGCATTGGTCGCTTCGCCAGGAAGTTCTCGATGATGGTCAGTGTGGACAAACTCTGACTGCACACACAAATATTATTTATTTAAACAACTTCAGACATTAGATTATCAGACAGCAGAGCAGCGATGTTAAAATGTGAAATGTTACGTTAAAAGACATCATTTAAAATGTTTTAAAGAAGCACTCTTTAGGGCAGAGGTTCCCAACCTTTTTCAGGTCGTGACCCCATTTTTATATCACAAATTTCTAGTGACCCCAAAGATATTTGTTCCTCTAGCATTAGTTTTAGATCATGTTTGTTATAATGTTTTACAAATAGAGAGTAGCTAGGATTAGTGCACATGATTAGTTAAGTTTGAGAAAGTATATAATACTTTTGTTTGAGATTGTGTGTGGTAAATAATAATAATAACAACAACAACAACAACAATAACAATAATAATAATAATGTTGTTAATAATAATAACAACAATAATAATAATAATAATAACAATAACAATAATAATAATAACAATAACAATAACAATAACAATAATAATAATAATAATAATAATAATAATAATAACAATAATAATAATAATAATAATAATAATAATAATAATAATACCTAGGGATGTAACGATTCACTCAACTCCCGATACGATTCGATTCACGATACTGGGTTCACGATACGATTTTCTCACGATTTATTTTACAAAATGGGAATGTTGACAAATGACTGAAAAATATTCCTTTATTTTTTTGGGGAAAATACTATACTATTTTCCTTTTATTTTTCATTGTCAAAAGAATCCCTTGATAAACTATTCAAAATGATGCAATTTAACTAAAAATAAATCTTGAATGAAATAAATAAAGGAATGATACAAATGAAGAAACCTATTAATTTAAATTCTGTTCTATAATAAACAATTCAAAACTGAGTAATAGTTCTTATTCTTTTTAAAAGTGCAACTGAAAATGTATTTTGTGCCTTAACAATTGGACTTTTAAAAAAAAAAAACAGTCATTTTACTGTATTTACGTCAGATATTTGTTTAGACCAGCAGAGGGCGCTGGTAACCCAGTGGTCGGTTGGCATGCAGTTATTCCACCAGTGAAGAAGAGACGCTATGCTAGCAGACAGAGTTAATAGGAAAACCTGACTTTTACAGATATTCACGTAATATTACAGATATTCTTTCAGTGCTAAAGAAGTAAAGAATCATTTATGAGCATGTTTAACAGTAAATGGCGACCAGAAAGAAAATAGTAGCAGATTCCGCCCGTCACGTCCGCTTCTGGAAGGATTAATATATAGCGCCCTCTGCTGGTTAAAAAAAAGTACTGCGATTCAATTTTCAGAGCATCGATGTGAACCGTGGTACCTATGAATCGATTTTTAACTGCCTTACGATTAATCGTTACATCCCTATACCCCATGACCCTGAAAAACGGAGAAAGTGGGTCAGAAAATGGATACAAATAAAATATTTAAATAACAATAATAATAATTTGTTAATACTAATAATGAATAATAATAATAAAAAAGAATACCAGAATAATAATGTAAAAAAAATATTTAACAATAAGCAAGCAGGTCAGGAAATTGATTAAAAAAATTATGTAAAAAAAAACTAAAATCTAATTTTAATCAGTAATTCTTTTTATCAATTACTCAACATTTCAGGCAACCCCATTTTAATTCCACAATCCCAAGGTTGAAAAACACTGCTTTAGGGTTTGTTGTTGCATTTTGCATTGCCATGAAAAATGGAGACATTGGGACTTTACATGTGGTGATTTTTTTTTAATCATTTACCTAAAGACCAGGATTTTGTCTCCTTTCTTCACACTCTCCTCTATCAGGTGGAACAGCAGAACCATCTTTGCAGAGTTCTCCAGGACACCAGGTTTGTAGTCGCACATGATGTCCTTGGCCTGGTTGAGTGAGAAAATCAAACTGTCTAAATAAAGATATGAACATCTGTCGAGCAAATAAAACAGGAGAAAACACGCACCCATTCATAGGTGATGACCTGATTGGCTTTCTCCTGCAGCTGGTTAAGGCTCAGGCCTCCGATTGGGTTTGGATTGTCCACGGTCTTAGACTTTTGATTGGGTGCCGTGTGACATCTGGTTTGTCCTGCGGAGCTGATGTCGTCGAGGTCAAAGTCTTGTTCACTGGCCAGGTTTTCTTTTTGCAAAGCCTCGTAAAGAACATCAGGATGGTTCCAGATCTGAAAAAAAACAACCATGTAGGATTTGTTTCTTCTCTTAAATTGAAGCTTATACTTTACCTCATGCAGCTTTAAACGAATCATGCAGTTTTATTTTTTTATTTAATTTTTTTTTACAAATGTGGCCTAAAACTTTCTGTCCGTATTAGTAGATTTATGCCTAACAAAACGCATTATTTTGCACCATATTTGTTTTATTAACTTTTTTTTGTTTGAGCACAGATTTTTTTTTTTCTTTTTTACTCCATTTTAGTTAAACTAGATTTATATTTCACAAAGTGAAAGTATAAAAATACAAATTGTGTTGTTTTGATTAAAAAACAAAAGAATAATGATTAAAAAATTCACATTTCTAAAAATATATTTTAATTAAATTCCAGTCGACCCCACATGGGGTCCCAACCCCAAGGTTGAAAATCACTGATTTAGTGGCTCCCGAATAGATTTATTTCTATAGTTTTCATCATTTCCGGTCATATCACGCCTGGGGTGGGACCAAGACTGACACTTTATTGGTTAATTTTCCTCTCTCTCAAGTCTCCCCTGTAGTGCCATCGCGTACCCCGAGGGGTACACGTACCCCCATTTGAGAAACACTTCTCTAAATAATCAGGAAAAGTTAAAGATGTCAATGTAACCCTCTTTTGTTTACCTTAAAGGACTTCTGTCCTCAGAGTTTGTGAGTCCTTCAATAGTCTATGATTTACTCTCTAACTTTAGATACCAGAGCGTGTCAGTGCACTGTTTAAGGAAGAGTAAAGGTCCCTTAGGAGAGCTCTTCTTCTCTGCTTCATTGTCTACTACCAAACCGAACTGCAGAGTTGGAACTGTTTTTATCCTCTTTCGGAGAACAAAAGGGGTTTACATCAACATCTATAACTTTTCCCGATTATTGAGATCAACCAAAAGCAGCACAAGTTGTTAATTTGACTGAAAAAGCTGCTAAATTAAATAATCTTCTAAACGATCGAAAAATCAGGCTGAATGTTTCACTCCAATAGAAAACAATGAGATGTTTACAGGCAGTGGGGCCGTGTGACATCATCAATCATGTGATTTCAAGATGGCGGAACACAGGTTTAAAAACTTAAGTTAATAAAACAAATATGGTGCAAAATAATGTGTTTTGTAAGACACAAATCTACTAATAAGGACATTTCAAAGGTTTTAGGATTCATTTGTATAAATAGTGGAGGATTCTTATTAAAGCCATTTCTTTCTAACTTTTCAGGTAAAACACTACTCGTCGTCCTCACCTTGCAACAGACACAAAAAGCCTTGAGTGGGTTGAGGCTGAGCCAACCAGTGTTTCCTGCCTCCCTGAAGCGATTCATGAACTCGGTGTAGAGCGCCCTCTGCAGGGGAGACTGACGCACTAGAATCACATGCTCCTCCTTGGACGGCAGCTGGTGCTTCAGGACGTCGTGGCCTCGTCTTTAAGACACACAAGTTACAATCAATGTTCGCTACGACTGTGAGAGATAAAATAAGTGGATCTATAGTCTCACCTCTGGACGAAGCCCTCCAGCAGACTGTGCAACACGTGGCTCCTGTACCTCATCAACTGGATATCCTGAGGAGTGCTGTCCACACACTGCCCGTTCAGAATGGGTCGTTCAAACATGTTACTGAACTCCTGACGTGTACCTGGAAAACACAGCAGATTAACAATCTGTTAAAAAAAATAACAAAGAACGTATTAAAAATACCCGATAACATTGAGTTACAAAAATCATCAATGGCCACGTTTACATGAGAGCTTTAATTCTCCGTTAATTCAGAATAAAAATTAAATCCTACTTAAACTGACCATGTAAACATTTAATTCTGAATTAAACTTAAATCTAAATGAAGTGGCTGGTTTATTCTGATTTTAGTTCCAAATGTAATAATTCCTCAATTTTGTAAACATTTCATTTTGCTTAAATTAATTCTGCTCGACCTGTCGCAGTTTGAGTTTAAGTGAGCCACAGATTTAAAAAAAAAAAAACAAAAAAAAAGAGCAAATTCTACATTAATGTGCCCTGGTTTGCACTTCTCTGTATAAATCATAAAGTATATCATTCTTTGAAGGATCTTCACTTTAATTTCCCTGATTTTGGGAAAATTTCATAGAATAATTAAAAAACAATTTGCTCGAGTTCTTTCAACAATTTCAAATTAAAAATGACTGGAAAACTGAGCATTTTTGTATGTAAAGGGGCTGAAATATCAACAACTAAATTGGTTGGTAATTTACAAAATGTTTCATGTTTTTTCTATCATTTTTAAGTTGTCGAGCGGGACGAATGTAAGGTTCTAAAGAGCTAGATTTGGCCCCCGGGCCTTACGTTTAACTCGTGCTGTAGATGGTGGTAGAGCAGCCGCTTCATTAACCCACTGACCTAAAGTGGAATTAAATAAAGCAGAATAAACTTGTTTTCCATTTAAACCTCAATCCAGAATTACTATTTCCATGTAAACACAAAGCAGAACACTTTAATTCTGAATAAGTTCAAAAACATCCTGTAACCGTGGCCAGTGATTGAGTGAAACGCTGCGTACCAAGGAAGTCTGGTCTGACGAAGTCCACCATGCACCAGTATTCTATCAGGTTGTTCTGCAGAGGGTAACCCGTGAGGACCACACGGCGTTGGGTTCTGATGTTCTTCAGAGCCTGGGATGTGCTAGCGTGGCAGTTCTTAATGCGATGACCTTCATCACAGATCACCACATCTGGACCGGGCGTGGCCAAGGCTTTCTCAATACCTACAAATAATAATACATTTAGAATGAATGGCGTCACGATTAAGGATGGATTCAATTCACATTTGAACCGATACTCGGTACCTGTGAATCGGTATCTGTACTCAACCGTACCAGTTTTCTGTACTTTTCTGTGGTGATAAATGGTAAATAATAAAATCTCAAATTATTTATTTTAATACATATTTATTTTGCATAATAATAATAATAATAATAATAATAATAATAATAATAATAATAATAATAATAACAACTAACAAATATTTCAAACCAACATTTAACTGTTTGTATTTTAGCAAAATTTGTTTCACAAATGTCTTCATCCTGAACTACAACTACCTACTGTACCTACACTGCACTAATTAAAAAGCAGCTCTATGTAACAAGGCTCTATATTGACAGTATTTCACAAATAAAATAAAGTGTTGGTTGGAACACAGGAGAACCTTCAATTAAGAGTTAAATTTCTAGAATGATGAGAATGCCTGTGGTAGCTTGTTTTTTGTTCTTATAAGATAATGAAAAATAGTAAGATTTTAGCTTGGTAATTAATGTCATTGCCACATTTTATATATTTTTGCATTATTTTTCTTATCTTTTGTGTTTTTTTTCCTTAATTTAGTATGTTTCTTTACATCATTCAGTATTTTTTTGTTGTCAATTCATACATTTCTTTGTTATTCTTCTGTATTTCTAGTCGTCTTGGTTAGTTTTGTGTATTTCTGTTTACATTTTATATATTTTTGGGTTATTTTTGTGTTTTTTTCCTTAATTTTTCATACTTTAGGTACTGCCTTCATGTCTGTGCAATGTTGTGTTCAAGGACTACACGTGATATTGCATCATTTTCTACTCCCTCACAGTCACAAGAATGAGTTTAGGAACCGAAACATGATACATGAATCAGTAGCACGTAGTGCTGAAGGAATTCTGTCGGTAGCTAAAAAAGTAGTGAATTCGGTACCCATCCCTATTCGGTACCCATCCCTATTCGGTACCCATCCCTATTTGGTACCCATCCCTATTTGGTACCCATCCCTATTTGGTACCCATCCCTATTTGGTACCCATCCCTATTTGGTACACATCCCTATTTGGTACCCATCCCTATTCGGTACCCATCCCTATTTGGTACCCATCCCTATTTGGTACCCCTCCCTAATGACGAGAACCAACCCTACTCCCCAGTGGAGTCCAGTTACCTCTAGTTTAAACTCAGTGTCACCTTTGAGCAGCTCCTGCTGTCGGTCCTCTTCATCCAGGTCAATAACGACTGGTCCTGTTTTCTTGTTCTTCTTTTTTCTTCCTGCTACAAAGCTCTTCTTCAGCGACAGCAGTCGATACATCTCATAACCCATGAGCAGAACACCACCAACCCGGGCCCAGTCCTCCACCACTCTGGCTCTGCTAGCTGTGTTCCTGTGACACACACACACATACGTTCACAATACGATTCTCTCACAATTTATTTTACAAGATGGGACTGTACATAAATGATGACTGAAAAATATTTCTTTATTTTTTTGGGGAAAAGAACTAGAAAATACTGTACTATTTTTATTTTATTTTTCATTGTCAAAAGAATCCCTTGATAAACTATTCAAAACAATTCAACTTAACTAAAAACAAATCTTGAATGAAATAAATAAAGGAATAATACAAATGAAGAAGAAGCCTATTAATTTAAATTCTGGTTCTATAGTAAACAATGCAAAACTACATAATAGTTATTTTTCTTTTTAAAAGAAAATGCACTGTTTACGTCAAATATTTGTCGGACCAGCAGAGGGCGCTGGTAACCCAGTGGTCGGTTGGCATGCAGATATTCTAGCAGTGAAGAAGAGATGCTATGCTAGCAGACAGAGCTAATAGAAAAATGTGACTTTTACAGATATTCACGTAATATTACTGATATTCTTTCGGTGCTAAAGGGGTAAGGAATCATTTATGAACATGTTTAAGAGTAGAAGGCGGCCAGATAGAGAGTAGTAGCAGATTCCGCCCGCCGCCTACACTTTTGGATGAGAAGGATAAATATATAGCCCTAACCCTAACCCTGCTGTTTAAAAAAAGTACTGCGATTCAATTTTCAGAATATCGATGTGAACCGCCTTACGATTAATCGTTACATCTCTAACAAGTACCCATAGGTAGGGGTGTGCATTGCCATACGATTCACGATATGCACGTCACGATAAGATATATTCCAATAAATCCCAATACTAAACAATACAATATACATCACAATATATTGTGATATCAATAATTATACATTTCAGCTTTACAAGTACAAAATTGTATGAAATACAATTTATTTCATGTTTTTTAAACTTACGAGAACAAGTAAATGGTAACTACAGTAACTATATTTCAATAAAAGGGTAAAAATAGAATGTTTTTTACTGAATATGTGTGTTTACATCTTGGCTTATCTATGGAGCCTCTCACACACTTACGTAGTGATCGGACAATTTAGATTACTCTTAAATCCAAAACAGTGCTCAATGTGAAAGCATGTTGTTGGGGCGAAATTATTAGTTATGCTTAATAATATATTTACTCATATATTTTAATCCTTAAGCCTTGGGGTGTAACTTTCCATTGTGTGATTTTTCATGTCTTCAACTTTGCCGGGTCAGAACGCCTTGTCCAAAGTTCCCAAAACAACCCCAAGGACAGATGCGTAAGCACTCTATGTGTACGCACTCACATGGCTACACACACTCACATAGTCACATGCACACCCCATACACATCCATTCACACACACGAACACATAAAACGCACACACCTCCGTCTCCATGACAATCAGATACCGGGGGAACAGACTGTTTTGACTCAAAGAAGAAACTGTCTTTCTTTTTCACCCTCTGTCCTCACCTCCTCCCTCTCCCTCTATCTCTATCTCCTGGGGGGAGGAGGGAGGGGGACTGAGGGGAATATACGTGTTGGAATAGAACTGTGTGTCACACTGCCTTCGGACGTCCGCCGGGACGGTCACTAGCTTTGTTCCATCGTTGTCCTTTTTTTTACTTAGTTTTAGAATAAACTTTTTTATAAAATCATCAATGCTCCGACTGGACTCCATCATTCAACCAGAGCAATAAATCATGTCTCCAAATGAGGTCAACCGCAAATCTTGCCGTAACAATGTGTAGATGAATTACATAAGAAATCAAATAAAAAAACAAACTAAGAGATCAGAATAAACTAAAGCAGCTTTACAAATGCAGTCTAACAGAATGTTAAAGCTATGCCAAATATAATATAGAATTAAACATGGAGTTTAAACATTACATTCCAGAGGAAAAGGCATAGAACCATTTTTTCTGTGTATTTTATTTCACTGTGAGATAAACAGGTGAAAAATATATTCCATCACTCACTTGTGTTCATCGTTGAGGATGTGGACTTTAAATGAGCGAGGTGTCACCAGCCCCGGGTCACTATCTGCAGGTACTGCCTCAGGGGACGGTACCCACATGTTGAACTCCGACAACCAGTTCTGCAACGTATTGACCTGATGATACAAAATAATAACATTAAAAACACTTATTTTGCTTCTTTTTGATTTTTTTTAAGTAAAATTTAAAAGTGAAAAAATGGTGTTTTGGTAAAATAGCTACTGTTAGCGATCAGGGTAGGAGTCAATTACATTTTTCAATTACAATCACGTCTTCAATTATTCATGTTCAATTAATTCAATTCAACTTTATCTATATAGCGTAAATTACAATAATGGTCATCTCAAAGCGCTTATTAAAATATAAAATTCTATTGAATTATAATTTCACTATGATTACAATAGCCAGCATTTTTTCCAATTACAATTAAATTCCAATTATTTTTTTTATCCTCAGAAAGTCAATCCTAAAGTTCAATTACAATTAATCACAATTACTGAGCCCTAATAAAACTTCACCTTTCTCTTGTGTTAGCTTCCTGTTAGCATCTCTAATGCTAACGGGTCCTAAATCAGCTGTAAAATACACTAAAAACAAATATCTATCATCTCATTTTATTTCCAATCTATTGATTACCTTGCTAGGCTTCCTAATCAATGAAAATATAGGTTTTAATATTTTTGGTGTGGGCGTCTGAGCCTTTTTTTTTTTGTGTCGATTTCAATATTTTGAAAGGACAAAATGTGGGAAAGCTTTATAATATACATATTTTAATAATTGTTAACTACATACAGTATGTGTAGAACTGTACAAAGTGCAGAGTTTTGTGTTAAATTACAATTGACAATTTCTATTGAATTTTCAAAGTCAATTATCTAAACTCAATTACAATTTAATCACGATTATGACAGCAGCAGATTTTTGAAATCACAATTATAAATACACCATATTTGTAATTAATTATCAATTATCTACAATTATAATTGACCACAACCCTATTAGCAATATTTGATCATTTCTTTTAGAAACAAAGCAAAACACATGATAAATGATCTTTCATCTGTTCTTTGCTTTAACAACAGGGGTATTTATTTATTTATTTATTTATTTATTTTTTATTTTTCTGATTTATATTTCTTTGTTTTCATCACTGTATTTGCTGTTGTTGTTTAAACCCGTAAAATGTCTTTGGATTTCTTGAAAAGTGCTCTTAAATAATAATATTATTATTACTATTGATCATTTTGAGACAAACAGAGCCATAACATGTGCATTTATTGGCTTTAAAGTGTGTTTTTTCTGCGGCTAAGGCGTCATACCGGTACGATGGCGAGCACAGTGTGAGCCTTGGTGTGTCTGAAGAGGACGTCGATGAAGGAGATGACCTGTAGGGTTTTACCCAGACCCATACTGTGAGCCAGGATACATCCAAAGCCACTGCTGCTGCTAAAGCGCTCCACTGTCTCCACCAGGTTATCATACAGGAAACGGATTCCACCAATCTGAGAAAAAAAACACAACATAGTGTAGGAAATAAACTGTAAAATACAGGAAAATGTGAGTGATTTAATCCAGGTGATTTTTTTTCCCTTAGTGTTATTTAAATGTGTTTTATTTTCATTTCCATGTTTTATGTTGTATAATATGTGTGTATTGTTGAAGGAGTCTGTTCATGCTAACATTGCAATTGTACTTATTTTCGAATTTGTTTGTACTTGACCTTTATATATATATATATATATATATATATATATATACAGTATATATATATATATATATATATATATATATATATATATATATGACAGGAGGACTTTTTCAATTTCATGCCAATCTTTTGAAAAACGTTTCCTAATTGACAATAAAAAACATTAACACTATATAAAAAAATAAAAAAATAACTAAAAATCACCTACACACAAAGAAAGCCCTAAAGTGTAGCATAAAAAAAAACATTAAATTATTATAATGCATTAGATATGTGATCAGAAACAAAATGTAAGGTGAAAGATTGCAAACAATGTTTCATTATTTCCTGTATTTTTCACTACTGTACTTTTACATTAGTTAAAAAATTAAATAAATTATGAGTTGTCTTTGTAAAACAAAAATCTATTAATCATGAAATGGTTTTTAAGCTCAAGTCAATTAAGTGAGTTAACTAATATAATTAAAGGGTTTTGTTTTTTCTACAGATAATTAGTTTAGCTTAGTTTTTGTTTTATTATGAAATGTTACTTGCATTATGAAACATAATGACCATCTTAAACTCAATTTCATTTTTTTGTTTTCTGCACCACTTTGTTTTTATGCAGGTATTAAGTTTAATTTAGTTTTTGATTTTTGATTTATTATGAAATATGATGTTACCTGTTATCTGTTATTTTGTCAGGATGAATCCATGAATGACACTTTATTAAAGACAAACATTTAAACTAAGGCATTTTTGTTGTTTTTTACCTGATGAGGTTTCACTGCTCGTGCCAGTTGAGGTGAGAGGAAAATGTCGTCCTCCACCGTTGGATGGTTAACGTTGACCAACACTCGGCCCTGTTGGTCTGGATGGTTGAGGGCGTCGTCCACGTGCGTGCCCCTCGGCTCACTTTCTACTTCAGTGGTGGATTCGCTGATAGCGTCATCTTCACCTGAGCTAATATTAATGATATCTGAATAAACGACAGAAGAAATTAAGACTAAATACTAGCATCAATTTTAAATAAATAAAAAAAAAAATCAAAAGAATGCTGACTTTATAATAATGCTAAATATCATTATTTTTGCCTATTTGGATGATTAAAAAAAAACTGGCCACTACGAGATTATAATCGTAATATTTCTAGATTGAAGTCATAATATTTCTAGATTAAAGTCGTAATATTTCTAGAATAAAGTCGTAATATTTCAAGATTCAAGTCATAATATTTCAAGATTAAAGTCATAATATTTCTAGATTAAAGTCATAATATTTCTAGATTAAAGTCATAATATTTCTAGATTAAAGTCATAATATTTCAATATTAAAGTCATAATATTTCTAGATTAAAGTCGTAATATTTCAAAATTAAAGTTGTAATATTTAGAGAATAAATTAATAATATTTCAAGATTAAAGTCTTAAATATTTCTAGTTTAAAGTCGGAATATTTTTAGATTAAAGTCGGAATATTTCGAGATTAAAGTCATTATACTTCAAAATTAAAGTCTTAATATTTCAAAATTAAAGTTTCAATATTTAGAGAATAAAGTAACAATATTTCAAGAAAAAAGTTGTAATATTTTGAGATTGAAGTCGTAATATTTTGAGAATACAGTTGCAAATTTAAAAGAATACAGTCGTATTTTAATAACTTTTATGACTTTATCTATGAAATATTACAATTTCAATCTCATAAATTTACAACTTTATTCTCATAAAATTACAACTTAATTCTCGAATATGATTTAATTATAAAAAAAGTTGTACGAGCTCTACATTTTAACATAATGATTAACTAAACTAATAATCCAGTGTTGAGTAAAAAAAAAAGATGTGTGTGGTTGTGTAAACGACAAAGTATCAAATCGTGAAAGTTACACAAGCCGACAAACAGGGAGGGCACAACAGGAAGAGGTGATTGATGTGTGTGTGTGAGTGAGTTTATGAGTGTGTGTGTGTGTCCATGTCAGTATGTTACTGTGTGAGGGAAAAAGAGAGAGAGAGCTTATATAACAGCAGTGAATGGCTGGTTATACAAGTAGGATTAGAGTGGAGTTATGCAACCCCAACTAGAAATGTCACTGTGTAAGTGTGGTTTGAGTCTTCATTACATGTATACAGTATGTATGTGTATATATGTGTGTGTGTGTGTGTTCTGTCTAATAACCAGGGATTAGTGAGTTTTACTGCTCCACAGACTCTGCTCCACAGACTCTATCTTTTTATTTACATTCATTTTAAAGCTCTTTTTTGTTCTTTCCACTGAGAATTTATTCATCTAATTTACCTGACTGTGTGTGTTCTCCCATTCATCCCTTTATTCATTTGTGCTACAGGTGTGTAGTGTGTGTGTGTGTGTGTGTGTGCTCTTTTTTGGAATTTTAAAAAACCAAAATGTTAATACATAACTCACAAACAAGTACGTTTCTGTCTATTCTTTTGATTTGATAACAGAGTCATCCTGTGTGTGTGTGTGCGTGTGCGTGTGTGTGTGTGTGTGTGTGTGTGTGTGTGTGTGTGTGTGTGTGTGTGTGGTTGGCACACTTGGCCAGTAAAGGAACAGTACAAGCTGTACCCTGTGTGGTTTAGAATATATTCTGATTCACATGGCAGTTAATCTAACACACACACATACACACACGCACACACAGGAAGTAGGAACACATCTGTTAAACTGACATCTATTCTTACTATTGTTAGAAAACTGTTTTGCTCTTTTTCCACCTCACAAAAACTAGAAAAACACTGTTTTCAGAGGAAAAATAGCACAATGTGAAAGGGTGCGCATGAGCATGCTAATGCTAATGCTAAAAATAATGTGTTTTTATTGCCATTAACCAAAAGAAACTGTGTACATTTCTGTGTGAGTTTAATTCCTCTAAAACGAGGCTACAGCTAAAAGTCATCCTGAGGAATGAATTAACATTAAATTACATATGTTTTGTGTGACCCCATTAAATATTAAAAAAACAAAAACAAACTGTTGGTTGGAACATGGGAGAAACTTAATACTGTTTAAGTGAGAGTAAGGGTCCTTTAGGAGAGCTCTTCTTCTCTGTTTCATTGTCTACTACCAAACCACAGAGTTGGAACTGTCGCCCCCTGTGGTCACAGATTATTTTCAGTTTTTGTTCTTATTAGGTAAACAAAAGAGGTTTAAATTGACATGTTTAACTTTTCCTGATTCTTTAGATCAACCAAAAGCAGCACAAGTTGATTTTTTTTCTGAAAAAGCTGCTAAATGATCTAAAAATAAGGCTGAATGCTTCACTCCAGGTTCTAAAACTGTAAAGTCCCATTTTTAAAAGTTAATAAAACCAATATGGTGAAAACAAATGTGGTTTGTTCAGCTTAGATCTTCTAATAAAGACATTTTAAAGGTTTCAGGCTTTTGAAGACAGAAAGGAGGAGCTGACATGATAAAGACTTACTCCAGGGTCACACTGACATTAGTAGTGTTATAAAAAACTGCAGCACCATTACTTTCCAGTGAGTATAGTTTAAAAAAATCCACCTTTTCTTAGAAATTGCTTTGGAAATGATCTTTTCTTTTAATAATAGGGAAAGTGTGTGAAGAGAAATAAATCACAAGTTATACTCGACATATTTTGAACATTTAGCTCATTTTTATTTCATTTGCAACAGAATTTCATGTAAAACAGCATGTTCTATATCACTGTTAAAAATGTGTACACATGAAAAATAAATCTAAATGTTAAATGTTAAATCTAAATCTAAATGTTAAATGTATATATAAATCTAAATATTAAATCTAAATAATAAATCTAAATATTAAATCTAAATGTTAAATGTATATATAAATCTAAATATTAAATCTAAATCTAAATAATAAATCTAAATATTAAATCTAAATGTTAAATTTATATCTAAATCTAAATGTTAAATTATATCAAAATCTAAATATTAAATCTAAATGTTAAATTAATATCTAAATCTAAATGTTAAATTAATATCTAAATCTAAATGTTAAATTTGTATATCAAAATCTAAATGTTCAATGTATATCTAAATGAAAATATTAAATCTAAATCTAAATATTAAATCTAAATGTTAATTCTAAATGTTAAATTTATATCAAAATCTAAATGTCTAAATGTTGGGCCTCGTGATCGACAGGCGCAGGCCTGCCCACTTTGTATAATTTCTAAACATTTAGCTTTACAATTGGCAGCTGATTTAACATTTAAATTTAATATTTACATTTATATTTCATGTGTACACATTTTTTTTAAATGATATGGAACATGTTGTTTTACATTAATTTGTCTCAAATAAAATAAAAATTAGCTAAATATTTAAAATATGTCGGCTATGAAACAGTGAATGAGTTTTACATTCAACACCACATGTCCTAGTTCTGTACTAGAGGTGCAGATAGTCAATGTTTGACCTGGTTGAGTATTAGACCAGCTCACATACTTTACATTTAGCATACTCTTTCTCAAAGTGGGGATTGGCATTAACTTCTAACAGTAGCCACAGCGAGTGTGTGAGAAAGATCCCCATCTGTCTGTGTTCATAAGAACAAAAACATTGGATTATTTCATATCTCAAAACCCCTTAGAAACCCCTCACACACAGCTTAAGGTGACACCTTATCAGTAGCAGATGCTAAATATCACACTTTAGCAGTGCAGCTCTATTCATTGTGCTTCTAATCTGAAACCTGGAAATGAAACCAAACGTGTGAAAATTCATAATTTATGCCAACAACACTCGTATTACTCTGAAAAAAGGCCTGTAAAAGTGAAATAAAAACCATGTATTCTTCACACTGAGCTGTTCTAAGATCTTAAGTATGAAACATTTGGTCTATTTAAAGAGTTGGATAATAAGTAGTTTATCAGCCTCACAATTCCAGTAACTGTGTCCAGAAAGGAACAACAAATAGTGTGTGTGTGTGTGTGTGTTTCTGACCTGTTTCGTGTGTGCGCTCTGAGTGCACGTTGGCCTTCCTGTCTTCCTCACAGGTGGCTGAGCTGCTGTAGTCCACACAGATAGGTTCAGGCTGTGATGATGATGATGATGATGACACTTGTTTTGCTACGTTCTCTGCAAACAAGATGGAAAGATTGAATAAAAAAAAGTGTCACAAGTGATTTTTCAAATTACAATTAAATATACAATTATGACTTTCCCTCTGAAAATCAATTATAAATAATCACAATTACTGAGCCTTTAATAAATGACCCCATTAAACAGTTCAGTTTTGACCCGTGTCTTAAATCAGCTGTAAAATACAGTAAAAAATATTGTCTATTATCTAATTTGTTTCTCATCTCTTGGTTACATTGTTAGACTTCCTAATCAATAAAAATATTGTTTTTAATATTATTGGTGTAGGCGTCGGAGCATTTTTTCAGTTTAGTTCTCGATTTAAATGTATCTTGTCTGAATGGTAGTGGGTAAACTTGATATGAAACGTATTTTAATAATCATTAACTACGTACAGTATGTGTCGTTAGCCATAAAACTATAACATATCAACATTTGCCAGCATTAGAATAATAATTGATCTGAGCATTAATACGGGGGTGGGGTTTGTTTTTGTCAGTTTTTAGTAATTACGCTGTGAAGTCGGCCCCTACGTCAGCCCCTACGCTGTGACGTCGGCCCCTACGTCAGCCCCTACGCTGTGACGTCGGCCCCTACGTCAGCCCCTACGCTGTGACGTCCGCCCCTACAATGTAATGTCGGCCCGTACGCTGTGATGTCGGCCCTTACCCTGTGATGATGGCCCCTACGCTGTGACGTCGGCCCCAACGCTATGACGTCAGCCCCTACGCTGTGACGTCGGCCCCTACGCTGTGACGTCGGCCCCTACGCTGTGACGTTCGCCCCTACGTCAGCCCCTATGCTGTGACGTTGGCTCCTATGCTGTGACGTCGGCCCCTACGCTATGATGTCAGCCCCTACGCTGTGATGTCGGCCCTTACCCTGTGATGTCGGCCCCTACGCTGTGACGTCGGCCCCTACGCTGTGACATCGGCCCCTACACTGTAATGTCGGCCCGTACGCTGTGATGTCGGCCCTTACCCTGTGATGTTGGCCCCTTACGATGTAATGTCGGCCCGTACGCTGTGACGTCGACCCTTACCCTGTGATGTCGGCCCCTACGCTGTGACGTCGGCCCCTACGCTTACGCTGTGATGTCGGCCCCTACACTGTAATGTCGGCCCCTTACGATGTAATGTCGGCCCCTACGCTGAAGTCGACCCTTACCCTGTGATGTCGGCCCCTATGCTGTGACGTCGGCCCCTACACTATGACGTCGGCCCCTACGCTTACGCTGTGATGTCGGCCCCTACACTGTGATGTCGGCCCCTGGTGAGAACCCTGTGAGTGTACATATTTAGGCCAGTAGTTTGGTTTATTTGGGAGTGTAATCTCTCCACTTCATGGATGGTCATATTAATGTAGGTTTACACTCTCACCATTTGTATATTCAGGCAGCAGTGGTACAGGGAAATCCAGGCGTCGCCTTCTTTCCAGCTCTTCCTGCTGAGCAGCTTTGGTCACTGCCTCCAACTGATGCTCCCTCAGTAACTTCCTATGATGACACACACACAGGATGAGTTTATGCTTTGTTTACTAGCACAGTGGCCACAAATAAGCAATAAAATCCCACCTCACCAATTGGGAATCTGGAATAAATGAAATGTTAGCCTTTTAAGGCCTATTTGTAGAATGTAAAAGCCATGAATTAAAACCCGAATAAGTTTCAAACTATTTTTTAATGATAACAAAGATACCAACAACTTGGACAGAGGCTCATGTACCCCCCTTTCTCTTATTTCTGAATCCAAGTAACCACGAACTACATTTTGCACAGAATACTATAAAAATACATCTATAGAGCACAATGATGGAATGAATGACTCATAACACATTTTAAAGAATTTACCTTTGTAAATCAGTATTTAGTGCTTCCATTACAAATGTATTTCTATAGTTTTTTATCATTTCCCACCATGTTCTATTAAAGGTCATTTTAATTATAATTTTTAACTAAAAATAAACAATTCAGAACCCCACATTTTTAATGCTTTCATTTGTTCATTTTCCACTCTCTCTCTCTCTGTCTCAAGTAGTGCCATTGCGTACCCCTGTTTAAGAAACACTGGTTTATGGAGACACAATGAAGCAAAAATATATACTGTAGGTGCAAAAAATTAAATTTTTTGGAACAAATTTTTTTAAAAACCTAACCATTTTTTTTAAAATTTTACCTCCAAATTAAAAAATATTTAATTGTGTTTAGTTTTAGAAGTCATCTGTATCGTTATTCTACTATTTTAGCTCATGGAGAAAGCGAGTCGGAAAATGTATGACGAATGGACGTACTGTATCTGTATCTGTACCTTCTTTCTGATAATATTTCATAATATTGTTAATTTAAAGTTTTTACAGCTGAATTTAATGCTCTTATTGATTTTAAAAATTGTTAAATGTTTTCTTTTGTGCTTTTTAATGATGTAAAGCGCATTGATTTGCATCGTGTATGAAATACGCTATACAAATATGGCATTTCTTTTTTACAATTCTAGTGTGGCAAGACCTTTTTATTTATTGCTGTGGTTTTAACTTTGATTTTATTCTTTCTATCATACATTACAACTTTTAAAACGTTCTATCTCTTTATTTGATCTATCGATTGATGTATTCACTAAATTATGTATTTATTTAGATATAACAACTGATTGAGTATTGAAAATGAAAGCAGAAAAGTTAACATTCTGTTAATTTAAACTGAAGTTGGACTTTATTCAAATAAAATGTGAATATATTTGACATTAAATGTTGTTTACTTGTTTAAGTCCATAATTAATTACTAGATGATTCTCTTTCTAGAAACATCAGGAATCTATAAAAGCTCACCTGTACTGTCCAGTATTCAGGTATTTATTTCACTCACTCTGGTTGAATAATTATTTTGACTAAAAAATAATCATTCCAGATGAAATTGTTCTAAATTAACCAATATCGTCTTTGAATCGAATCGGCAACAACGAAACAACGAATCCTGATTCGACTCGAATCATTGCTAAAATGAATTGTTACACCCTGTTATCCAGATATTTGGTTTATGATATTTCAACACATGGTACAGTATGTAATGTAAGGGAAAGAGCAAATTTGGATTTAATACATTTGGAAAAAACTACTTCAACAGAAGTCAGATAATAGGATTAACTGATAAACTTTTGATGGCATTTGTCACAATAGGCAAGTTATTGTACTTTAAAGAGCAACATAATCTAGTAATTGTGCTGTAATCCCTTAATCTCAAGATTGGTTTATGCTCAACAAGTGAAGAACCAGACGTGTAATTATGACGTAGTTAAAGCAGGTTTGTCATACAGTATATCTTGGTATTCTAAAGTGTATAAAGTAAATTCTCAGGAGAAACCCAATGGTTGGATGCAGTGGTGAACTGGGACAAAATTCATTTTCTATCTATACCAGCTCACTACATGATCAGCGACACCATGTAGACGCTGTTATTAAATCAGTGATTCTCAACATGTGGCTCTTTACGTCTTAATTTTAATTATTGTTCCCCCAAAACCTTAAAAGGGGAAACTTTTGAACCCATTTTTACCTATTTTCCTTTGGCAACTTCGTCCCATTTATGCCCCTTTTCAAAAAGTTCAGACTTTAACTACCTTTTGCCAATAAATATCAATTTTTTTCCATATTTCTTGTCCATTTTTGCAAGTTCTTTTTGACACTAATCAAATTTTTGTCCTTTCTTTCATTTCTTTCATTAACTTTTTCCTGATAAATACCCCCCGTTTCCTTTTTACCCTACATTTTGTTCAACATTTTTGCCCTTTTTCATTATTACTATCTAGCTATCCTTTTCCATTACATACCACCTGGTTCCTCTTTATTTGCCCATTTTTTAGCCACTCTTGACTGCTTTTGGCCCATTTTAGTCACTTTTCACTCTTTTGTCACCATGTCTGCTTCCACACTTTCATCAAAAAAAAAAAAAAAAGGTGGTGGACCGGGATGATGCCGGGTATGACGGATGGCCAGTCCACCCCCTGGTTGGATGTTAAGGTTAGTTAGTGGAGTGATGGAGGTACCGGATGTTGCGCCTCATGTGTGCAGGTTTGGAGCTTCTCTTCTTGGTTTCTGCCATGGTGGTGGAGGAGGGGGAGGGGGTTTGGCTCGCTGGTCTCAGCTGGGTTGAAGACGCCGGCTGTGATGAAGGAAGGTGGGACGGCGTCTCTGCTGAAGAAGAGGAGGACGGGGGAGGGGTGCACTGCCACACAGCCGGGTCCCCACCCTGAGCCTCATTCTCAGAGCTGAAGGGGGCGCTGTGGGACTGGTCTGCAGAGGGAACACAACGACAAGCATGGATTATTATATTGTGTATGTACTGTATAGGTGTTTGTGTGGAGAAAGTCTGTTTAATGGAAAATAAATTAGAAGAAAATGCACAGCAAAGGTCAGTAAAACTACAAGACAAAAACTAATTTTGACTAACGAGGAAAACATTTAGACTGACTAGGAAAAGGAGTCTTATTTTGTCTTCATCTGAGGTTTTGTTTTTTTTGTCAGTTTTTGTAATAATTTTGTGTGTTTTCAGCGTCATTTTGAGTCATTATGTGTATCTGTGTTATTTTTTGTGTTATTGTTGTAATTGTGTGTATTTGTCTGTCATTATCTGCATTTATGTTGTCGTTTTGTGCGTTTTTGGGGTCACTTTCTGTATTTTTGTTGTCGTTTTCTCTATTCACCTGTCATTTTGTCTGTTTAAGTGGTTGTTGTGTTTATCTTTGTTGTCATTTTGGGTATTCTTGGAATTTTCTGTGTTTTTGTGTACATTGTGCATTTTGCTGTCAATTTGTGTGTTTTGGCAGTTGTATTGTGTATTATGTTTTATATTCCTTCCAACTTCTTGAAATACAATTTGCTTTGGGGGCTGCATAAAAATTAGACCAAGGGCCACATGTGGCCCCCGGACCACCAGTTGCCTATGTCAGATTTAGAACAACCAAAAGCAACAAAAATGGTAATTTTCACTAATAAAAACTGCTAAATGATCTAAAAATCAGGCTGAATGTTTCACTCCAATAGAAATCAATGGGGTTTTTACAGACAGTGGGCCGTGTGACATCATCAATCATGTGATTTCCAAAATGGCGGAACACAGATTTTAAAACTGTAAAGTAGTCCCTTTTTAATAGTTAATAAAACAAATATGGAGCAAAATAATGTGTTTAGTTAGACACAGATCTACTAATAAGGACATTTAAAAGGTTTTAGGCCATATTTGTAAAAACAGTGGAGGATCCTTTAAAGAGAAAACATTCCTAATACAGATTTATTTACAACACAGACAAAGCTGCCACATGGTTTGCTTGATTTCATTTGTCAATCTTTATTTTTAGTGTTTTTTTTCTTCTAACTTCAATCTGTCTCTTTTTCTCTTTCACCATTTCATCCTCCTCCTCTTCCTCCTGTGAAACACACTCAACCAGATCTGAGGCTTATGTAAGTGATAAGGTCAGAAATATGGACGTCTCATGAAACGCACGGCAGAACTCAAATACTGACACGCACGCACGCACGCACGCACGCACGCACACACACAGGGACCTCATTTAAAACACCGCGAGAAACACGGGGGACGAGATCCAAACATGACAGCAGGTTTTTATCATAACTTTTGATATTATTATTGTTGCTAAAACTGAAACAAATATGGCTTAGAAATCTGCACCACGGCAGTAAGTGAGCTCATTAAAAACTAGGGATGTCCCAATACAACTTTTTCACTTCCGATATGATACCGATATTGCAGCCTTGTGTACTGGCCGATACCGATCCGATACGATATCAGCACGAATCATACATACTTTTATGACTTATTTTATAGTGTGGAATGTTAGAAAAGACTTAATAAGTGATGTCACTCAAACAGAGAACAATAGTCAGCGACAGTAGTCACTTTATTGGAGTGTGAACCACAGTCACCTATGGATAGAAGTGCTGGAACATTTTATCAAAGAGCTTATATCAGTGATTTTAGATGCAGTCCGATAAAATCCAATATTTGTTTTCTGACCGATATCCAATATCAATATCAGATCGGGGCACATCTATTAAAAACTTTATCTAATTTCTTCAAATAAAACCATGACCTGTCAAATTAATTCCAACACCTACGCTGTTGAGCGTAGCCCCCACCCCCTCCCCCGCTACGATTTTGATCCCCTGTTGCTGTGATGTTTCCCGCTACGCTGCGTTCCAACCAGCAGAGAGGAACATTGTGCCAACTTGCTTGTTGTCGATGTAAACTGCCATTAGTGAAGAGGCTGGTCACTCAAACATTATTGACCGATGGGGAAGCTCCGCCCACCGTGGAACGTTTGTGTCAAAATGATTAAATCAAAGAAAAAAAGTTTTCAAGTGCAATTTCTTGAGGCTCATGTTTTATTTTTATGAATGAATCATAAAGACAAAAATGTACGAACCATAATATGGACCAAATACAACAAAGATGACTTCAATCAAAAAATACATTTTCAATCAAAGAAAAAAAAGTGTTCAAATGCATTTTAACACTTTTTTTTCTTCGATTGAAAATATTTGTTTCTGATTGACGTAAAAAAAAAAAAATTCTTTTTGACTGAATATTAGAGGCACAAATCTACACAGATCTATAGATGTTTACCACTTTTCTTTCTCATCCCATACTAAAACGTTATATAACAGTTCCTAAAATACACAGAGCTTCAATATTCCCACAAGATATACACACAACAACACACACACACACACACACACACACACACACACACACACACACACACACACACACACAACAACACCACTCTGGGAATGAACGATGGCCAAGAGAAGGAAGAGAAGGGAGAGAGAAATGAAAGAGAGGTCATGATTCACAGAAAACAAGATCAACATCAGCGTGAGAAAAGGGTCAATACAAGCACTGAGAAGTACGCACACACACACGCACACAAAGAAATACATTTAGAACACTAACGCTGGAATTCTTGTTGTCATGCATGAGTAAAAATATTGATACTCACATGAGTTGGATTTAAGATTAATTAAGAAAAAAAATCAGGACATTTATTATAGTCACAGTTGTTGTTTTTGGTTCTTTCCTAACAAAGTGTATATGCTTGAAAATAAATAAATAAATATATATATATATAGAAAATGTTACATAGATTGTATAATCTGTGGTTTGTAGGAAGAAAAATTACAAATTAAAAACTTGCAAGACATTAAACATTAAAAGATGTAATGTCCTGTATGGATTTGGAAAAAATGAGATACACAGTTCGCGGATCTGAAAACAAATGTTATAAATTATGACTCCCTTTTCTGGATTACTTTGAGAGACCTACAACTACAGCATCTGAGTAGCCCCCCCCATTTTATTTATTTATTTTTATTTATTTATTTATTGTTTGTTGTTGTTTTGTTTAATGTGTATGGGGTAAAATGAAAGAAAATGTAAAGCTTGACATATTTTCATTGTACAGCGCACACTGTTTAATAAAAAGACCCTTCTGCATCTTAATGTATACAATTTGAAATAAATCTAACCAGCAATGCATGTTTTTTTAACCTAGGAGTCACCTGAAATATTCAGTAATAATTACTGATTAAAAATATATTTTTAATTTTATTTCACCGTATTCATTTATTTATTTTGCACAATTAAAAAAACAACAAACTATCACAGAAATAGATGCTTTCCCCCCAAATGAAAACACCACACACAATCTCAAACAACTGTATTCTATACTTTTACTTTCACCTTCAGGTGAATCATGTTACTTTGTCCACTGATACTGGCTTAACTCTGTATTTGATACACACAGGATAACAAATATGATTTCTGGGGTCACCAGAAATGTGTGATATAAAAATGGGGTCATGACCTAAAAAAAGTTTGGAACCACCGCCCTAATATGTAATAAAATACACAAGCTAACTGCCTTATGACCCATCAGATTACACAACACACTTAAACAAAATAAGTTATATAACGAATTGTGAAACTGAAAGAAAGAAAAAACAATCTCTTAAATCTCACTGAACAAATACAAGCTCACACGTCTCAATGCTGGGCTAATATAGATCAAATAACATGAAATGGGCAGAAATCCAATTTAAACAGTTTGTCAGACGGATGGCAATGGTTTAAGAAGCATCATTAAAAACCTCCACGTGTCATTCATCACCTACAGAAGAAGCTGCTGGCAAAAGGTTTACATTCCCTACGTTCATCTATCATGACGGCAGACCTCACAACACAACGCAACGCAACGCAACACAACACAACGCAACGCAACGCAACACAACGCAACACAACACAACACAACACAACGCAACGCAACGCAACGCAACGCAACACAACGCAACACAACACAACACAACACAACGCAACGCAACACAACACAACACAACACAACACAACACAACACAACACAACACAACGCAACACATCACAACGCAACACAACACAACGCAACACATCACAACACAACACTGGCACTTATCAGATTTATCAGCTAAAAATCAAACATCCCCCATTCAAAATAAAAGCATCTCTTCTAGTCTTTTTTTCTTACACTTGGAAATAGGGCTCTTGTTTTGAAGTTAACAGGAAGTTTATTCTGTAGCACAATGGAGGGTCTCCGAAAATTTCCAAAATGTCGGCATAAAATGCGTCTATGTGAGTTTTATGGATCAAATGAGCACATGTTGATATTCTACTTGGTCACTTTCTCACTTCAAATGTTTTAAGAACTTTCAAAGTAAAGGTGGAGAATCAACAGAGATATTTAGCCTCAGGTTTTTAACGCTGTAGGTTTAAAATGCATCTTAGGAAACTTGGAAGTATACTTCAGGTTTCAACTGTCGTTATTTTTGTTCAACTTTTATGTGAAAAATGTGGCACACTCTAAACCACTACTACAACAATAAACCTGCCTTAAATGTGTAATTATTGTCAGCTATTGTGGTTTTGTCAAATACTGACTTTGAACCATAGACATCTGTGTCTTTCCACGTCATGAGTAAAGGTGTTACTACAGGTGAGAACTTGTTCTCAACTAATAAATTGACACTGAGAAAGTGTGTAATAAGGTGTTTGTACGTCATGCGCTGCATCATCAGGAGTCATCGCCACAGAACAAACCATTTTCCTTAAGCCGATAATCTGTTTGGTGTGACACTCCCAGTACATCCAAAAGCACAAGCCATAGAGAGAACACCTTCTACTGTGAAACTGTATCTACATTTACTGTATGTTGAATGTTTACACACGTCCTCTATGTACATGTATCAGTGCCATTAAGAACCTGTGATTAAAGATGAGCCATGTGTGAAAACAGACCTCAGGATGTGTCTTTATCACTTGTGTTTGTGTTTCTAAGAGGCAGGAAAAACCTTTGAGTCACTGTATGAATACAAATCCATATTTTGGCATTTTTATATTCTTGGCTCTGCAAAAACCTGACAAGCCGTAATAACGATAAGAACAACGTTTCTGCAGCTCCTTGTGAGTACGAACAATTAAATTGTCAGTGCAGCAGATGGGTGAGTGTCTTCTACCTAATCTCAAAGACCAGCAGATTGAGTGGAGAAAAGCTGTGTTTTTTTTATACTGCCTTGTTAACAAAGAAAGAATGTCAACAAACCTTCCTAAACCTAAATGAGTTTCAATCAAAAAAGCAGCAATTTTCCCCAACATGGAATATACTGTATATCTTCTCTCAAAAAGATTCAATAACTCAAAGTCTTTCAATTTGCAACTTGCCGCTTCACACAAGCACAACCTGATGAACTGGTAGTGAGATAACTTTACATACTGAAAAGTCAGAACATTAGAAAAAAAACACTCTTTTTAAAAGTGGAAATTATCAGTCATAAAACCTGTCAACCCCCAGCCAATTTTTATCCAAAAATCACATATCCATAACAAATAACATTTTTCAAAGCTTCTACATGACCTGCATGGTTACAGTTGATGTGAAATTTTGGAAATATATGATACTGAGTGACATTAATCATATTTCAAATACAGAAATCTGTAGTGCACCTAAAAAAAAGTAGAGATTTACATCAAATATAAAGCCAATTCTCATTATTGAAGGCTATAAAAGCAGAAATATTTGAACTAATGTATGGATATTAACTGAAGCAATTTTGGTGATAATAATAAACAATAGGCCATAGATACACATTTTTGTAAAAAAAAAAAAAAAAAGAGGCACATTTTGCCACAACTGTGCCAAATTTGTCCACAAGTTTGGGAACAAGTGTGTAACTGTAATATGTCAGTCAAACTGATTCAAATCATTATTAGTCTTATATTTGATGATAATCAGAATGCTTGATACAAATCAATTACATACAACACTATGGGAGTGGGCTTTAGCCCTGGCCAATCAGAGCTGTGTGCTCATTGGATGGATTTGTCGACTGAAAAATGCCCGGATGTTAGTAATGGCGGTATTTGTCTGACGACACAATATGGATTTATCAAAATATGGAGTCTTATGCAAATTGGAGCAACTTTTGATAAGAAACCACAAAGGTTAGACACCATTTGTCACATACAGTATAACATGGGGGGACATGAACGGAAGAACTGTTACATTTACTAAGAGTAACCATTAAGCTGTTACACTTTCTCTATAGTTATAGTCGAGATGTTTATCAAGCCAAGTTTTCTATATGAAGGAGTAAATGTGTGTTTGTGAACTGTTAATTGTGGATGAACACAAATGTTAGACAAAGTAATAAAGGCTATAAAATAAAAACTGAAGGTTAAAGTGGATGTTTTTACATTACGCATAATTATACCTTTTTATTAATGTCAGAAGTTGACGTTATGTGGACAGTCTCTCTGTGTCGCACCCTTTCACCCTGTCTGCTCTTTACGTAGACATATTACACTTTATGACAAAGATCTGCTGCTACGTCACATGATTCAACACGACCCAAAGGACACAGACTGATTATACAACACAAGACAGGGAATTCCAGGAAATGGAAGAATACACATTACTGTAACAGATTTTTACCAGTAAACCATTAACAACGATTCCTCCCTAAAGGCGTCAGAACAGAACAAATCAATGTTTTTTCCCTCTTGTCTAAGAACTGTAAATACTCTTTAATACTTATTCAACAATTGAGTTAGTTATTCAACACGGTTTGAAATGTAATCAATATTATCAGGACAATGTCACCTATTGCAGATGTTTCTTTTAAAAAAAATCTAGAAATCTGCTCCTGTTTCCACTCATAAATGTTGGTTCTTTAACTCTTTGGTAAAGAGGAAGTCTGGTTATAAAAATACGGAAGTGAGACAAAAGAAAGGAAGAAATAATTCACATGAATTAATAGCAAATAAGAAATACTCAACTAGGGCTGGGCAATATATCGAGATTCAAGATATATCGAGTTTTGTGTTTTGGCGATACAGAAAATGACAATATCACCTTTATTGAGTTTTTTTAATATGGCTTATTTTGTATTTAAATACTCGTTTTAGGAGTTGCTGCTTTTGCTATTTCTCAGAATAGCATGAGAAGCAAAGTTCGATGATTTCTGAGTGCGTTCTAACCCAGATCGACCACTTAACAAGCCACACTACACAACTCACTCACACGTGCTGTCCCTTAGAGGAGAAAAAGCCAAAAGTGGAACGTATTGTGCAGCTGTTCTAGAAAAAATATTGAGAGATGAGTTTTGTTCCATATCGCCCACCCTACACTCAACACATGATTATTGTTTAAAAACAGATTGTCATAGGGGGTACTAGTATTAATGCTAGGCTAATGCTAAGCTAATGTTAATGCTAAGCTAATGCTATGTTGATGCTAGGCTAATGCTATGTTGATGTAATGCTAGGCTAATGGTAAGCTAATGTTAATGCTAAGCTAATGCTATGTTGATGCTAGGCTAATGCTATGTTGATGTAATGCTAGGCTAATGCTAAGCTAATGTTAATGCTAGGCTAATGCTATATTGATGTAATGCTAGGCTAATGCTATGTTGATGCTAATGCTAGGCTATGTTGATGCTAATGCTAGACTAATGCTAGCTAATATTAATGCTAGGCTAATGCTTTGTTGATGCTAATGCTAGGCTAATGCTATGTTGATGGTAATGCTAGGCTAATGCTATGTTGATGCTATTGCTAGGCCAAAGGTTAGGCTAATGCTATGTTGATGCTAATGCTAGGCTAATGTTATGTTAATGTTAATGCTAGGCTAATGCTATGTTGATGCTAATGCTAGACTAATGTTATGTTAATGCTAGGCTAATGCTATGTTGATGTAATGCTAGGCTAATCTAATGCTATGTTGATGCTAATGCTATGTTAATGCTAATGCTAATCTTAAATAATGCTAGCTAATGCTAAGTTAATGTTATGTTAATGTTAGGCTAATGCAAATGTTAATGCTAGCTAATGCTAATGCTAGCACATACTAATGTCAATGTTAGGCTAATGTTAATGCTAACTAATGTTAATGATAGGCTAATGCTAGCTAAGGCTAACGGTAATGCTAGGCTAATGCTAATGCCGTGTTCAATGACGCAGGACAGCACCTACATCCTCACTTGTATTTCCTTCAGGAAATGCAAATATTCTAGGTATATATTATTCCTCAACAAATTCAGAAACATTTTTACTGTAGGCCTACATTGTACAAGATTACATTATTATGCTTTTTAAGTATACAGGAGTAGGGGGTACATGGGTTCAGGTTAAATATCTGAAGGGGTACAGGACTGTGAAAAGTTTGGGAACCACTGTATTAGACAAAGAAAATGTTGAGGAAAACATTTTGTATGATATTTCATTCTCTCTCTCTTCCTTTCTTGTCTGTAACAACATCTCTTGTGTCTTTATTTACCTTCCCTGACCTTATAGTGAATTAAGGACTGTCTGTATCTCTGCCACGTGTACCTTTAGCCAAGTAGTTGGTTACCTAACTACCCTTAACTGGTACTTTCATTTATCATTGTATCTTTCATTCTTATTGGACTTATCACAGTGTCACAGTTGCATCGGATTAAAGGATGACAGCTGACACTTATGACAACTTAAAAAGGACATTACGTTCTTTAGTAACGAGTTAAAGAGGCTTTGCCACGTCAATGAATCACATTTGTGTTTTGGCCTCAAACCAAGGAAGGGATAAATGATTATGAGCGCTCAGTAGAAATGTTAGTAACGTCTGTCATAGAAGAAATTGGCATTTCAACTTAAGCATGTGTGAAAATTTGCAGTCAAAGGTCATGGTAACCAAACTTGTCCCTTGGTCTGTTTTGGTCATTGAGTTTTAACTGTTCAGAAAAAGAAGATTAAAAACTAAATGAGACGAAATTAAGACTTAAATTCAAGGCATTTTTCTTTATGTGGGTCAATACGGGAATGGTTCTCAACCTTTTCAGCCTCGCAACCCTTCAAAATAAAGGTTCCAGAGAGCGGGGACCCCCACTATAGCTGAAGGTGGTTGAACACAGACATGAACATTGAAGAACAGTCATGTGGAGACAGGGCCATCTATAAGGGGGAATAAAGGGGAGAGATTTTTGGGATCCATCCATAAAGTCAGTAAAATGATGGTCTATTGTTCTATGAATCTGTGATAACCACATTTATTTATTCATCTGAATAATATCCAGGAACTTTACTAATATTTGGTCCATAGTACAGTATATAGTCATCTTAAAGATGGAAATCTTTGGTTTAATCACAAATAAAATGGGTTAAAAGTGTTAAAATTGTGGAAAGAGTGGTGAAATAGGATTTTAAAACCACAGAAAAAACAGACAGAAAAAGTGGCAAAAAGGGTTTCAAGTGTTAATATTGGTTCACCTCGTTTATCGTCCAAACCACATTCATGACAAATCATGAATGTGGTTGAATTGGCTAAAAAAGCATGAAAAGAGGTTAAAAGTGACAATAATGGGTAAACAATAGGTGAGAAAGTGGTGGAAAGGGTTTATAAGTGCCCAAAATGTCTTTAAAGTGGAAGAAATGTGTATTGAAATGTGATTAAGAAGTGTCAGAAGTGACAAAAAAAGTGGTAAACAGTGGCAACAAGTTGCTACACATAACAACGCTATTAACTTCTTCGATGACGCACACACACACACACACACACACACACACACTGAGTCGCATTTCAAGCATTAAGTGGTCACCTATCAGACGGCTGAGGCTGGTCGGCTTATGTAACTGCTGCCTCTGGCTCTTACACAACCAGCATGTTCACAAGAACCCCACGTCCTGTACGCGCACGCGCACACGCACACACACGCGCACACGCACACAAAGATGCATCACGTCACAAAAACCCAGAACTGAAACACAAATACAGTACACTGTAAAGTGAACAAGAGAGGTCACACGCACACACACACACACACACACAGAGTGATGAGAGCGTCTGTGTTTAAACAGATTCATGTGATTATTTAACTTTTCATAAATGCTACTTAAATTTCCACAACAGAGAAAAGCCTCCAAAAACTCCTGAGTGGGTGGAACTAAAAGACTGACACAGGAGGAGAGAGCGACTGCAACATGAGTAGATACATTTTTTGGGGAACAAAAGAACAACAATTTATTCAAGGAAATGACTTTTTCGTCATCTGGCAAATTCATAACTGAACCATTGTTTGTTCAGTTTGACCACATTCATAAAACAAGAAGTTAAAAGCTCATAATCTGTCAACTTGAACTGAACAATAATAATTGTTTACTCGGACATTTGTCAAATGATGGTTTCATCATGTACAATACTCTATTTATAGTATGTACAAAGCCAGTGTTACTGTATCTGTGACTAAAACATATCGACCAATAGCTTGGTCAGAACATTTATACGTGTCTCATAAACAACACCTGACGAATGGAATAAAAAAAACACTTCATGTTCACAGCGTTCTTGGAAGGCAGAGATGACGTCATACCATAATATAACATTACTCTACACACTTAATGAGTATATAACGTCTACTACAGGGGTGTCAAACTCATTTTAGTTTCACGGGCCAAATATGAACCAGTTTGAGATTAAGTGAGCCACAGATTTTAGGCAAGAAAAAGAGAAAGAAATTCAACATTAATGTGTCCTGGTTTGAACTTCCACAAATAAATGATATACAAATGATAAAGTATGTGAGTACATTAGTCCCTACAGGAGCTTCACTTAAATTTACCTGATTTTGGGAATTTGGGGAAATTTTGTGGAATAATTTGAAGAAAATTTACAATAATTAGTCATACTATATGGGGACATTAAACAATGTCCCCATATAGTATACATCCTGGTATTTCTCACATACTCAATCTTTCCATACTATCTAATGTGAACGCACTACAGTACAGAATTAGTATGAGTAGTATGAGTAGTATGAGTAGTATTAGTAGTATGAGTAGTATTAGTAGTATTAGTAGTATGAGTAGTATTAGTAGTATGAGTAGTATTAGTAGTATGAGTAGTATGAGTAGTATTAGTAGTATGAGTAGTATTAGTAGTATGAGTAGTATTAGTAGTATGAGTAGTATTAGTAGTATTAGTAGTATGAGTAGTATTAGTAGTATGAGTAGTATTAGTAGTATTAGTAGTATTAGTAGTATGAGTAGTATTAGTAGTATGAGTAGTATTAGTAGTATGAGTAGTATTGGTAGTATGAGTAGTATTGGTAGTATGAGTAGTATTAGTAGTATGAGTAGTATTAGTAGTATGAGTAGTATTGGTAGTATGAGTAGTATTGGTAGTATGAGTAGTATTAGTAGTATGAG
Organism: Gouania willdenowi; assembly: GCF_900634775.1. Lineage (NCBI taxonomy): Eukaryota > Metazoa > Chordata > Actinopteri > Blenniiformes > Gobiesocidae > Gouania > Gouania willdenowi. Next base: position 38,032,673 of record NC_041050.1, on the reverse strand, counting down.
TAGTATTAGTAGTATGAGTAGTATTAGTAGTATGAGTAGTATTAGTAGTATGAGTAGTATTAGTAGTATGAGTAGTATTAGTAGTATGAGTAGTATTAGTAGTATGAGTAGTATGAGTAGTATTAGTAGTATGAGTAGTATGAGTAGTATTAGTAGTAAGTGATTTCAAACACAGCCACTGTCTTTAGTTCACAGGAATCTTTGATAAAACTGTCATTTTAGTGAGAACGATGCAAAACTTTCCAGTTTGACGTCAAGTTTTATTTTCTAAAAGTGCAAAGCGTCGAAAAAACTCAACGCAGTTTATTATTAAAGTTATGCAATTGGCCTTGACAGAGAAAAAAAATTATGTAAAACCAATCCATTGTACATTTTGAAAGCTCACAACACACACACGCACGCACGCACGCACGCACGCACGCACGCACGCACGCACGCACGCACGCACGCACGCACGCACGCACGCACGCACGCACGCACGCACGCACGCACGCACGCACGCACGCACGCACACACACACACACACACACACACACACACACACACACACACACACACACACACACACACACACACACACACACACACACACACTACTTACATAATAAAGTCAGACCCTGAATTCGCTGAATGAGTTATTAAGGCTGCTTTATTAGAGCAGGGCAGGTGAGTTATGAAACCTGCTGGCAGCGTACGTGTGTGTGTGTGTGTGTGTGTGTGTGTGTGTGTGTGTGTGTGTGTGTGCGTGTGTCAGAGAGGCGGTGCAGAGCAACATGACACTGGAGAGAATTTGTCAGTCAGATTGGTAGAAAGAAGGAGAAGCAGTGATGGGGGGGGGGGGGAGGTAAGGTAGAACAGGCTGTTTGTAGGCCAGTGTGTCACTGCTGAGGAGGAGGAGGATAGATAGACACACACACACACACACACACACACACACACTTGATGTTGCTACCCATTATCGCTGTGTACCGGTCACATTACCCTATTACATAAACCCTCCTTGGCAGCATTTAGGACAGCGTGTTCCTTTGATAGAACAACCTTCATGACACGTCTTATGAGACTAACACAGACGGATTCATCTGCATCATCATTTCATGAGTTCAACAACTCTAACATACCGTGACCATATTTTGATTTCCAGTAAAGAGGACACACGTGCTGACCTCTTCATACTCAAAGTTGTCTTGAATCTACCTTGTAACGGCAGAATACGATATAGTAGATAAATAAGTTGTTATTGTCAATAAGGTTTAAACATTAATTTATCTTTTTATAACAAAGACTTGAAAAAATGACTGATGTCAATCACCTTTATTATGCATTATTACATTCTGTCTTTGAAAAACCTTATGTAAACCTTCTTAAAATATCTCAATCAAAGCTTAGACAACATTAAATAATCATTAAATATACACTTCAATAAATAACTGAACGTTTCCATCTCATGGTCCCATGCTGACTTTATTCTGTCTGTTGCCATGGAGACGGGAGGTGATGAGAGTCTAGACCAGATGATAGAAACTTAACTTCCTATATTCTAAGTTTCTCCCAGTGGTAACTTGGTTTTCTAATCCTTCTCTGAACCTCCATGGAGGTTTGATCATCCAGAAAGATCTTCATCATGATATGTAGTCATTAAATCCAGCAGTAATCCACTTTAGTCTCTTTTCCTCGTGTGTGACATCTTAAATGAGTCTATCATGTATGAATACTGGCTGTAAAGAGGAACTCATTAGCTTTTAGAAACTTCTAGAATTCCTCCAATAGAGCAAATATTAGCAGAGTTACAGTCATTTAAATTAATGTGTTCCCCCAGATGCGTTCAGGGTCCCTGGGAAACCTGGATATTTTGTAAAATCTGGCTGGACGGTGAAAAGAGGACATGTTGGAGTAAATCCAGACATATTTCTTGGCCTTGAATGAAACGACAGCCAATCAAGTGCTTTAAAAACCCTGGGAGAGTCAAGGAAAGTCATGGTGGTACAACTTAGTGGAAAAAAAGCATTATAAATAGGCCAGCACTGATCTTATCATTCAGAAGTAATACTGGCCACAAAACTAAGATCACAGGAGAATCTGATACAAAGAAACAATGTAACACCATGTTTTCTAGGAACGCCGTGTTGCAACACGATATAAAACGACTGCTCTCTGCTCGGCACACGCTCTCCTCACATAATGTTCAGTATTTAAACACCACCCTCTCTGTAATGTAATGCTATACAGCACTGCAGCTATTTAATGACAGTGGAAAGCAGCGAGGGATGGGGTTAAACGAGGTGAACCTGACAGGAAGGAGGAAGAAAGTTATGTTTGGGGCTAAAATCTGCACTTTAAGGAGTCACTCAGTGGTTAAGAGTAAAGAAAGAAAGAAAACAAAGCCACTCCGCGAGCTCAAGAAAGAAAGAAAGAAAGAAAGAAAGAAAGAAAGAAAGAAAGAAAGAAAGAAAGAAAGATCAAAGACCTTCAAATCCAAACAAAGAAAATGATCATGGAAATGGGAATGAGAGCCATGTGGTTGATCCAGCAAAGCCCAAATCCTGAAAAGTTACAAAAGCATCCAGACGACACACACACGCACACGCAGACGCACACACGCACGCTCCCGGGGTTTGGCCCGATCCGGCTGGCCTGAAAAGGACAGGTTGTTCCTGCCTGACGTGCCGCACCAATTACAACGGAACAGCGTGTGCCGCTCAGCATACAGGAAAAAAAAAACGTTATAACTCGATGGGATAGTTATTAGAGACAAGCTCCTTCCTGTTTTACTGTAACGCTGTGGATTCATTGCTTTTTATTTTACCAATATGTGGTTTTAACATTGGACAGCCTGTACTACCAGGGGGAGTGTGTGCACACACACACACACACACACACACACACACACACAAAAGATTTGAGGAGGAACAGTGTGTTCTTTCAGTCTTCATTACTAAACTCAACAAAGTGTCTCGTTTTCACATCATGGAAAACCCCAGGTAACCTTTAGATGAAATGAACAGCAGAGAAAGACACAATAATAGCACAAATCTGACGAACTGATCAACAATAGCTGTCTGTGCTTTTGTAACCATGTGTAACTAAAACCGTAACACCCATTATCTACTATGATGGTGTCGCGTAACATATTTGATGTTTGCTGTACAAAAATATAAAAAAAACTGCATCTAAAAATTAAAAAAAAAAAGGCAAAAATATAGAAATAATGACCTAAACTAAAAAGATTGAAGTGTTTATCATCATGTGTACAGTACAAAAACTAACTGTTTCCCTGGACAATTAAATTCTTACTTCGCTGCCAACACTGGATACCACAAAGATTAAAAACAAAGTAAAGTATAATAAGGGTAATACAGTATATATGTACATACTGTAACTGTAGCACCAACCTGTTTATTTATCATTTATTACTGTACATTCTGCTTTTTTTTGTATCTTCTCTATATTTTGTATTGGTTTGCTGTTTTTCTTTTACCTGACAGAGCCTTCCTTCCCAAGCCCTTAAAGTCTATCTAATCTAATCTTCAGTATATGTAGGGTTAAAACATGCACTGAAAAAAGGCTAAAATACACAAACTAACATCATTTTTTTTATGCCATTAGTTTCCTCTACGTTTGGTAGGAGGGGCTGAGCTCTGATGAATAACTTCAATGTTCATTTTAGCCTTGAATCAGATATTTTCAAAGGAACATAAAACAAAATACTTAAACAACCAAATGTATTGAGGGTTTTAAGTGTTAAAAAATGATTTGTTGTTGGATTTTTCTCATCAAAAGCTGATTTTAAGGTGAAAATGCTTTTTCCCCTTGTTCATTATTCATTATTCTTTTATCCAGACAGGCCTCAGACTGCGGTGGCGGCGCCAGCACATTACTACCCCCCTAACCCACTGTTCTGCTGAACCATATGTTTTCAAGCATGGCCTCATCCAACCTGGCTCCACCAATCCAGTGCAGGCATTGCTTTAGGTAACCGTAGAAACAGCCAATGGGAGGCTACAGAGCGTTAGACACACCGGCTATGGGACAGAGGATAGATGGGAAAATGAAGCAAAGCTACACTAACACAGTAAAATATATAAATAATATAAGCTAAATGCATGTGTGTGCAAAGTAAAAAAAAAAATTAAAAAAAAAAAACAGGATTTGGTTTTTGCATGTTTATAAAGATAAACAATATAGATCCAGTGTTACACAACAGCGTTAAGTAACTTTACAAGTGCGGCAAACACTAGATGGACATAATGGGGATGTTTGAAATGAAAGACTAATGCATGCAAATGGGTTTTAGCTTTAAATCTTCATTTTTTTCCTTTTGCATCATCCATTATCTCATACAAACATCACAAAAAAGCATCGGAAAAGATTTCCACAATTTCCAAATTCAGCCTAATTTCTGAACAGCTGATCTGAACAAACCATGCAGTGGATTTATTTCCCATTTCCTGACAAAACCGTTACTTTTCAAAGGTTTTCAGACTCGCCCCCATAATCCACTGGTGGAGGAGATGGATCCACACACACACATACCTGTAAATGACTCAGATTCATCCAAGAGCAGCATGGTTATGGTTATAGAGTCAAAGAGAAGATCTGGTCTCCTCTGCTTCCTGTTCGCCTCTCACAAGCACTTCCTCTTTAAGGTAAAACAAAAAAAAGAAGTAGAGAAGAGATGGATCTTTTCCTCCTGTCTAACACTGGGTTTATTCTCCTGCCTCAGTGACTGAATGTGTCTCTGCTCAATAACACTGTGAATGTGAAGCAGAGGCAGCTGAAAACTTACATAACCCTTTACACTGGAGCTGGGGCCCTGCTGAGGGGGGTCTCCTACATACGCATGGCCCTCCACCAAAACCACTCCTCTATTACGTACTCCCTGATACACAGAGATCCACACACTCATGTGGTTTTTTGGTCAATTTAGACATTTATTGTGGAAAAAAGAAAAGAAACAGTTTAACAATAAGGCACAAATTAATCGAAGGTACAACCCCACGACAGGGTAAAAGGGTTTGTCTGAAAAAGATGCTTTTATAATAGGGTGACCATACATCTGAATTTACCCAGACATGTCCTCTTTAAATGACCATGTGGAGGCAGACATGGTAACAGGTGGTCAAAAATGGTCCAAAAGTTGCAAAAAAAGAGTGAAAAGTGACTAAAATGGGCCAAAAGCAGTCAAGAGTGGCCAAAAAATGACAAATAAAGAGGAATTGAGTGGTATGTAATGGCAAAGGGTAGCTTAAATGGGTAAAATGTGGCAAACAATAGTGAAACAGGGAAAAAATGTGGAAGAAAAAGAGACAAAATGTAAGTAACAAAGAAAACAAGTTGTATTTATTGGGCAAAAGGACGCTTATTGGAATGAAAAGTGGAACAAAAAACTAAAGGAAGGGCAAAAATTGGTTAAAATTGTCAAAAAGAACTTGCAAAAATGGACAAAAAATAAGGAATAGGGGATATTTATTGGCAAACGGTAGTTAAAGTCTGAAAAACGTTTTAAAAATTGGCAAAAAGGAAAAAGGTAAAAAGGGGTTAAAAAGTTTCTGGGGGAATAATAATTAAAATTAAGACTAAATGTTGAGCATCACTGACTTCATAACAGCTTCTACATGGTGTAGTGGGATGATCTTTTTCAATTTCTTTTAATTTTTAGGAGATGTTTCTCATTGTTTCAATGATTGAGAGATTTTAAGATTTACATGAAATTTTTCGAGGACAGATTGTTATAATGCGTAAAAAGGCGATTGACTTCTCTTTGTCACAAAGAGCAAAATGAATTTTTAAACCCTCTGGACAATAACAACTTATGTATCTACTATTTTGTCGTTACAAGGTGAATTGAAGAAAACGTTGAGTACTGTGAGGATGACCAGATCTGTGTCAAAGGTCTCAGAGACCGTGACCTACATATGAATTTAAAAAGCCTCACATGACCTACAACACATGAGGTATGACTGTTTAGTGAATACTGAAGTTTTACACTTATTATGATTGACAAACAGGAAACATCTGTTAAAAATCATAATAGTAGCAACACACAGCCACACAAATCCTTATCCAAATCCCCATATGAATACAATTCATTCTACATGAACCATCTACACAAGACATGGGCAACTGACGGCCCGGGGGCCACATGTGGCCCTCAGTCTAGTTTTTCAAGGCCCCTCAAAGCAAATCCTGAAAAATAGTATTTCAAGATGTTGAAAGGAACATAAAGCCCAACATAATACACAAAATATCAGCGAAATGCACAAAGTACACAATACATTTAAAAAATACGCAAAATGACTGATAAAACCTAACATGACAGACAGACAAAAAAACCACTTTAACTAAATGAGTAAAAAAACACACAAAATAGCTCTAAAAACATACAAACTGTCAACAAAATGTAACTAAATGACAGGAAAATACAAAAAAACAAAAATACAGAACGTCAGACCAAGTATGCAAAAATTGATAACATAAATGCACAAAATGACTCATAAAACATACTGTAACAAGACAAGGACAGACACAACAGACACCACTTAAAAAAACAAAATGACTACAAAAACACACAAAACAACAACACATTACAGAATAACTCTAAAAACATACAAACTGTCAACAAAATGGAACTAATTGACAGGAAAATACAGAAAACAACAACAAAAATACAGAAAGGGAAACCAAAATTGCACAAATCGACAACTAAAATGTAGAAAATGACAGAAAAACAAACAAAATTACAACAAAAACACACAAAATGACTAAAAACTTAAAACCTTTTCCCCTCCATATGTTAACGCTCTGATTGGTCTTTACTCTAAATAAATATTGATCATGTGATTAAATCCAATCGCATTTTTGTGGCCCCTGCTGTGATAGAGTTGCTCATCCTTGACCTAAACATTACAAATCACTCAAACTATTGTCCCATCTGAAATCACTCAAAAGAACATAAACACTGTCATGTTCATTTGCTTTTTACTTATTTATATAACTTTCATCCTTATTACTCAAGAGTTCATGGTGCTAAAATCATAAAGTCTGATGCTAATATGAATACTTGGTATTTCTATCAGTTTTTGGCAAATACCAGAATGAAAATGAGAGAAAGCTCAGAAATTCATCAGATTTGATTAAAACTCCAAGGATGGTTTTTTGAACAAGGACAACTTCAGTGTCTATTTCATAACAGCTTATGAAACCTGTGAGCTGAGACTAAAGACACTGCACTGCACCACATGTAGGTCAGTATGATCAAATCCCCCACTGCACCACCCACAAGTACACATTATTTTATAAAAGCCAAAAGAGAGATATTAGAATATTAAACGACTGATTAAAAGCAAATAAGTGACGTATTCAGAGAATGTGTAGAAAGAGAGTTAATAGTAAAATAAATGTTAAATACTCACCCATGATCATGTCCCATTATGGATGTGAACATATAACTCCTTCAGTGTTAGTTACCGTGTGTGTGTGTGTGTGTGTGTGTGTGTGTGTGAGGCACTTCACTTCCACCCTCATCTCACAGCTTTACTAACCCAGGAACAGCAGAGGCCGTCAGGACAATTACAAAACAATGAGTCGTTGAAAGAAGCCTCTGTCTGTCTTACGTAGGAACCCCCCCCCCCCCACACCCCCATCAGCGCTGCATATTTCTGCAACCTCCCCCCACACACTCTATCTCCTCCCCTCGCTCTCTCTCTCTCTCTCTCTTTTTCTCTCTACCAGTCAACTGACACAGGAGTGTGATGTCATGAAGCCACGCCTCCTCTGTGGAAGCTGCTTTAGGTAACAGGTCAAGATGTGTATTATAGCTGGTTTAACTGTATAGTGTACCTGTAGGGAACGTGTATATAACGTTAAATATGATGAGCACACGTAATCTGCTGACTTTACTCTATTTCTGTCACTCTGACAACAACAATACAGTTTTTCTAATGACGGGAGAATTCAATGCAAATACGCTTTGAAGTCCTAATGAATCGTCTCTGACCAAAAAACTGCATCAGGTTGTGACAGTTTACAAAATCCTGGACTTTTCCCATTATTCTCAAACAGCAGAACGAGGCCTTTATCAGTGAGAACTTTGAGGAGGTTTCACTGCGTGAAGAACTTCTACAGCTTGCGATGCAGGAGATGGATGATATTCTGGGTCAGGATGACCTTACTGTGGATAAACCACATGCCAGAAGAGCGACAGGGAGCCATTGCTACTCTGTTACCAAAGGTACGACTGGGACTGATGGAAAAAAGTGACATCATGTGGTAAAAACAAACCCTGAGTCCCACCTCTTGGTCCTTCATACCCTTCAAGTCATGTCTAGACCTTTGTTACTCTGCAATGAGCCTGGGATCATCAACACCATCTTGCTGATGGTTGGATGTTCTAAGACTATAGAGGCCTTTGACTACAGCACTAACAGCTGGATCACAGTCTGGAGCAGGGGTGGCCCTCAAGGGCCACCATCCAGCATGTTTTAGATGTTTCCCTCTTCCAACACACCTGATTGAAATGGCCAGGATCGTTATCAGGCTTCTGCAGCGCTTGATGATGAGTTCATCATTTGAATCAGGTGTGTTGGAAGAAGGAAACATCTAAAACATGTTGGATAGGGGCCCTTAAGGACCAGGATTGGCCACCCCTGGTCTGGAGGATCCCATGACTCACTCAGGCTTCCACAGCACTGTCTTCATTGGTGGATACGTCTACCTTGTGGGTGGTGCTTTAAGATGGTTGGTCACCTCTAGCAGAGTGTGGAGGTTTCACCTAGTCACACACACTTGGCAGGAGATGTCACCATGGCATGAGTCATGGACCTTCACAAGTGTTAGCGTGCTAAAGGGAGGCTGTAGGGACGATGACACCTCACTCAGAAGTGCTGAACGCTACATCAACCAGTGGACGTTCATTGCATGAATGAATGAAGAGAGGAGCAACACCAGCTGCACCACACTGAACAACATGATTTACATATGTGGAGGATGGAGTAACTATGGAGACCTGAACACTGCTGAGTATTACAACCCAGACACCAACCAGTGGACACTGATCGCTCCCATGGGAACACCTCGGTATGGACCTGGGGTCGATGGCTACGAACAGCTGAGGTCTGCTGAGGCTTACGACCCAGTGACCAACACCTGGTACGATGTCCCTGAAATGGTCCAAAGTCACAGAGACTTTGACATTGCAGTGAAGAACAAGTAGATCTTCGTTGACTCTTGTAGCACAGGAAAAAGAGTTGTCGGTGCAATAACTCCACCACAAACACTAGGTCTGTGGTATTTTCTGGCATGATTATTATTTTATTAGGCATATATCTCCTAATAAGGACATTTCAAAGGTTTTAGGCCACGTTTGTAAAAACAGTGGAGGATCCCTTTAAGATACAAACCACTGGAAGCCGCCATGTTCAGTCGCTGATTCAGGTGTAGTGTTTACATTCACTGGCTACCACCTGATTTCTCAGATTTTCACTAATGCAACGTGATGAAGTCACTACAGGTGTTTGAGGTCAGTATCTACTCACCGATCCATGACAGAAACACTTTTGGCAAAGAAAAAAATGTTTGAGGTCATTTTCAATGTTTTGCTTTGATCTGTATTTTGTCTCGACTGAAGCAACGAAATGGAAAAACTTCCTGAAACTTTGGAAATCTTTTACCAACATTAGATATTAGTGTATAAACTATAATAAAGGGACAGCTTTTTGTCCTTAAACAGGATTAGGAAAGTGATTATATGACTGCCAAAGGTATACGGTTTGTGATAATTAGGAATGTGCCATATTTTATTGTTGATTTAACGTCAAAAACATGCTCACCAGTAAGAATTTATCATTAACGATATAAACGATAAATTAGCCATGAATTCATTTATGGTCAGATTTAACCCTTGCATGGAAGGATGAAAGCTAAACATGTCACATGTTGTGTAAATTAAATATTAACATAAATAATAATCTCACTATTCATATCCGTCCAAATTTGTGAAACGCAATGTTTTTTAATTATATTTCACAGACAAAGCTGGTCCCATTAGACTAATGTAACTATTGAGATTATTACACCTAAATATACTGAGTGAATAAAGCTTGATCTGGTTTAATTATAGTTATTTATTAACCATAACTTTATGTAACTCATTATCAGATAAAACACAGTAAAAACACTGATGGAGTTATTTGTGCTTTTCATGTGCTTTTTTTTTAGAAAATAATTTTATTTCAAATGAGGAAATGAATGAATTATTTACTGTAACACTAATAGAGTGACTCACATGCACAAATATATTCCATAAACTATCAGCTCATGAACTCTTTGAGTTATTGTAGTCTTTTTAAATGTGTCTAATGTTGATGTATTCACACTTATTTGTGTGTGTAAAGAACCTGTTTACACCAAGTTGTGATTTTTTTATTATTATTTTATATTTATAGTTTTTAATTATTGTGATTTTTATCGTTGTCATGATAAATACCAGAAATTATCGGGTTTTTTTTTTTTTTTTGTCAATATCGCCCATCCCTAGTGTTAATGTTCTGACCATTTAAAATATGTGCATTGGGTTCCACTACAGGCACTTACAATTACAGTAGTTTGAAGATTATGTAAAAAATAAAAAGCATTTTTCTTCTACATGCATTATGTACGTTTTATTTCTTTCTTTGTTAGTGTTCATCTGACAAAGCAATTTCCCTCTGAGTACTTATGATTGTGATGATTAGAAAAGAGTGGATCGCTTTAGGACAGCGTGGATTTCATGAAGGAAAAATGACCAAAGTGTCTCCTCACACTGTAGCACCACACATTAGAAATAAAACAATTGTAAATGTTTGCAATTGCCTCATATATGAAGTTTAAATGACGCTTAACTGCTGAAAATATTTACACAGATGATGCAAGAGGAATTAAATCAGATAAAAATACAAAACAATTTGAGCATTTTTGTTTTTCACATGCATTATAAAAAAAGTCTTTGGAAACATTTAGGACAGCGTGTAGATCATGAAGGAAAAATGACTTATTTTAAGTAGCACAGGAAAACTGTCTCACACTGTAGCAACACACATCAGAAGTAAAACAAAAACAATTGTAATATTAAGTTTAAATGATTCTTTAAATGCTAAAACTATTCACACAAAAGGAATGAAATCAGATAGAAAATTAAAAAGTAAAGTAGGTGTGAACTAAGTCAGGATTAGATTAAAGCTGGAGTGCCATAGTTACGGCGACATTCTACATCACATCCGGCCCGTGGTTGATATGATATTTATACGTTAAATTAATATTTAGTGTATAACTTTATTTTCCGTGCCAAAAACTGTAGACACAATTAAAAAACTACTTTGTGACACGGCAAGGTAAAATATGAAATTAAGCTTTGGCATGAAATTTGAGGGTCTTCCATTAATATTATCTAACTTTCTATTTGTGGAGCTCACATCCTTGAAATGTGTAAAAATATAATAATATAATATAATTTTAAATATATTTCTGTCCCCAATCTAAATTTGTTCCAGTACCAAATTAAGATAACCAGGCTAAATATGAGCCAATTCTATCGTTGTTTATCGTGTCCACCAAGCCAGTGAAAAAAAGAAAACAAACACCAATAATAACAGAAAATATGCATTATTTTGTTGTTTTCCTGAAAGATCATTTATCATGTTAATTGTGTAAATGTGTAAATTGTTCCTGATTAGGATTTATTATCCAGAGCAAAATATATCATTTATACCAGCAAAAAAACCCCCAAATGCTATATTAAATAACTCATAATGGGGCATACAGTATGTAAAAATGTCAACCTTGTGATGGACCCACTAAATATAAATTGATTTAACAAATATATTAATGTTTATTAGTTTGGTCATTGGAACATAATTACACTAAGAACACAATGATTTTAAAACACTGTGGGGTTTGATGCACCCTAACGGGCAGTCAATATTTTCTCATCCATGTAAATTTTTATTCATTTTTTGGGTGACAATTAGAGGTGATCAAGTCTTTTTTGATGTAAATAATTGTGAGAGTTCTTGGTGCTTCCACAATATGCTGCAATGGGATAGGGATTGGTTAAATGTTGTGATTTTAGTGTAAATTAATAATTAAGAGAAATACACAAACAAACCACAAAAAAAGTAGAAAGAGCATAATTATTCTAGCATTTACAAAATCTGAATCAACATGCAAAAAAACACTGATTTTAAGTTGAATTACTTGAAACTTTTGTAACTTGTGATTAGTTTTACATCCTGGTCCTGGGACTAAATGTGCTCACACACACGTATGTTCCTCTCTATAAAACCCACACACACACACACACACACACACAGTCTGGTGTGTCAGTATGTAGAGCAGCTGGTGTTAATGTAACACCTCCTACACTTCCCTCTGTGCACACTTTAACCAGGTCACTCCCACACATACATGTACACTTTCACACGTATCATACACGCAAAAGACATTTGGGTTTTTAAAAGTTATTTGAACAACACAAAAATGCGTTGTTACCAAGGTTTATAATAAATTTACTTTGTACAATACTCAGAATAATACAATAAATACTGATATCAAGCAATGTAACACTAAGACTGTGGACAAAATTGCATAACAACATACTACTCATACTAACGTACTATTCATACTATAACGTACAACTTGTACAACTCACACTAACGTACTATTCATACTAACGTACTATTCATACTAACGTACTATTCATACTAACGTACTATTCATACTAACGTACAACTTGTACAACTCACACTAACGTACTATTCATACTAACGTACTACTCATACTAACGTACTATTCATACTAACGTACAACTTGTACAACTCATACTAACGTACTATTCATACTAACGTACTACTCATACTAACGTACTATTCATACTAACGTACAACTTGTACAACTCATACTAACGTACTATTCATACTAACGTACAACTCATACTATCGTACTACTCATACTAACGTACTATTCATACTAATGTACAACTTGTACAACTCACACTAACGTACTATTCATACTAACGTACTACTCATACTAACGTACTATTCATACTAACGTACTACTCATACTAACGTACTATTCATACTAACGTACAACTTGTACAACTCATACTAACGTACTATTCATACTAACGTACTATTCATACTAACGTACTACTCATACTAACGTACTATTCATACTAACGTACAACTTGTACAACTCACACTAACGTACTATTCATACTAACGTACTACTCATACTAACGTACTATTCATACTAACGTACAACTTGTACAACTCACACTAACGTACTATTCATACTAACGTACTACTCATACTAACGTACTATTCATACTAACGTACAACTTGTACAACTCATACTAACGTACTATTCATACTAACGTACTATTCATACTAACGTACTATTCATACTAACGTACAACTTGTACAACTCATACTAACGTACTATTCATACTAACGTACTACTCATACTAACGTACTATTCATACTAACGTACAACTTGTACAACTCATACTAACGTACTATTCATACTAACGTACAACTCATACTAACGTACTACTCATACTAACGTACTATTCATACTAATGTACAACTTGTACAACTCACACTAACGTACTATTCATACTAACGTACTATTCATACTAACGTACTACTCATACTAACGTACTATTCATACTAACGTACAACTTGTACAACTCATACTAACGTACTATTCATACTAACGTACTATTCATACTAACGTACTACTCATACTAACGTACTATTCATACTAACGTACAACTTGTACAACTCACACTAACGTACTATTCATACTAACGTACTACTCATACTAACGTACTATTCATACTAACGTACAACTTGTACAACTCACACTAACGTACTATTCATACTAACGTACTACTCATACTAACGTACTATTCATACTAACGTACTATTCATACTAACGTACAACTTGTACAACTCATACTAACGTACTATTCATACTAACGTACTATTCATACTAACGTACTACTCATACTAACGTACTATTCATACTAACGTACTATTCATACTAACGTACTATTCATACTAACGTACAACTTGTACAACTCATACTAACGTACTATTCATACTAACGTACTACTCATACTAACGTACTACTCATACTAACGTACTATTCATACTAACGTACAACTTGTACAACTCACATCAATCATGTGATTTCAAGATGGAGGAACACAGGTTTTAAAACTCTAAAGTAGTCCCATTTTTAAAAGTCAATAAAACAAATATGGTGCATAATAATGTGTTTTGTTTGTAATAGATCTACTAATAAGGACATTTCAAAGGTTTTAGGTCACATTTGTAAAAACAATGGAGGATCACTTTAATGTCATCAAATAAAATGTGCAAAGAGACAAATGAAAGACTATTAACTGGGTGAATTTTCACGTTTTTATTCCTCACTGTCAGCACAGGCTCTAGACTTTGTTCCAAGCTTTTTTTTTTGTCATTTCTGGGAAAAATACAGCACAAACCAACTATTCTTCTGAGCGGAACTGGTGTTTAGTTTAGTTCCGTTAATGAATTTGATTCCGAATTAAGCACCGGGTGTTTGCAACATTTGTGGAAGGACGCGTCTTCTTGTTTTTCTTCACTTCAAGCGAGTGACAGTGTGAGTGACTCTGCGTACCGACGCCTACACACAGGCCTGGGAGCAACAGGCTAATTAGCAGACTATTACCCTGCCTGCTCTCTGAAGGCTGGGTGCCAGGGTGACTGCTATTATGAAAGATGTGACTAAACTCTTGTTCTGAACTCTACAGAGACAGTAACATACAGTACACGCGGCTCAATGTGCTCACATTTACACACAATTACTGAATACAAAAGTCAGCCATAAGCGGAGTTTGAGATTCTTGCCAGATTTGCGCCAACCACCATGTGTCTCACAAATACAATAATACAAAAATTATTCATAACATAATTGATAATGCTGACGACAAAAATTTGTGTCGACGCGTCGTAACGTTCACCGTCAAAACGCATGTTCTCACTCATTCAAAAATTACACTTTTTGAGCTTAAGTACCAAAACGGTACCCTTCAAAAAACTGTCGTATATTATTGTTATCCCCTGTTTTTTCAACAACTTCAGACCTAACTGATTGTACAACCTTTCTATCATAAAAACAATTTTCTTTAAATAAGAAAAACACAAAAAAATACTAAATATGCATTTATTTTTTTTACAAAGACAAGGTGCAAAGTGGAATATTTGGTATGAAGTTATTACAGCATTGACTAGGTCAATAATTGATATTTTTTCACATCAGATCTTTTCAACAACTTCAGACCTAACCATAAATATAAAGTTTTTCATAATGTTTTTATACTTTTTTTGTTATAAAAACACAAATTTTTCCAAAGGCAAAAATGGAAATGATACATTTTGCTTTACAAAAATAAGGTGCATTTTGTATTTTGAAGGTAAAGGCTTAGATTTATGAGGTTTTTATGCAAAAAACACTGTTATATGTCAGGATAAGAGTATATCCAAAATATGTGGTTATAATGGGAGTTAATGGGACCAAATCATCCCAAACACAAAGAGTGCCGGTAAATTTTATATCAACTGTTCTATACGTCTTCTTGCAAAAAAAGTGATCATGGAATTATGAACATGATATTGAAAGAATCACACAATTAGTTTTTAAACTGAATGAGATATTGAGAAATTTAAAAAAAAGTGAATAAGCAGAAGATTCACGTTTAATCCCTAAAAGTTAACCCGAGGGTTAAGGGATTAAATGCTTCTCAAATACAGCAGCATATCACTAGTATCATATACCGTTTGAAAGCTTAGAATCTTACATTTTGAACCATATAAACTATTCTAAGACACAAGCATCACAGAAAACACACACAATTATTTTGTCAAATTTGGTGGAAAAAATAAACAAAGCCAGCACTCATTTAAAGCACATTTAAAGCACATTTAAAGTGATACCATGTGTGACTGAATCCATATATTTCATCAAAAGTGGTCTCAAAATCTTTCTCAGACATTAAAAAATCCAACAAATACCATAATTTAGTCGAAAACACAGTAAAATTGTCCTATTTACAAGACAAAAGCAGCTCCACCCTGATTTATTCATAAATATTTTGTACAGTCACTGTGTTTTATGGCACTTAAACTATGTGTATATTATGTACAGTATATTAAAAATTGTATTTTTGTCTGCGTATGACAACACCACACACAGGAACCTGAGCAGATAGACACACGACCCAGAACAGCTACAAGCACTGAAGGCAGGAGCTTTATTTAGAACATTGGTTCCCACAGGACCACACAGGTTTATTCCTCACTGTCACTTTTTGATAAATTACCACCACCACTGCTACATAAAGGTGCATTTTACACAATCCCTACATGATCCTTAGTGTTTATTCCTTAAGGGCTTTCCTTGTGTATACAGTACATTAACTTATTTAATTTCACCTAATTGCTCTAAAAAAATGTAGTTTTTAAAATAATTAATTATTGTCTGTAAATATGCTGCTGTGAGCCCCTCCCCAACATATTAACAATAATAATACATTCAAATATTATCATTATATAAAAATAATATACATATATATATAAAAAAAAAAATAATTTGTTTGATTTGTATTCAAGACACTTTGATAAGAATTATTGCCTATTGTTTATGGTACTTTTTATTTGAAAAAAGAAATATAAAAGGTCATTATAGATTATTAATGTTGTTATGCATTTGATTCCTATTGAAAACACTTATGAATAACTGCAGAAAAATAATAATAAGCTGTAAACTCAACGTGTGCATAAACATTAACTGATGCTGTTTGTAGTGTTAGCTAACAGGCTAACACTACTACACTTGGGCAGTTCATTTATTTTTTTCAACCTTATCCTTTTTAATTTAAGTATATTTCATTGTATTTTAATTTTGAGTTTATTTTTAACTCTACAGCAGAACTTGACAGAGAAAGATTGGGATTTGAACCCATGATCCCCACGATGAGAGGCAGCAATATTCACCAGCACACCACAGAGTGACCCAGTTTAACTAATATTTACTTTTACACTTGACATTGACTGGAAAAGAAGTAGAACGACAGAACAAAAATGCAACTTTGTACCAGAATAACTGTACATTAAAAGCTCATTAAAATTGTGTGACTAACCACACTTCTCAGAAATGATCTTTTGTGTGCAATATCCCCCATAAATCAGGGAGGAAATAAACATAGTGACATAAAAACACAGGTGATTCACAAAGCCCAAATAGTTAGAAATACTTACATAATGCCTCTTCCCTGTAGGTAAATGACAGGAAATGAGTGCTAGTAAATATAGGTATGGATGTGTTGCCAGGGATCACCATGACAACTCAAAATATATCTCGAAAGCAGAGAAAGTGCTTAACTTAGACACTTCTCTGACCTTCTGCTGGAGGAAAAAAACAAAACACAAAAAGCTCCGCCGACTGAGAGTCTGCAGCGCCACAAACACTGACGCCTCCAAAAAGACTAAACACATAGACTTTATGTTGCCTTTGCCCTGACAGTCACACAGTTTTCCCACCAACCACATTGGAACACTTAATCAAAACAAGATCTGATGAACTATGGCCGCGGATCGTCTCCACCCTGAACAGCACGTACCACGTTCCCAAGAATTCAGTCAAATGACTCGGTTCACCTGAGTAAAAAAAGGTCTCAGAGAGGCTCTAGACATCTGCTCATAGAATATCCATGTCAAATTACAGCCCGAATCAAGTAGCATTAATGGGGGAGTAGTCATTGGAAAAATGGGGACCCCATTCATATATTGATATGTGTCAATGATTCATTACCACCAACTGTCGCAATATTTGACTCACAAATAAATGAGAAAACAACTTTAATGGAAAGCGGGCCCCTAGTCAAATTGTGCGAGGCATAATCGTAATCTACGCCGAATTACCTTTGAAATGATATATCACACGACTATGTTCTCATACATTTTGGGGGTGGGCTCCAAGCGTCTCATCATATTCATTCATAGAGTATTCATACCAAACTGCATTCCGATCTCATGAGAGCTAACAGAGGAGTAGTGAAAAATGGTATGTGCCAATGAGTCGGTACCACCAACCGTCGTAATATTTGACTCGCAAAATAAATACAAAATCGACTTCCGTTTAGTTTTTTGTGGGGCCCCAAATCTAAAATTGGGCTCCGAGCGTCAATGCGTACACATCCATAGATTATAGCTACCACAATTTAGCCAGATCCGTTAATGAATAACAGAGGAGTAGTGATTTTAACTAGTGTACACAACGTTTAAAGTTCGGTAACCCGTCTCAATAAACAACATATAGAACAGCTGATCACCCTGAGCGAAGACGGACAAATAAAAAGGCAACACCAGAGCTTAATGTGGGCCAGCGTAAGATCCGACACCTCCCAGATTTTGACCGGCACTTATTTGATTTAATTCAGGACAGAAAAAATAACAATAATTCCAACACCTTTTTTGGGTTTAGTTAGTGTTTTAATTAAATTTTGAAGTATTATATTTGGACAGCTTTGTCTTTTATTTTGTTGAAATCACTGGAAATTTCCCTGTAAACACAAAATTGAATGTAAACACTTTGTGCGAGTGAGGAAGAAAGGGAAAAAATAGGCCACGCCCCACGTCATGTCTAAAGGGTGACTGTGCAAAAAATGTTTCTGTCATCTTGGTAGAAAATGGCTAAAAAAGAGTTTTTTTAAGCTGATAAGTGAAGCTAAGCCTGAGGTAAATAAGTCTAAGCTCGCAGATGTGACAGCTGTCACTCAGAGTGAGCGATGGATGCTCCGTAACAGGCGCTGATTCATCAATATTTTATTAAACATTTACTTTATTTGGTTGTTTGTGTTCACATGATATAATTGGTTCATTTAGTTAGTAAAAGGAGCTTTAAAAATGCATTCCGTGACAATTTTTGATTTACAAATGAAGCACTGGGCAACAGTGTCAAATAAAACATAAATTAATAAAACACATCATATGAATTACTTTGATGTTACGTAATAGAAAAACTTAATAAGAAGAAACTAAATGTATTTATGGATAAAAGTGACTGAGCTAAACAATCAAACTTTTTCAGACCAAGAACTACTTATGTACTGCCTACTAAAATATAATACAAACTAATAACATTATTATTTATACAAATTTAGAATTATACACGGTTCTCACCAGGAATTCTTCACAGCGTAGGGGGATCGCAAGCTAATTTTGAAATTTATAACTTTTTGATGGTCAAATTTTGTAAAGTTTTTTTTGTGTTTTAATCTTTGTTCCAGCCTTATTTTAAAACCAAAAGTTATATGCTGGTGAAAGTGATGATGACTGTAGTTAGAAAGAGACTTGGTAAAGATCCTTCACTAATAAATACTCACAGACACAGTATAAACTAGAAATATATTTTTTTTTCAAAAGACTGATTCCAAGACGCGCTTATCAAATTTAAATGAGGTATTACGTGGGACCTGCAGTAATATTGGGACTGTTATGGACAATATAATGTAGTTACTACGGTATTTTTTTTCACTTTTGCCCTTGTGTTGTATTATTCATAATGCCACGGCTCTTTTGGAACTCTGCGCGCAGTGAATCTCTAGACACTGCGGCTAAAACGCACACCTGCGTAGCTATGAGGCAGTGTGGCAAAACAGCTAGAAAGTAAAACAATCACTATTTACTGTACATAGCTTTGGAGTGGATTGCAAACAAACTGAGAAACAATTTTAATTAAATTGTAATTAAATTAACCACTATGGACCACTCTGGGTCGCTCGAGGACCACCAGTGGTCCGCGGACCGCTCTTTGAGAAAGGCTGCCCTAGAAAAAGAACAGTGGATGTACAGTATGTGGATAATAAAAAGGAGGCGGCATGATTACATAAACATAAAACAGACACAAATAACATAAAAATTAGACGACAGGGTGCACGAAGAGGAGGAAACTGTCATCTCTGAGGGGGCTGGTGCCTTGGTGACAGTAACCATAGCAACCAGGGGACAGACGCAGCAGTCGGCAGGGGGTGATGACGTCACAAGAGCAAAATAGACTCGCAAAGTCAGGATGATAAACACCATACAACTGTGACTATTGGTCTGGTAAACGTGTCCTGGACGGCAAAGCTTAGGGTACGTTCTCAAGAAACCAAAGTTTGGGATTTTGGGTGAGGAAAGTTTGATATTGGTTATTAAGTATTTAGGTTCTTTACTTTGTGTTAATTCAGGTTTTTGGTTTTGTTTTATTTTATTTTATTTATCTAAGGGATGTTGGCAGGGAAATATAACAAAGAGTGGATGTACCGATATCTTTTTGTTTTTCTATCTGCTTCACTTTGTTGGATCATTTCTGTATTTAAGACCAAAATTTGAATTGTTAAATGACTTTCTGTTAAACAAAAAAGTCAGAATCACTTTAGTCAAATTGTTTAAATTAGAATGCAGTTTAGATTATGGCGATAAGGCTGTGTTCTGGAACCTCTCTGCCCTTCCACGCAGCTACGTGGAAAGCCCAATGTGAAGGGAGCTCCACCCACTCTTCCATGAGCTCCATAGAGAGGCATAAGCAGAGAGAGCGGTCAGTAGGACCCCCTAGAACAGAAGCACAGATGTTTAAACGGCAACAGGAGTTACTGTTTAATTAGATAGCGGTAGTAGAGGGTTTCAATGCAGCACTGAGACTAACTCTAACCAATGGGAAGCATAGAACATGATCAGCTGGATGATTAACTGAATTACGGGATGGATGCTGTCAGTTGTTAACACCTACTGTGGGGCTATATTAAATTCCGTGCCTGCCTGAACTAAAGCAATGGTCAATTTTGTCTGTTTGTTTAGGAACTCCGGCTAATAAGACATTTATGTCCTATATTGTCAATATTTGTACCATCGAAATAAAAACCATGTGAAAATCACTTAACAAATCTTAGTTTGTATAAAATTGCAAAAACTATTTTCACTTGCAGTAGTTTGCATCACAACGCTACCTGGGTGGTGACATCAGCCTCAGCCCCCATTCATTTAACGCTACGGTGCAGAACCTTATCAGCTGTAAAACGTTCCCAATAGAGACGTGAGAGCGCAGGATGAGACTGGACACACGTCAACATGAGATCAAAAACGTGTAGGCACAGCATCAGACTTTAGTTCATAACCAGCTCAGGTCAGATAAACGCATCAATGCTGTGGGTCCAGAGGGAGTTGTTCACGTCAACAATTCCCATATTTCTGTCTCACGTAGACTTACATCGCTCCCTTTATTTCTCTTTGCCTGAAAATTACATCCAAAAGCAGGAAAATTGCGCATTTTCATGAAATTGTCATTCCCGAAAACAAGTGTGTAAACGACTCAGTACTACACACACACACACACACACACACACACACACACACACACACACACACACACACACACACACACACACACACACACACACACACACACACACACACACACACACACACACACACACACACACACACACACACACACACACACACACACAGGCACATTGCACTGAAATTACTGCTGTTATTAGGACATGTATGACCTAGATATGTCTGTATTCGCTGCCTCGACATTATAAGGTTATAAAACTCTTTCTTAACATGCTGACGTTTCCATCGACAGATTATTAAATAATTTGGCAGAACAGTACCCATACAAAACACTTATTCATTGGAAAGATGTGGTAACAACTGAGAAATGGGATCTCATCTC
The DNA here is from genome assembly GCF_900634775.1 of Gouania willdenowi. NCBI lineage: Eukaryota > Metazoa > Chordata > Actinopteri > Blenniiformes > Gobiesocidae > Gouania > Gouania willdenowi. The sequence goes on along the minus strand of NC_041050.1, from coordinate 38,010,872 downwards.
AATTTTCTGGAACAATCCAGTTGTTTTTGCTGTGGAATCCTGAATCCAAGGTTACACCTGAGCTTTTATTCCAGTTTGCAGCATATATAATAAAACAATATGTAGAATCCATTACCGAAAATATTCAGATTTATAAAACAATGTGTACGCACACCTGCAAGCATGATTTTTTTCTCTTTATAGAACCCCTGCCCACCCTAAGGTTTGCACACATTTACCATAGATGGTCAATACAAAATACTTCATAAATGGTTTTTGCATCTAAACCAGTGGTTCTCAAACTTTTTTGGCTCAAGTACCCTTTTTTCTGAATCAAGTATCATTTTTGACAGATTAGAACAAGATCATTTCCAGCATCATTTTGTGTGTTTTTGGTGTCATTTTGTGTATTTTGTGGTTGTGTCTGTGTGTTTTTATTATTATTATTATTATTATTATTATTATTATTATTATTATTATTATTATTATTATTATTCAGTATATTTTCCTCTTATTTTGTGTTTTTTTTTTTTGTCGTTGTTGCGTGTTGTTTGTATTATTTAAATTATTGTCTCAGTTTGTGTTTATGGTGTCTTTTGGTTGTTTCTTATGTTGTTTTATTTGTTTCTCTGGGTTTTTTTTGTGTGTATTTCGAGGTGATCTTGTGTGTTTTTGGTGTAATTTTGTGTATTTTGTGGTTGTGTCTGTGTTTTTTTTAATTATTATTATTATTATTATTATTCAGTATATTTTCCTCTTATTTTGTGTTTTTTTTTTTTGTCGTTGTTGCGTGTTGTTTGTATTATTTAACTTATTGTTTCAGTTTGTGTTTATGGTGTCTTTTGGTTGTTTCTTATGTTGTTTTATTTGTTTCTCTGGGGTTTTTTTTGTGTGTATTTCGAGGTGATCTTGTGTGTTTTTGGTGTAATTTTGTGTATTTTGTGGTTGTGTCTGTGTTTTTTTTAATTATTATTATTATTATTATTATTCAGTATATTTTCCTCTTATTTTGTGTTTTTTTTTTTTTTTGTCGTTGTTGCGTGTTGTTTGTATTATTTAACTTATTGTCTCAGTTTGTGTTTATGGTGTCTTTTGGTTGTTTCTTATGTTGTTTTATTTGTTTCTCTGGGGTTTTTTTTGTGTGTATTTCGAGGTGATCTTGTGTGTTTTTGGTGTAATTTTGTTGTCGTTTTTGTGAGTTGCTGGTAAAATTTTGTACGAATATCATTTTTAATGACACATTATAAAACCCCATATTTTTAATGATTTAATTTGTCAATTCGAACCCTAACCCTATAACTTCAGAATGCTGCATTTTTTAAAGGAATCCACAGTAAAGAGTGCAATATAAACAAAACCATCAATTATTTTTGATGGTTTTGTTAAATTTTGTGAACCAAAAACTAATGGAAACAATAGATACTAGGTCCACAGACACAGTTAAACTCAGACAATAGATGTAAATAAAGCTGAAAGTCGATACTGAAAACACCGTTGTTTTATCTGTAATCATTGTGATGTGTTGTGTTCAGGGACCTGATCGTAGCATAGGGTCACTGTGACCATGGCCTGAGCACGTTGACTCGCCAAAAATCCCCTCATCCTCGTCATCCTCATCGTTGTCTTCGTCACTACTGTAGCAGGGCTCCCTCTTCCTTCCATCCAGCTGTTCCCAGTCCTCAGACATCCTGACCTGTCATTGGCTGCTGCTACCTCAGCATGGCTGTAATACACACACCTGGAACAAAAAGGAAACGTACGGTTACAACATGAGGTTAAAACACTCACATCTGCTTTGACCCCTATTCTAAAGGCCTTCGCCCCCATTTTCATAAATAGAACTTCATACACGTGAATAATTTAACTGTAATTATCTATATCAGTGGTTCTTAAACCTGTTTGACTCTGAATCTAAGAAATCCCTTTGTCAAACTCATGGCCCGGGGGGCTAAATCTGGCCCTTTGGAGCATCCAATTCGGCCCTCAGGAGAAAGTGAAAATGACAGAGAAAATGTGAATCATTGAGTAAATGAAACTCAACAATATTTGCAGGGACAAATTATGACAATATTACTCTTAATCACAGAATTTAGGAAATTTAAAGAGGAGATCCTGTTGGGAAATATATCTTTCACTTACTGCTTAAATACTGTCTGTTTCTTACATATTTTGTATCTTATGTAAATTTAGAAGTGGAAACTAGGGCACATTAATGTTGAAATGAATCGTTTTCCCGTTTAAAATCTATGGCCCACTTGAGATCAAACTGCTCCATATTAGGGCTCTGAACTAAAATGAGTTTACGTTTTTATACCTTATGAACAATAACAACTTATTTATCAACTATGTTGTATTTTGCCGTTACAAGGTAGATTCAAGAAAACGTTGAGTACTATGAGTATGAAGAGGTGGACCCAAGTATGAAAATATGGTCACCGTACCTAAAGAGTGACTAAAAAACTAAATCTGACCTAATCTAAAATGTTACATTACATGTAACTGCATTAAAACACAGCAACATTCTCACAGTGACATAAAGCTGATCGGAAAAGCAGAAACTCAAATTCTTACAGTCATACAATCATTTATCAAAAACAAACCATATTAGTGAATTTACATTTCATTTCATTGATGTTTATTTACATTCATAGAGTATGTTTCCTTAAGAACACTTATTTTATATTAAACCTTTCTTTGTTTAGCTTAGCGCTATAAACCACAATTATTTACAGTGGAAAAATCTATGTTTTTTCTACAATCTTCTATGTTCTCTTTCTAGATCACAGATAAGATGACAGCAAGAGTCAGAATTGTTTAGTAACCATGACTACTGCTGTATTAACCTTTGAATTCAGTCATTATTAAAGCAAACAGAATCAAACAATGAATAAAAATAAGGAACTTTGACTATTAACTCATTCAGCGCCAGCCATTGTCAGATTTTCTACCCCCCTCAGTGTCAGCCGTTTTTGAGCTTTTTAACTGATTTTTAAAGACCCACAGAACATTTTGTACTATGACAATCTGAATTCTGACACCAGATTCTGAAAGACTGAAAAACGGCTTTTTCTGAAAAAAATCTATGAGTGACTTTGAAGCAATTTTTTTTTTACTTTAGTGACACCTCAACATTAGTTTCCTTCTATAAAACTACAAAAACAACACTCAATTATTATTATTTTGCTATCTGGGTCAGAGTTGAATGGTTTTAATACTGTATTTTAGCGTTCCTCCAAGTCTCCCCCCCGTCATTCTCCAGACACGCAACTACTTCTTCCTCCCGGACATGCCTAGTCTCATCGCTTGCACTGTTTTTTGATCGTTTTCTCTCACCATCACGACACTCTCAATAGTCCACTTAGTTCCACATATGCTCTGGTCGAGTGTGAGCTGCTGTGAGCTGGTGAGAACTTTAACATCAACTCTCATAATGCCATTTTCTGTCTCATAAACTCCTTTCCTCTCCCTCTGAGCTCTGCCCATCACTGGTGATCTCTCATTCAAAGGTACGATGCTGCCACCTACATGTCACCTATTATTTTGCTATCTGGCTCGCAGCTGAATGTTTTGCTGACTGATCACAAAGACGTAACTTTCTCTTCCTCCCGACACGCAGCGATGACCGTTTTGGCTCGGTTAGTTGATGGTTTATCTCACGATCGCCACCATAATCAATAATCCACTCAGATCCACACATGTTCTGTGTGAGTATGTGGTGCTGTGAACTGCTGGATACGTCACAATATCACTTCATAGCGCCATAATCCCCCTCGTCCCTGCTTCTTCCAATTTAGCTAATGGTAGCATCAGTGGCTAATCTCACATCTAAAGGTGCACTGCTGCCACCTTCAGGGCACCAGTAGGTTACTACATCACATTACATCATAAATATTGATGAGGGAACCTCCGCCAGGGTGTATTCTAGTAATCTTTGTGATAAAACACAATTGACGAGTTTTCTCGACAATGGCACTGAGTGAGTTAACACTGTCAACATAAGGTCTGTAAAGCCTTTGGGCCCCTCGGGCCCCTAATCAAATTGTGTGAGACATAATCATAATCATAATCTAGGTTGAAATACCTTTGAAATGATATATCACACGAAATTACCAGAAATGAGGGGTGGGCCCCCGGGCCCGATTTCAAAAAAAGAGCTCAGGGCGTCTCATCATATTCATTCATACCAAACTGCATTCCCATCTAATGAGAACTAAGGATCAATAGTCATTTGAAAACTGGGGCCCCTGGCGCCCCCGTGACATGCACAGGGTAATGGGCCCCATTTATATATTGGTATGTGCCAATGATTCAGTACCACCAACCGTCGTAATATTTGACTCGCAAATAAATGAGAGATCGACTTTCGTTTTTTTCTTTTCTTTTGGGGCCCCAAATATAAAATTGGGCTGAGCTACACATCCATAGATTATCGCTACCACATGTCAGCCTGATCCGTTCATGAATAACAGAGAAGTAGTGAAGAGGAAGAGGAAGGAAGAGGAAGAAGAAGGAAGAGCAGGAAGAGGAAGAGGAAGAGGAAGAGGAAGAGGAAGAGGAAGAAGAGGAAGAAGAGGAAGAAGAAGAAGAAGAAGAAGAAGAAGAAGAAGAGGAAGAAGAAGAAGAAGAAGAAGAAGAAGAAGAAGAAGAAGAAAAAGAAGAAGAAGAAGAAGAAGAAGAAGAAGAAGAAGAAGAAGAAGAAGAAGAAGAAAAATATGTCAAGTTTGACTCTATGAATTTAACCTTAGTTGACTTGCTCTTTCTTAAAGTAGGTCCCACTGAACTGTACAGCTTGTTATGACCCAATAGGAGCTGGAAATCAAACTCAGCCAAAAACAACGACACTTGAATCTCCGCCATCGATCTTTATGTAACTTCATATACCAGGAGACATTGAATCAAACTGTTGAGCTCGTGAAGGGCTTTGGGTTGTAAAATCACCCTTACATAAGTATATGTTTCCCCTTTAGCTGCTTTGTGTGGGTTTGACTCTGTTTTCTTCTTCACCTGACGTGACCTCCATTTAGCAAACTGAAGGAGAAAACACTAGCGCAAACACAACACGCTATCTACGAGCTATTCACAATATGGCATTTAACCTCAACCTTTTCCTTTCCTTTTAACAGGATGGTGAGATTATTTCACACTTTTTAAATCAAAAACGCTCCAGAAGATGCATCGACATTCTGGATAACAGTCATAAACTGTTAAAAACTGTTTTCTTTAAAACGGAGCACAGAGTAATTTATTTGTCTCCACCTAAAGTGGGTTCTCTGTTGCATTTCATAGAAATTTGAAACTTCAAAAACATCTGCAGAATGTAAGTCAGGGGCCCGACTTGATGCAGCACAAGTTGAATACAAGGATATGAAATAGTAACTGAATATTGCATTGTCGTGTCAGGAAGGAATGGAGCTTTTACACAATTAATAAACTATTACAAAAAAGTGCCACGACACTTCAAAGCATTTAAATAAATCACCTGACTAATGAAAACATCTCTTTAGATATTTAAGAATAATAAAACGTATTTCATAATAATAATACCTTATTTAACAATTTAAATGCCATATTATATGTTTGTCCGTTATTTTCTTTAAATGGTATCTATTTCAAAATGTTGTTTTTATTTATTTAACTATGACTCTTTTGGGCTTCCATAGAAAACGGGTTAAACACACTGATTGTGGTCATTTCATCGAGCATAATGCTGCAGTTTACATATTTTAAAGCATCAATATTACTAAATGACTGAATATGAAACTATCTCCTAACCAAGGTCTGAAAAGGGAACTTAAATAATAAAAAGTCTTCTTGAATACTCAGTCACTCACTGAAAGCTGAACTGGAAAACAAAATGACATCTACATTTTGTGAAGTTTTTACACTTACGCATTTATCACTCATCTCTTCCTGTTCAGCCTCACCTTACGTTGAACTAGCCAATACTGCTCAGTGTTGTACAGCAAGCGTTTTGTCATGCAGAGGGCAGGAAGTGTAGAAAAAACTGTCCATTTAGTGAGTATGGGTGAAAAAACAGGCGGATATGGGGGCAGTCCATCAATAGGAAAGAAGATGAATAATGAAGAGGGAAATGGACAAAGGCTGGTTTGGAGAGGTGAGGGTGGGGGGGAGGGGAGGACAACTGCCTGTCTGTCTTATGTCCTTTAAAACACTCCAGGACCACATGGGGGAGGGGGTCCTTGAGTAAAAGGAGGCCAACACAAAGCCTGCCCTGAACTAACAAGACGTTACCACAGAAGAAGTTCCAAAATGACGAATTGACTCATCAAAAAGGGTGTATTAGCAGTTTAAATACAGTGGTACAATAAAGCGCTGCATAATTGACTTCTCACTGTTAGACGAGAGATAAAGGCAGTGGTTTAGGAAAGAAAATACCATGAGAACTTGATGAGTCGGCAACGATGGCAATGAGTCATTAAAAGGATGAGTTAACACTGAAATATGAAGAAAAAATGACTAAAGTATAAAACACAGACACGAAGCAAAAGGAACATGTGGAGGAGTCTTAAGAAATCCTCATAATGGAAAATAAATATAAAATGAGGAAAATTGATAAATTATCATTGAATTCAGCTCCAGACTTCATCAATAATTGTCATATATAATCCGAGGTGTACAAATATTGTTCTAATGTATTTTAAATACAGATCACGGACCATTACATTTAAACAGCCGAAGTCACGACTGGCACTGGTTTGAGGAAATGCAGAATCCATCCATCCATCCATCCGTACATCCATCTTTAAATGACAGCATCTCAAACTTCTCTTATTCACTGGTCAGTGCCAAAGATCTTCTAACATTGACTTCTTTTCCAAGTTTTTACTTCCAAACATCAAAAACCCAGGAAAGATGTTTATGTCTGACATTTAATTTGTCATTTTGTATTTGTTTTTTTCATTCCTAAATGATAAACATAGATAAGCTTTAATCCTCTCCATGTTATACATTTTTACTCGTGACGCACTGACATTCTGGCCACCGACAGTTTTTGTCCAAAAAATGCACTTTCGGCGTAAAACACTTTAAAAATGAAGCACGGCGCAATCAAAACACGCAGAGCGTGTGCGTCTCTGTGACTTAAATGCACTTTTTGTGTTTTAATGACAGAACATATTTAATTTCACTCTCTTCCAGCAGCTCAGTCAGTTATATGTCTGTCAAATATTATTTAATGTATGAGTGGGATCAAGTTAAACTTTTTTGTATTTATTTTATACTGTGCATTGTTGGAATTTCAGTGCTAAATAAATATTTTCATATTTATTCTTTGATTAATATTAATTTATACAAGTGCAATGTTTCATTTTTAGTGGTTAGTACACATTCAGAGCCATAATAGACACAATGTCATGATTTTAAGCACAAAAAACATTAGCCTCAGTCAAAATGATGTTAATTTGCTAATTGATGGAGTCAAAATGAACCTAGGAGATAAAACTAAATGTTTAGGGGTCATTGTTGACCAAAAACTCACTTGTAAACCTCACTGTGAGCATGTTTGTAGGATAATAATTAATCAATAGGTATTCTGAGTACCTGAGTATTCTGAGTTTGTGAATCCTTCTTGTATGATAATGACTATATAATAATTTTCCCATATCCTATCTATTGTAATATGGCTTGGGGCAATGCATGTCAAACTTATTTAAACAATGTTTTGCTAATAAAAAAGACATTTGTAAGAATGTTGGATTCCTCAGATAAATTGTCTTCACCTGGTGAGAAAATACTAAATTTTGTCCATTTTCAATGCTAACATTTACAGAAATTGTTTATTCATGTATAACTATGTGCACTTGACCACTGAGATACCCAATGTATTCTGTAATTTCTTTAAATATTCTTCCGATTTTCACAATTTCAATTTCAACAAGGCATTGCAGAGATTTTCATCTGCCATATTTGCAGAACTTTAATTAACCAAAATAATGAAATATAGAGAAAGCCCATCGCTTTGGAAGCGTTTACCTCAGACTGAAACCTACATCCACTTTGACCTCCTTTAAAAAACATTTGCAGATGTTGTTCATTATTGTAAAAGTTACATTTTTGTATTCATCTGTTGCTTTATATACTGTATGTAAATTGCATTATAAGACTCCAGCTCAGTTACATTATAAATGTGTTTTTAAGTGCAAACAAATAAATAAATAAATAAATAAATGAAATGGGACAAATATTTTGCACAATAATTTATTTAGGTTTTCTCATTTTCGGTTTTATATTGATATATCGTTTTATTTCTAACATATGCAATAATACAAAAAACAATATTCCAATAAACCAAAGATTTGACGCAGATGGCTTTCCTCCAGGAAAAAAACAACAAAACAATTACCAGTACATACATTCCTGCACGTTTGTGTTCGAAAGGGAGTGGGTGGAAGTATAAAGGTATTAGTCCCGCCCCTTTTCCTACATTACAGTAACAAATAATAAATTTTCCGCATCCTGTTTTCCATCCATTGCTGCTGGTAATAAAATCATACAACGTAAAGATATTTTCTTTGTATTTTCTTTTACATTTCTTGATATCTGGTTTCGGACAATACTTTTCATTTGGGTGCATCCCTGATTCTTACATATTCCATCTACACTGGGGCTTTAGGAGAAAATGGAGAGCTCTTTCACACATCACACATAAACCCAACGAAACCATGTAATTACCTCTGAATGCCTCCTCGACAGAGAGAGAGAATAATAAAGACAGCAGCTTGCATAAGTGGCCTTATATAATGTCTGGCTAATATTGCAACTGTTCCGCGAAATAAAAGTTATACAAGACGTATGCAGAGATATAAGGACACCGTGTGTACATAATGTATAATAACCATTGGCTCAGTTCTGCTTCCTCCACTTCTTCCAACATCGTGAAAAATCACATTTTATGATGAAGATCCATTTGCAAAACACTTGAGCTGCTGATATAATGTCTCTCATCTTAATCTAGACCTAAGCTGAGCTCTACACACTTCCTGAAGAACACACACAAGAGATGAAGCCAAGGCTAATGATCTCTACTTGAGTGTTCCACACGCTGACACAATGCTCTGCTACTTCTGATTCTTACGCCAGCAACGTTGAACACTGTGTACCAGCACGGCCTTATTATAAAAGCTGTGGGAGCTTTAAGTGATGAGAGGAGGAATAACCGAGGAGGAGGAGGAGGATGTAGAAGAGGAGGAGGAGGAAGAAGAAGAAGAAGAGGAGGAGGAGGAGGAGGAAGAGGAAGAGGAAGAGGAAGAGGAGGAGGAGGAGGAGGAGGAGGAGGAGGAAGAAGAGGAGGAGGAGGAAGAGGAGGAGGAGGATGAAGAAGAAGAAGAGGAGGAGGAGGAGGAGGAGGAGGAAGAGGAAGAAGAAGAGGAGGAGGAGGAAGAAGAAGAAGAAGAGGAGGAGGAGGAGGAGGAGGAGGAGGAGGAAGAGGAAGAAGAAGAGGAGGAGGAGGAGGAGGAGGAGGAGGAGGAGGAGGAGGATGAAGAAGAGGAGGAGGAGGAAGAAGAAGAAGAAGAGGAGGAGGAGGAGGAGGAGGAGGAGGAAGAGGAGGAGGAGGATGAAGAAGAGGAGGAGGAGGAAGAAGAAGAAGAAGAAGAAGAGGAGGAGGAGGAGGAGGAGGATGAAGAAGAGGAGGAGGAGGAAGAAGAAGAAGAAGAAGAGGAGGAGGAGGAGGAGGAGGAGGAGGAGGACCACAGTTGTTTGTTTTTTTGGAGACCGTAAAAAAAATATCACAGCCCTTGCTTTCCAATTTTTAGTCTGTAATTAGCTGTGTTTCATTACAGATTTTGGCAAAATAAAAGCGATATTTCTAAATGTCGACTAAGTATAATTGCGCTTTGAACATGTTTCCATTGACGGTTGTTTTGGAGTCTCGCAACTCCTGTTAAATCTCATCACGCGAGCCTTCGCTGCAAGAAGACGGACGCTCAGAACCTCCTTAGAACACTCTGCATTCCTTTAATTTAATACATTTTTTAAGTCTAAGAAATGTCTGGGTCTCCTCTTCTGTCCACACGTACCGCGTCATGTTTTCTCAGAGCAGTGGTCATGTGACCAGCTACGTCACCATCTGTGACGTGTGTTTGCGGAAAAAGTGTTTCCATCGCGCTTTTGCGACACATTTCAATATCGAAACGTCTGAAATTCCTTCTCATGAGTCCTTTTTAAAAATTCCATTACCAGTTTTTATCGTGCTATTTAGATTTAGTGCATTTCCGAGGGTAGTGGAAATGCAGCTTTTGATGAATAAAAAACTAAAGTGCTGGTTTTCTTGTTATTTTAGTGACGTTTTCTTGTACCAAGCATTAGTTTCCAACATAGGTGTATAAATGACCTGAAAAAAATAACTAACGGCAACATTTTTCTTGAAGTTTTATAAATAAGGGTGACATTACGCTGTGCTTCGTTACCCTAACCCCATCTAACCCCACTAGATTCATCCACCTAACCCAAAAAATGCCAACATAGCTCCAAAGGTGTCATAATTTAGTGAACGACACTTGATGGCGGCCTTCATGACACCTTATTAATGCTAATGACAGATAATGACATCGTAATGTCAGCTTATGTATAAACTTCAAATAAAGTGTTACCAAAATTAAGTAAAAGTACAAATACAATAACTCAAAATAACTTTGATAAAAGTCAAAGTTCCTCATTAGAAAATGACTTTAGTATAAGTCTTATAAAAGCTCACATTTAATGTACTTACTGTAAGTATCAAAAGTAAAGTACGTATAAAAAAAGCAAAACAGCCATAAATGTTCTCCCTTTGTTCTCTTTATTTCACTTTAGGGTAAATAAAAAAATATGTGGTATAATATAACAAACACAATTATCATGTTAATAAATCAAGTGTCTGCCTCAGATATTGATTGATATTGGCTATAAATAGAAACTCGTTAGCTTTCAGAAACTGGTGGAATTTCTCAGATTAAGCAAACATTAGCAGAATTACGCTCTTTTAAATTAACATATTTGTAATTTGTAGCGAGTAACAAGGTGGCAAAAATAAAAGTGAAGGAGTAAAAGTATGTTTTTTTTTTTACTTTTAAATGTAGTAGAGTAGAAATTAAAGTTATGATTTAAAAAAAAATAAAACTCAAGTCAAGTATAAAACTTAAATTACTACAATAAAAAGAAAAAGGAAAATCCAACAGTTTTTTACAGGATCATCAGATTTTTATAGTAAAATGATTTGATAACCCAACAGATTAAGTGGTTACCATTAGTGCTGTCAAGAGATTTAAAAAATTGTGCGAGTATTTAATCATGCTCTGTTACTGATTCATCTCTTTTTTAAAATCACACCTAAAAATATGCTGAGAAACGCCCTCACCTTGAGCTATTTTCATTTAAATGACATTATTGTGGCAGATCATAACATTGATATATAACAGTGTCTTTATAAAGTCATTTAGTGTTTGTTTTTAACAGACTAGAACAGATGCAGACGTAGACATTTACATTCCTCTGTGTTTGAGACTATTGTCCCAAGGGCTACGTTTCATATCGATCTGTACTTTAGTCAATCACCAAATAACAGAAAATACAAAAGAAATGAAACGTCATGTGTCGTGCTACAAGTTAGCACATCATAAACATTAAGAACACTTTTCTGACACAACTTATTGCTTTCTCTCTAATTCAGATAATATTTATCCAGCGAGTTTGTTCATTTGTCAGTTATGGCATGGAGCAGTTAGCACTGTCCGAGTGTCCATGCTAGCTGCTACATGGTTAGCATTGAGGTAATAGTGGGAGCTAAAAAGCTCCAGTGATAAAGCACACTCCTTCTTGCACAATTTGCACATAACTATGCTTTAGTTTTCCATGCGTTTTTAAAAGCCAAAATTAAAGCAAAGTTGAGCAGTTTGGCATTCTCCCGTCTTGTTATTGTAGTGTGTGCATCAGTATTATGGGTACACCAGGAACTCTTATAATAAGAAAGGTTCTGCACTGTTTGTAGCGCGTTAGTTTTTACTGTAATTAATTAATCGCAATTAAAGCATTAAAGTGACAGCCCTAATTACTGTACTCACTGCTCCTTTATGCTGTAAAAACAGACACTAAGAGGTTTGGTTTTTTTAAACTGGATATTGTGTAACATTTTTCTTTCATATTGGACTGAATTCATGACTTAAAAGACCCGCATCACATCTCCTGACTTGTGTAACAGAATTGCACAATACTCTGATGGTGGCGGTGGTGAAAACGGGAGAAGGAGGGGTCACCAATTGAGGCACGCTGCTCTTACGCCGACAAACATTACCACAACACACACATTAAAAGTAAGCTGCATTTGCAAAGTGTAAAAAAAGCTGTAAACCGTGTCTAAGTTCAAACTGTTATAATAGTCCACACTAAGCACTGAGCTGTTGTGTTTTTCAAAGTTTTAATGAGATTTTAGGACTTTTCAAACTATTTTCTTTACAGACTTGACCTGGGAGCGTGCCAATGGAGGTAATTAGCTAATATATTCATTAGAACTGTATGATTTATTATGAGCTGCTGGAAGTCTGCAGTCGGCCACATTTAGCATTAGCACTCACACACACACACACACACACACATTTTCCTTTTTTTAAATCAAATTTACTGGTATTTGGTCTCTTTCAATCTTTCTCTTCTCTCTGCTGCGTGTCTGACGATTTTGTCAAAACAAAGCGGTATATTTATTGATTCTGTCACGTGTGAGTAAAATACAGTAATGACATGATACTGGCTTTAAAAAGCAACTCATTAGCTTTCAGAAACAGGTGGAATTTCTCAGATAGAGCAAATATTAGCAGAGAGGATTTCCCTGGGAAACCCAGACTATTTATGAAATTAGGCCGTACGGTCTGAAGAACACGTAAAAAGGGGACGTGTCCGGGAAAATCCGGGTGGTCACCCTATAACAGAGGAAGTGGCCTAAACGTCAAATGGGCAAAGCGGTGCCAAACATGGCCCACTTATGTGAACATAAACTGTTAAACTAAACTAATCTTGCTTCTCTAATTCCATCTTTGTTCCAGTTAACACCAACAGCATGCACTAGTTTAATCAGGATTAGACACACACACACACACGCACGCGCACGCGCACGCGCACACACACACACACACACACACACACACACACACACACACACACACACACACACACACACACACACACACACACACACACACACACACACACACACACACACACACACACACACACACACACACACACACACACACACACACACACACACACACACACACACACGCACACGCACAAATTAGTGACCTTGATCACACAACAATACCAAACAGCCCCAATATACTTTAGAGGATATTTTTAAACATGCAAACCTTGAGCCCCACATGGGTATGCTATCTAATCTTGAGCCGATACTACTTTCGCTCCGTCAATTTACATCATAAAAATTACACAATGATGATAATAAATGGTACGAGTCTTAATTTTTAAAAAAGGAACATTTATTGAAATGAACAAAGGTAAAGTAGAACAACAACAACTAAAAAATATTTCACAAATATTAAAAACAGGTGATGTAGGACAAAAACAAGTATAAATATTTCTGCTCTCTGTAAATAATGCCGATGAGCAGCAGCCCACATTGGCTGATGTCGCTACACGTAAAAAACGCAAAAAAAACCGACGATAATATTGGCCGGCCGATGTATCGGTCTATTACTAGTCACGACACCTTTAAAACACGTCCAAGGAGAACAAGGACTACAGAGAAGCGCTAAGAATCATGGGATAAGTAGGATTTTAATGGAAACTACTACGCAGCGGTGTAGTATGTGAGTTCTGAGGAAAACGGACAGTCCGTGCTGAGTCCGTAATGCGTGGGGTCTACCTGAGTATTTATGAGCTAGCTTTGGCTTTGAGAGGGGCGGGGCTTAGCAGTTTGCATGCGTATGCATTAAAGTTTAAAGAACTCAAAGTTAGTATTAATAATAATCGGTGTGTGTCCAGCTTTATTCTCTGTAGATATCCAAAATTGTGGAAGTTTGTTTTATTTAACAAATAAAATGTAGCATTTAAAAAAGTATATATATACATACAGTATATGTTAATGTTATTATTGTATTATGCAGCGTCCAACCCGAGCCTGAGTTAAAATGATAGAAATTCAGCCCAAACAGACGTGGTCTATCAGGTAAAGGTTTACAGCTTTAGTCTCAGGTGGTCTGGGAAAAACCTGCTTTATGTTCCCACAACAAAAACCAAACATGGAGGTTTTATGTTCCTCATCTGTGGAAACGCTCAAGTACGCTCAAACTCTTAAAGACATTTTTATTCAACAATGCTTTTAATTAAACAGTCACACTATTTAATTTGATGTCATCCTGTTTTATTGATTGATATGTTTTACATGTTTTGATTTTTCCTCATTTTTAAATGCATTATTATTATTATTATTATAGTGTGTTACAATTACAGAGTAGTAAGAATTAGTGACAATATGTGTCAGCTCAGATATTTTTACACACTTTTTTTAACAAAAAAAACCCAGAATGATTATTTAAGCTTTTTGAGCTTTCTGCCTCTTCCCGCACTGTATTGTTTTTTTTAATTGTGTAAAATTGATTGAAATAATATTTTTTAATTGTGTTATGTATTTATTATTTTTTAATCAGTCATTTATTTATTATTTTTTAATCAGTCATTTATTTTATTTTATTTTTATTATCACTAGACGTTTCAGGCGACCCCAGCGATAAACCCAACTGTTTGACATAAGTCAATATATCTATATGTTTGGAATGTGAGTCACTGCCACTGGAGGAGGAGGGGCCACGAGCAGAGTAGGAGTGGTCTGTGAAAAGTCTATCCAATAGGGTGCAATTACCAGCTTTCCAGCCAATCAGTGAAAAGGAAGTAAGTTCAGTGAGGTTGTCTGAGGTTCATATGGGGACGGCGGTGGTGAAGGGTCTTTTCTGTTTAAATAATCTATACGACCTCGAGGGCCAGAAAAAAAAAAACTGTGGAGGAAAAGTAGAGCAAGGTCAGATTTAGTCCTTACTAAACGTTACTCAACGAGTTATATTTACCACAAAGGATCAGAGAATAACTGTTTTAATGTACATCTTCTGTTTTATGTAAACCACACAAAGTTAATTATTAAATATTTTGTTAGATAATAGCTAGATATTTTCATAATATTTTGTTAATATTTGAGTTAACTTATTCAGCCATTTATCTATCGAGGGAGATTTGTGTCTTCATTGTTTAATTAAAAAAAAAACAGGAAAAAAAATTATTTTTACATTAATCAAAAAAATATATTTTCAATCAAAGAAAAAAAATGTTAAAAAAATAAATAAATATTTGAGACCCAAATAATTGCTTTGAATAAATAGTAATTCAAATGCAATTATTTGGTTCAAAAATGTTTTTTTTTTTTCCTGTAATTGAAAATATTTATTTTTGATTGAATAATAAAGACACAAATCTACCTCCATATGTGTTGAGCTTTAATGAGTGCTATCACAGCTTGAGTTTTACGAGTCTTTTTCAGCAAAATATAAGTGATTTGTGTTTAAAAAAAAAAAGCTCTACAAATATAAACTTTGATTTCTTTGATTATTTGATTGAATAATCAATGTTCATTACTCTCTGCCTCTACAATCCACATGTACTGTATGTATGTTTGTATTGCATGTGTATGTACGTATATACAGTAAATGTTTAAATTTTATATTTCATTTCTGATTTTACTATTTATATTTTGTTCAATGTTTTCATTGATTGTCGTATATTTTGTCTATATATTTTTTTCCTCATATATCAAGGATTAATTATGCATTTTGTCTCCTGATTTTATCAGTATTTATTTGTTAGCCTTTATTTAAAATTGTATATGTTTAAATTTAAAGGGGTGGAACTTTTAATTTTCATTTGCTCCTTGCACCTTTAATGGTGTTTCTTCTTTAATGTGTACTAAATAAATACATGAAATTATATTAACACTTCCTTGAGTTAATCGTTAAAGTAATATTTGTTAAAACAAAAAGCAGTATATTTTTCTCAATGCTGTGATATTGTCAAAATAATAATAAACTTGAACAAATACATTTGGTAACTTAATCCCCTGGTTAACCCCCTTATTTTTAGGGGACTCATTCCATAATTTAACTTTATTTTTCTACTTTTTATGTGTGTTTTTGTTATTTAAATTGAACTTGACTCATAAGCGCTGATCCTGCCTGTTACTACCTCATGACGGACATATAGATAAACAAAAACAATAGAAACGATCACCTAATTAATCTTTTTTTAACACTTACAGGTTAATTATCCCATGCACTAGTTTCTAAAGGATTAGAGAGTGGCACGTTACTCCAGAACTCATCAGATGTGTAGCTACACTGACCTTTGTCATTGCTGAGCTTGTTTTTTAATGGATGGAAAAAAACAAAGTGTTGATTATAAATAACCCAGAGTCAGCAGTTTTCACTATTTCTAAGTTCAAGTTAAAAGCAAAAAGCGTTTAAGCTATTGCTCTGCTAATGCATATATTTATGAAACACAATCTGCTGCAGCTATTATGTGTCTTTGTGTTGCAGCACTTTAACAGTTTGGGATCATTGAGTTTTTTTTAAAAAAAAAGAGCAGTTTACACATAATAGTTGACTTTTCTCTGAGCCCTAAAGAGTAAAAGATGCAGCAAGTTCTATCTACTTATATATGTCTACACAAACAGTGGGATTTAAATACAGGATTAATAAGTGGATGATCTAAAGACTAATCAAATAAACAAGTAGCATGAATTGTAAAACTTCTAAACAGGCCAACAAAATAAAAAAATAAAAACATATTATTTACATGCATCACACAACTATAACAGTTGTACTGTTATCTACTGTGTCACAACTGCCACTAAGTTCTCATTGTTCATCTTAATAAACCAGATTCAGTTCATTCTTGGACATCAAATCCCACAAAAACAGCATTTAGATCAAATGTGACACTCTTAACGTTTAACATTACAGAAACAAATTGAATTATATAAATGTATTATCAATTTATTTATTATCTCTTTGTAAAAGTAAGGAAGTTCTGCATTCGTGTGTGGTCTTCCCGACGCAACAGCTTCCACAATAGCCCGAGTGCGTGCATCTATTATCTATTATTATTATCAATATTGCGGTGAAACGTTTTTAACAGCTTCCACATGGCCCCATGGTGTACATCCATTATTTTGGACTTATTAGGTGTTGGAAAATGTTCGTTTTTCGTGGTAATCTCTTTTCTCTTAAGTCTCACGCATTATTGGGTGTGAGACACACGCATTTCAACAACCTGTGACGGAGTATGTGCATGCGCACGGCTGATGCGTGCGTGAGAGAACCCACGGAGGAGATGGAGAGAGTCCCACGCAGCAACCAGGAGGACAAGTAGCATGCACACACGCACACAAACTTAACAATATTTATACAAATACACAAAAGTACACAAGTACACAAAACAACAACAGAAATGCACAAAAATATACAGAAAGGCTCCAAAAACACACAAAACGACTCCAAAAAACACACATTACAGATAAATACACCAAATAACAACTAAAATATGAAAATGAATTAAAAAACACAAAACTAAATATTTACACAAAAAATACACAAAACTAAATATTTACACAAAAAATACACAAAACTAAATATTTACACAAAAAATACACAAAATGACAACGGAAATAGACAAAACTGCACCAAAAAATATCCATAAATACACATAATGACTCCAGAATCACTACAATGGCAACAAAAAACAATAATTATACAAAAAAAGCACAAAAAGAGAACAGAAAGATACAAAAATACGCATAATGACTCCAAAAAGCATACATTACAGAAAAATACACCAAACAAAAAAAATATAAAAATGAGTAAAAAACCAAACACATATATCATGTTCATTAAACCAGGGAAATCACACACACTATTTTATTTTACACCCACAAATAAACCCCTTTAGAACACTACAGAGTATGTACACCTCTTTGTACATCCAACATCATAATTGACAACTCTACTTAAGCTCCTCCCATTATATGAAAACATACTTCCAACAAGCACTGTACTAGTTTTAATAATAATAGTAATAATACATTTATATATATTATATAAATATAATGTAACATTATATAATATAAAAAAATATTTAACAGAATAAAGTAAAATTGTAGCTCTAATTATATTTAATGTTTTGTTTTTTAACGTAGTTTTATCCCTCCCACAACGTGTGTCAAATATGCAAAATATGAAAGATAATACAATATTTGTTTTGTTTTTTGTTTGATTTGTATTCAAGACACTTTGATAAGAATTACCATATATATTGTTAATTGGACTTTTAATTTGAAAAAGGAAATGTGAAAAATAATAATAGATTTTGTTGTTGTAATTCATTTGATTCCTACACTGATAGAAATGACTGAATATTGCTAACATAGACTACAAAGACTCTTTTGTCTGTGCCTTGGGATTTTATTCAATTAAAAGATGAACCTTGGTTCAAAAAAAGGTTGAAAAACACTGATCGATATGAAAATGATGGTCGAACAATAAATATGGTGAACACTGACACAGTCACGTCTTTACAAGGCACGGGAACACAAAATAAGATCAGTGGTCAACAACAGAAAAAAAGGTGGGTTTCTTAGAAGCCTAAATAATTATTCATGATTATGTAACCTTAAGACAAGCTGATTAGAATAAATAGTCATCAAGTGAAGTGGAAGATGCACAGGAAGAGGTGCATTAGCAACCACAAAGAAACAAACGACAGAGCGGATAGAGGAGATTTAAAGCGTCAACAATGATGTAGCACAAATCAGAGACTGACAATACAACTCTTATACAACCAACCACTATCATTTCATTAGAAGTGTCGACAACAAAACAACAATATTTAATCACGTGTTTAGGTTTTTTACACATTATCTTAAATAAGAAAAACAATCTGTTCAGAATCAAACAGTTGAATATGAATTAATGATGAGAAATCAAACGCATTGAGAAGCGATGAAACATCTCCAGATCCAAAACAAACCAACATTGAGTATTAATGTGACAGCTGGTTATTATGGTGTTTGTCTTCTCATTAGAAGTCCATGCTTGTGGGAAGTTAAATATTAAGCAACAATCACATGATTCCAACTGAGCATGACTTGTAACAAAAAAAGCAACTTCACGATGCAGCAGAATGTGAAGATAAGTGTAGTAAAGAAGAATCTTCCAGTGACTGAAAAGGACGTGCAACCCAATATTAAAAGTCATTATTTCTTTATTACTTTGTGTGCTTATCTGATTACTTCTAATTAAGGCTGTTACCGTATGCGTATTTGTGCCGAATTTTATTTTATTTTTAAATCAGTTTTTACGAGCCGGACCATTTAAAATATATATTAGTTACCCGGTGGACATAATTAAAGCTGGGGTACTCAAATTATTTTCTTTAATTAAAAAAAAGATTTTTATTAGCATCATATAGTATATCGTAAAAGTAATCATTTCTGAAAAAATTGTGCATCTGCGTGCTGACTGTGCCTTATAATTAAGTATTTTAAACCCTGGAAAACCAAATGTTGGCGGTCACCCCCTCCAGCTCCAATCACAGGATTTAGAGAAAGGAGGGGTGAGCAGACCCACAAAGGAGCCTCCTCATTGTGTGTCACGATATATAGTGAAGCGTGTGCACGGTGCAAACTTGGACTAACTTTGAACGCACAAGTGTCTGTTTTCCTTCCAGACAGGTAATCTAAGGTTCCATTTTCCTACATTTGACATCCTTTAGTGTGGTGACGTGTTTTACCGATAGTGCACGTTCAGCTCTCGTGTGCGATTTCGTGCACTTCCAGAGAGGAGGAGACTGGGAGGGATTATCAGAGTGGGGGGCGGGATTTACAGTTCGAATTCAGCCACGCCCCACTGTCATGGTTCAAGATTCAAGTAGCGGAGCTTTAAGTGACGGACAGGTAGACGTGCCGTTGATTAGAGAAGAGCAGTTAGAGCCACATCAAACCACGCTCTATACTAACCACCCCCCCTACAAAATATGCCCTGTGGAGTCCCCTGAGCGAATACCAGGACATGAACCATTCCACTAACCTCAACCGCTTCTGCCTCCATTGCTCTGGTAAATTTGGAACTTTACAATACTCACCTTTCCTTTTTACTAACCCTAACCCTAACCTTAACCACTACCACCTCCACTTCCTGGCTAAATTCAAAGTTACATTGCAAAATTGCTTCACCGGCCACCGTCACACATGTGGGCATTTTTAATTCAATTCAATTCAACTTTCTTTATATAACGCAAAATACAACAAAGTCATCTCAAAGTGCTGAACAAAATATAAAGTCCATAGTAAAAAAGAAGAAAGAACCCAACAAGATCCACATGAACAAGCATTTAGCGACAGTGGGAAGAAAAAAACTCTACGGCTCAGCGCATTGAAAAATTGTTTGCGTGGGCGTGGTTTGTAGGGGGCGTGGTTTGTAGGGGGCGTGCTTGTACTGTACCTGTCGCTGCAGTTGGATATACTTGGTTGATTTCACCTCCAACTTGTGCAGCGCCTATTTCAGCCTGACGAACCTGAAAACCCCTGTTTGGAAACGCTTTGGTTTCAGTATAAAATGTGAAAAAAAATAAACAAGTGGACGAAACAAAAGCAGTGCAGCGACACTGCAGAACAGCGTTCCGTATGGACTCTGAAACACGTCTAAAGCGACACCACCAAAGTTTGAATGTTACTGGTACGTTGGACATAGTTTCTGACAACAGATCATCACTAAAAGCTTCAATGTGGATAAATTAATTTTCTTGGTGAAAAAATACAAAATTTTATGACGATAATGACTGAAATGAACAGGAGAACTGTTCTGTTACATGCTGCTCTTCAGACTCAGATCGTCTCCTTTTAGATGACAAAGCAGGTTTTGTTTACTGCACTTTATTTTATTTGAGTAAACATTGTTTCTAAGCAGACTTTTTAATTCAATTTTTATTCTTTTCTTTCACATATTTCTGAACATGTATGGATTTTTTCATTCAAACAATGCGGAAAAAGAGCAAAGTGCTGCAGTGTTACATTTGAATAAAGATATTTAATAAAATAAATTTTTTTAATTACTACCGAAAAAAAATCAAATTGTGACTTTTGTAGCGAGGCATGTGCCGAACTGTGAATTTGAAGAACCGTTACACCCCTACTTCTAATTTATTAAAAAGTGAAATGAAAATTTAGAAAATGTAAAATGTGTTGATATAACTCACATATTTAAGGCAATTACTTTAGTTGAATGAATTCCTCTGTGGTAGCTCACCCAGTCTAAATACTGCAAATGGTCTCACTGTCCAAATATTTATGGACTCAATGAAGTGTTTACATTGGAATGATTCCAACAACCTAAGAGCTACTCTTTTTAAAACGATGTAACTCATCACACATCAAAACAGTCGTGTACTCATTAATGAGACATACAACCAAGCCAACAGTTCTCATAATGCATCTGTCATTGAATGAATTCATGACTCATCAATTTAAACATGAGTCAGAGAGTTTCCTTTGATCTGTTGATGCACACGTAAAAGATGATTGATCAAAAACTTTAACTCTAATAGTTTTATAGTGAATAATCTAGTGTTATAGTGAATAATCTAGTGTTATAGTGAATAATCTAGTGTTATAGTGAATAATCTAGTGTTAGAGTGAATAATCTAGTGTTATAGTGAATAATCTAGTGTTATAGTGAATAATCTAGGGTTATAGTGAATAATCTAGTGTTATAGTGAATAATCTAGTGTTATAGTGAATAATCTAGTGTTATAGTAAATAATCTAGTGTTATAGTGAATAATCTAGTGTTATAGTGAATAATCTAGTGTTATAGTAAATAATCTAGTGTTATAGTGAATAATCTAGTGTTATAGTGAATAATCTAGTGTTATAGTGAATAATCTAGTGTTAGTGTGAATAATCTAGGGTTATAGTGAACAATCTAGTGTTAGTGTGAATAATCTAGTGTTATAGTGAATAATCTAGTGTTATAGTGAATAATCTAGTGTTATAGTGAATAATCTAGTGTTATAGTAAATAATCTAGTGTTAGTGTGAATAATCTAGTGTTATAGTGAATAATCTAGTGTTATAGTGAACAATCTAGTGTTAGTGTGAATAATCTAGTGTTATAGTGAACAATCTAGTGTTAGTGTGAATAATCTAGTGTTATAGTGAATAATCTAGTGTTATAGTGAATAATCTAGTGTTATAGTAAATAATCTAGTGTTATAGTGAATAATCTAGTGTTATAGTGAATAATCTAGTGTTATAGTGAATAATCTAGTGTTATAGTAAATAATCTAGTGTTATAGTGAATAATCTAGTGTTATAGTAAATAATCTAGTGTTATAGTGAATAATCTAGTGTTATAGTGAATAATCTAGTGTTAGTGTGAATAATCTAGGGTTATAGTGAACAATCTAGTGTTAGTGTGAATAATCTAGTGTTATAGTGAATAATCTAGTGTTATAGTGAATAATCTAGTGTTATAGTGAACAATCTAGTGTTAGTGTGAATAATCTAGTGTTATAGTGAATAATCTAGTGTTATAGTAAATAATCTAGTGTTATAGTGAATAATCTAGTGTTATAGTAAATAATCTAGTGTTATAGTGAATAATCTAGTGTTATAGTGAATAATCTAGTGTTATAGTAAATAATCTAGTGTTATAGTGAATAATCTAGTGTTATAGTGAATAATCTAGTGTTAGTGTGAATAATCTAGGGTTATAGTGAACAATCTAGTGTTAGTGTGAATAATCTAGTGTTAGAGTGAATAATCTAGTGTTATAGTGAATAATCTAGTGTTAGTGTGAATAATCTAGTGTTATAGTGAATAATCTAGTGTTAGTGTGAATAATCTAGGGTTAGAGTGAATAATCTAGTGTTATAGTAAATAATCTAGTGTTATAGTAAATAATCTAGTGTTATAGTAAATAATCTAGTGTTAGAGTGAATAATCTAGTGTTATAGTGAATAATCTAGTGTTATAGTGAATAATCTAGTGTTATAATCTAGACCAGGCACTTAGCAGCATTTTCCCTTCCCTTTTCTCCCTTTAGGTAATAATTATATCAACATTAAAACACCAGCTAGTCTCAGCTGACACACACACATAACTCCACCCGCTTTTCCTCTGTCGCTGCTTCAGTGATTTAAACTGTCTGGACACTAAACATGAGACATAATGTGTCAAATAAATCTCTAGTGGAGACTAAACTCCCTACGGTCGTGTCTCCCTAAAAACTAGCGCTGCACATCACATCACACTGGCCACGGTTACATGATGTTTTTTAGTTCAGAATTATCTATTAAAGTGTTCTGCTTTGTGTTTACATGGAAATAGTCATTCTTGAACGAGGTTTACATTAGGGGTGGGAACCTCTGGGTATCTCACAATACGATACAATACGATACACGATACAAAGCTCGCGATAACGATTATCTCACGATATGACGATACTGAGATTATCGATATATTGGTCAGAAATCAATCTACAATAATCTATGACATAACAAGAAAAAAAAAGATTAAGTGAAAAACTACAATTTTTATTTTATATCTCTGAAAGACAATACATTGAAAAAGTGTCCTATGAACAGTGACACTATTTTAGTGCAACATTTCTGTAAATAAGTGTCAACAAACCAATGTTAATGAATAATTATCTCCAATAGTGCTTTATGTAAACAACAAATAGAGTTTTTCTTACCAGTGACACATTATAGTGAAATATTACAGTAAACTATATATTGGTTCCTTCAACAAACAATGGCAACATTTCTGTGAAGACGTACCTGCACATTTTAGTGAAAAAGCAGAAAAAGTTTAAAAAAAATAAATTAAAAAAATCGATACTTAGTGGGAGCATATCAATAATCGATTGAGCGGAATAATATCGTGATATATCGCCGTATCGAGATATCGTCACATCCCTAGTTTACATGGGAAACAGCTTTATTTAGCTTTAGATAATTCCGCTTTAGGTCTGGGGGTAGGGAAGGTTCTGATTGGACAGGGGGAGAACGTGACGTATCACGTCTATCAGGAAAAACACACAACAAACCTTTTATTGTCGGCTGTAACACAGAACACCACTCAACTGTTTTCACCTTTATTTTGATTGTAGTTTTAAAGCAGCTCGACAATAACACTTTGGAGCGCGGAGTGGAAAAGAGACAGAAACTAATCACCAGTAAATAAATCCCAGTAAAACTCCAGAAAACCATCACCAGGAATAAATATCAGCTCCCTGGTAAAGATAGTAACTCTAACAACTGCTAAAATGATAAACTGGTGATATTACAGTCTGTGCAGCAGTACTCCGCTTCTGGGTCCTAGTGCCAGCCAACCAGTAAAGCCTGTTTCGTTTACCGTGTTTACCGAAGTCCGTGCGCGTTCGTGTGAAAGTCTGCATGTTTATGCCTCCGTCCATCCACTCTTTTCATTATATCCATGTCTTTTAAGGCTCTAATTAAATAGTCTAGGCTGGAGTCCGGGCCGCCGCCATCTTGGATTATGTCGTCACCAGCGCGTCATCGCCGCAAGTCGCACATGCGCAAAACAATACAAATTAACTTAAAGTCGCTTTAACCAAGTTAAGTGTTTACAAGAACAAGGAGTTATCTAATTCGGAATTAAAAACGGAATTAACCAGCCACCTAATTCAGAATTAACTTTAATTCGGAATTAAATTAGCATTAGGAATCATGTGTTTACAAGGTCAGGTTAAAGAGGAATTAATTTTTATTCCACTTTAAAGAGGAATTAAAGCTCCCATGTAAACGTGGCCACTGACTGATATTCACTACTAGGGATGTAAGGATTTATCCTGAATCAGCTAAAAATCAATGCAAATAAGAGTGGATTAAAATGAATAAAGTACAGTATGTGATTTATTACTCTTTTTAAACAATAGGGGGTGCTGGGACTGTTTTAGTGATGCATGTGTTGACGCCCCAATGAGTGGCAGCTGGTGTAAAGCTTTAATAAGGCCAAAAAAAGAGCCACAACCCAGATGGACCACAACAGAACACGGGCAGAACCCGTCTGACACCAGGCCATCTTACTGTATATCCTATTGGGAAACAGATGTTTCATAGCCGACATATGTTGAACATTTAGCTCACTTTCCTCACATTTAACTAATTGTTTTTCTTTTTTCATTTGAGACAAATTCATGTAAAACAGCATGTTCTATATCGTTGTTAAAAATGTGTAAACATGAAAAATAAATCTAAATGTAAATGTTAAATCTAAAAGTAAAAGTTAAATCTTAATGTTAAATCTAAATGGTAAATCGATCGCCAAGTGTAAAGCTAAATGTTTAGAGATTATACAGAGTGAGCTGCCTACTTTGCATAATTTCTAAACATTTAGCTTCACACTTTAGATTTAACATTTAGATTTACAACATTTAGATTGAACACATATTTACATTTAACGTTTAGATTTAACATTTAGATATCAATTTAACATTTAGATATACATTAGCATTGAGATTTACATTTAACATTTAGAATTAACATTTAGATATAAATGTAACATTTAGATATAAATGTAACATTTAGATATAAATGTAACATTTAGATTTACATTTACCATTTAGACATAAATTTAACATGTAAATATGAATTTAACATTTTAACCTACATTTAACATTTAGATTACAATTAAACATTTGCATTTAACATTTACACTTAGATAAATTTTTCATGTGTACACATTTTTAACAATGATGTAGAACATGCAGTTTTACATGAATTTATGTCTCAAATGAAAGAAAAAATTAGCTAAATGATATGAAAATATGAAAAAGTAATTTTTTTAAAAACAGTTCAAATTCATACAATTAAAAACTTGGTCACAAAATTCTTTCAAAGTTAGAATGAACGATTTGTGACTGTGGGGAAAAAAGTTAACAAGTGGAAACAAATGCAACACTTGCAGCTTTGCATCATTTCTCATCGGAAGGTATTTATTTAGAGATGAATAAAATGAAAAGCTGCATCATTGATCCTGGTTGTCTGTCCCAGCTGCCAGTGGTTCATAACAAATATGAAATAAATAAGCAGTTTCATAAGAGAAAGGGTGGCTAAAAACACAGCAATGCAGACTCTGCTGGTCCCTCTATTGTCTGGAGCCTTTAAAACCAAACACGGAGATTTAAAGACATGTTGGACAATGATGTGTTTAAAGCGGATATTATTATTATTATTATTAAAACAAGTGTGAACGTCTCACCTTTGGTGCTCGTGTCAGCTCAGTGTTGTTCCAAGTGGGAAAAAGCGTGTTTTATTGGACAGAAGTGGTAATAATGAGATAAAGGGATAAAGGATCATTCATCCTCTGGTGGAGGAGGGTCAGTATCCGCACGCGCTCTGCTCAAAAAAAAAAAAAAAAAAAAAAAAAAAAGATATTACGAATGTACCGGAAGTGCACGAGCGTCCAAACTGTGGCGGGTTTACCAGAATATACGAGCGACAACACAATGAAAACTGGCCCGTTTATTCATTTATTCAGATTTGAATTTTTTCACGTTTTTTCTTAATGTTTGGCCAACATAGCGTCCGTGGACAGGGGCGGGTCTAGGAAGTCTTGGTTGGGGGGCACTGCAGGGGCACAGACTGGGATTATGGAGGTACACTAAATTTCAAACAATAAAACCACCACTGAAAATTTATTATTATTACTCTTTAACCTAAATGATATAATTATTTGCAACATGGACATTTACCTTATATATTGAAGCAACAAAACATGTTGAACACCTAAAGAAAAATAAATAAAAATGCATGTGATATAATTCAATAAAATAGTTTATCATATCTGCGTGTGGATCAAATGCCAGCTCTGAAAGTTCCTACTTAGTATAAAGGTTTAAATCTCCATGCGATTAGAGTGAGGGAAGCATGACTATTTATTTTATTTGTGATATCAATGTGTAATTTGTGCAATTCATGGAGGCTCCTGACTGCTGGTCTATTTATATTCTAATTTCCAATTTTGTCACGCTATTTTTAAATGTTATTTACGTACCCCGTTTCACAATTTGCGTAAGTCTGTAGGTCCTACCATACCTGTCAAGTATCTCGTTTTGGCCGGGAAACTCCCGTATTTTACCCCTCTTTCCCGCCATCTTCCCGTATTATTATTTTCCCGTAAATATCCCGTATTTTAATGTAATAATAATTCAAAGATGCCTTACTAAACTGAACGGCGTCACTAGCCTCGCGAGAACTTCCACCTGAAATGGTCTGGCTTGGTGGCAGCTCTCGCGAAATTAGTAAGTCATTAGTGAATACCAGAGAAGCACATGAGTGAGCATGAGAAATTATAATAAAATATGTAATAAAATCAAAAGTTAATCTCTAATTTAAAGACAAGCAACGTGAAATTAACAGTAAATATGCAACGTGTTGACTTGTATATAAACTGTAAGTATATTAAATAAACAAACGTGCTTCATATACACATTTATGTTTTTATTTAGGCTGTTTTATAATTTAGGAATTAGGGCTGGACGATATATCGAGATTCAAGATGCATCGAGTTTTCTATTTTGACGATATAGAAATATATAATATTTCATATATCAATATATATATATAATAGCTTATTATGTATCAAAATACTGGTTTTAGGAGTCGCTGCTGTTACTTCTCAGAACAACATGTAAAGCTCAGTTAGATTCATTTCTGAGTTTGTTAATAAATGTCCATGTGTGGCGTTTTGTGGCAAATTTAACCCAAAATTGTTTTTCTGGTCAGACTTTATTTGATAAAATTATCTAGATTTATATCATAAATCACCATTTTGAGAATAAATATTGAGATATGAGTTTTGGTCCATATCACCAGCCCTAGTAGGAATGTTCACAGCATTTTAATGTTCATAAAGGTCGACCTACCAGATTATAATCACGTAATTGTATTTAGTAAGTGGTTGACATGTGGGTTTTTTAGATTTCTTGTACATCTATCTTAAAATATAAGGGATACTGGAGCTTGGTTGGGCGGGTGGGACGACTCGTAGTGGGCGCCAGAAAATTTCCATTATTTTCAAATCCAAAACTTGACAGATATGCTGTAGGTCCTCGTACCACACTTTGGGAACCTAAGCACTAGATTGAGTTCAAGATGATTAACTGCTAAAGTGACTATAATTAACCTGCTGTCAGTGGTTATTTATGAGCTTGGCCAACGAAGAGCAAATTGTCTCAAGGAGGATGAAATCTGAATTTAAAACATTATAACATGATTTTTCCATCTTCAATGGACAATTTTCATGTAAATGTTTGAATTAAAACGTTAAAGTAGTTTGAGTATTTCTCTCTCTTTTCTTTAATCCTGCCACCAACTTTTCAGCTATTGTGAACCCTTTCCAGTTCTCTGTGTTATGAAACTGCTCTGCTGGTACAAGTTACAGCAGTATTATTTCTACAATGTACATAGCGCCACATACTGGACACAAATGGTAGTCAAAAGCATCTATTTCAGTGTTTAACATGAACCTTTTTTTAATAAATGAAAAACACCACATTTACCTAGTACAGGAAGTAATCACATTACTGTTTTAATGATTTACAAATGAGGAACTCAGCTTTAACATGTTTACATAAAGATTTGGAGCTCTCTTTGTCCTGATTAAAAGATAGATATTAGATCTGAATACATAGAGAAGGTGGGGTGAGTTCTATTGTAAAGTTGTGCATGCTAAAATAAATAAACAGCAACTTTAGCAACATTTACCAACAAACCATTGAATTTTTTATGTTACTTTTGTCCAGATTTTGTTTGTGAAATTTGCGATATTTACTTTTATTGTAAAAATAAAATGTTAATCTTAAATCTACATGCTAAATGTTAAACCTAAATTTAAATGTTAAATCTAAATCTCACGGGTGAAACCAAATATTTAGCTAATGCGAAAATAAAATGTCATTGCCTCGATAGAGCGCTATCCGCAGTCTATTTAGAAAGAGGGATTGCGCTCCACATTTACGTTTAACATTTAGCATTTAGATTTAACATTTAGATTTAAATGCAACATTTAGCATTTAGATTTAAAATTAGGATTTTGATTTAATATTAAAAATGTAGATTTACATTTAGATTTAAAATTAGGATTTTGATTTAATATTAAAAATGTAGATTTACATTTAGATTTAAAATTAGGATTTTGATTTAATATTAAAAATGTAGATTTAGATTTGAAAATTACATT
Organism: Gouania willdenowi; assembly: GCF_900634775.1. NCBI lineage: Eukaryota > Metazoa > Chordata > Actinopteri > Blenniiformes > Gobiesocidae > Gouania > Gouania willdenowi. The sequence continues at coordinate 37,981,584 of NC_041050.1, read as the reverse complement.
TGATAATATTTATAGGACAAACACTGCTGTAAATCTAGTCAAAAGTAGCTGTAAAATCATTCCTTTCCTATCGCATCATCAATCTTTCTGATTTTTGTCTCTCTTCTCTTCAGTGGTTTCTCTTTTTCTTTCTTTCCAAACCTCTTGGTATAAGTTTTCCTAAGTGTGATCATCAATGTAGATTAAAATGAGGTGTTTCAAAGTTTGTGTGTGTGTTTAACATTAATATTGTGATTAAAGAAAGATGCTCAGGAAATTAGAACGAGCGTTCAACCTCGACTCCTCTCATTTATTCTCACTTTGTATTTTCATCCTATTGATTCCTTTCTCAGGTCATACATTTTATAGAAAGAATACACTTAACTAATATCTATTTAGCATAAAGTAATTCATCAGCTGTTAAAAGCAGTACATATTTGTCTATGTCTCTAAAAAACACATGTCAAACTCAAGGCCCGGGGGCCAAATCCGGCCCTTTGGTGCATCCAATTCAGCCCGCAGGAGAAAGTCTGAGTGTTTACAGTGGAGATCTAAACAAATTTTTGAGTGGCAATTTCTACCTTTTACATCTTTTTTTTTTTTTTTTTAAACAAATGATCTCTGATTTATTGATCTTTGAGGTCTACACTCTACACAAAACAAAAAAGGCAGTAAAAAAAGTCAGAGAAATCATGAGTCATTGAGTAAATTACCAACTAATCAAAAATAATACACAAATTCAATGAAACTCACAATATTAACAAGGCTCACAGTTTTCCCATGCTTATATCACATGAAAAACACATGAAAGATTTTTTTTAATCTCAAATTGTTAAAAATAACTCTCAATTTTTTCCAAAATCCTGCAATTCAAATTTTCCACAAAATGTCCTCAAATTGCATAAAAATGTACCCAAAAAATTCAAATAATTTCAAGGTGAAGATCCTGCAGGGACTAATATGTGTCACTTATTGCTTTGATATTATCAGGGCCGTACATATTTTATCATTTATTTATACGTGAAAGTGCAAACTAAAGCAGAAAAATGATTAAAATACTATTTTTCCTGCTTAAAACCTGCTCCGTATTTGGGCCCTGAACTAAAATGAGTTTGACACCCCCTGCTTATGATATGTTGTCTCACAGATAAAATGCCAGGGTTGCATTTTAGACAATTTGTTATAATGTTAACAGAAGAAAAGAGAGCTGCAAACCCTATTCATAGACGCTGAGACCTGCATTTGATCTATGACCTCATATCAGTGTCTCTAATGATCAATGACTGCATAATATCTACAAATACCAGTGAATGATCTATGTAAACATTCTTTAAAGAGAACAGTCATATGCAATGACCTCCTATGTACAGAAGATGGAGCCCCTCACTGTAGTAATGCTGCTACTTATCAGTGTAAAAAAAAGGAGTGCATACCTTTAAATGAAGAATCCAAACAGGGTTCTAGACTACAGTAGACTATGAAGATTCAGAACTATGGTAATTAACAGACTGTTTTTTTATTGTTAAAGGAAATGTCAGTGCACTAAGAAAGCTTTGGTAAAATATCCAAAATTCCCCAAAGGACTCATTTACATATGGGGTGCCGAATGTAAAAACTCACTTTTTCATTGCTGACGTATTTTGAACATTGAGCTAATTTTCCTCAAATTTAACTCGTTTTTCTTTTATATGTGACAGAATTTAATGTCGAACAGCATGTTTAATGTCATTGTTAAAAATGTGTACACCTAGAAAATAAATCTAAATGTAAATGTTAAATGTATATCTAAATGTATAAGTTACATTTATATCTAAATGTAATTGTTACATTTATATCTAAATGTAATTGTTACATTTATATCTAAATGTAAATGTTGCATTTATATCTAAATGTTAAATGTATAACTAAATCTAAATGTTAAATTTATAGCTAAATTTAAATATAAAATTTATAGCTAAATCTAAATGTTAAATGTGTAGCTAAATCTAAATGTTAAATGTATATATGAATCTAAATGTTCAATTTATATCTAAATGTAAATGTTCAATTTATATCTAAATATGAATGTTACATTTCTGTCTAAATCTAAAGGTTACATTCATATGTAAGCATTACCCTCCTACAGTTTTCCCAAATTCATAAAAAAAAATACAATCCTTAACATAATGTACATAACATATAAATATTTTTTAAATGCCATATAAGACAGTGACTGTACAAAGTTAATTAGTTCTACCTCAGGTGTGTAGTATAAACCCTCTGATTGTTGTGACGTATTTTGTTGGGTGGGGCTTAGCCTGGAGGCAAAACCACAATTGTCTTAGTTTTTCTGAGCATGAGTGTCCGCTGGAATCTTACAAAACTTTAATTTACATCCACTAACGTTATTCCTCCTATTCAGGCACCCAAACACACAAGACGACATTCTAAAGCTGTAACATTACGAGCCTCCACAGTCTTTAGCCAGTTTTAGCCTCCAGGTTATTAAGGGGTCTATACGTTTTCAGTGAAATGGTCCCAAACTTTAGAGACTTTAGGTTGGTTCTTCTTCTGTTGCGCAACTGTTCTTCACAATGTAAATGGGAAAGCGACACTGCACCCAGCAGTTCATAAATGGTACTGCAGCAGAAATGAAGCAGAAAATCATAATTTTACAACATTAAACGCCTGAGATCTGAAGTTAAATTTGACAGCAGTTTTAATTGTTGTTGTTTTAGTTTTAGTTTTGGTCATGTGATTAACATTTATATTAGTTGTCATCCTACACAGTCATCAGAATAATTTTTGGTTTAGCTAAAAGTGGCAGCTGAATATTTATTTATATCAGGGGTGTCAAACTAATTTTAGATCAGGGGCCAAATATGGAGCAGATTGATCTCACACAGATTTTAAGCGAGAAAACGAGTAATTTCAACATTATTGTGCCATAGTTTGCATTTCTACATATACATAAAATACTAAATATGTAAGAAACCGACAATATCAAGCAATAAGTGACAGAAATCAGTCCAAACAGGATCTTTATTTTGAGATTTTGTGACTAATTTATACTTAAATAAGAAAAACATTATAACAATAATTTGAGGAAAATTGAAGTATTTTGTAATAATTTTGAGGTTTTTTTCAACAGTTTAACACTGAAAATGACTGCAATCATGTGATATAAGCACCAAGAGTCTTAAATTTCATTTACACACTGATTCAGGTTTTCTCTGACAAAAGAACTGTCTGAGACTCACAAAGTGAAACCTATAATGACTTCATGAAAAGCCATAATTCCAACGTATATCCTGTTTTCCTTTTAAGATCTGCCAGCAGCAGAATGCTGACACGCTCCAAGCCTTTCCCAGCAATCACATTACTGTAATTACCTGTGCAATCATTCACAGAGTCACAGGATTGATGCGGCTCTTTGGTGAAGTACGAGTATAGTTTGAGAAAAACAAGGACAAAATTGACTGTCTAGTCTCTCTGACATGAGTTATGAAGCATCATAAACTTCCAGGAGAGATCATCAATTCAGAAGTGAAGTAACTATTACTAGAACTGAATATGGACAATGAGGTACTCAGTATTATTTAGAATTTGAAAGACTGCAAATACTCATGTTTTGTCTTAGTAATGTACCGGTACTCATATTGCACAAGATGAATAGCCTGAGGTTTTATAGATATCATCAATGCCCATATTTCTGTCACAGTGAATGAAAGCAGAAATAGTCAGAGATCAAGGAGAGACTATGAGTGCCTTTAAGTAGGCTTGATCATCCCCAGAGGTGTAAAGAGTACTGATATATATCAAGTAGAAGTACTGTTACGTGATTGACATTTTACACAAGTACAAGTAAGTCATTCATAAAATACTCAACAAGTAACTCTGGTACAGATAAAGCACTTTTGCAGAGTCAGGGTATTATACGAGTCATTTTCAGTGCTAAGATTGAAGGAAAATCCTCATTGGGTAGCTGACTGTGTCAGTCACATCGCTCCTCCCCTACACACACATATAGATGTGTGTAGGGGAGGAGCGATGTGACTGTGTCAGTCACATCGCTCCTCCCCTACACACACATATAGATGTGTTGCTGACTGCGTGATCACTCACTGACAGCTCTCTCTCTCTCTCTTTCCCTCAGTCACTCAGGTTTGCGGGTCTTTTCTGTTAACGTTATTTTTTTCATTTATTCAGTTTATTTCCGACATGGTTACATTCAATTTTTTTTTACATTTTTTTTTTGTACATGCCGAAAAAGGAGACGAGAGAAGCAGTTTGCTTATCTAGGTCCTGTCCCCTGTTTTGTACATCGAAAATGTACATGGGTTTACATGTCTCTCTGGTCAACTTTTATTTTTTAACGTTTAGGGTTTGTTCAGCTTCAGGTTGGTTTTTACTTTGGTTTATACTTATTAACTAGTTCTAGTTAAAGCTGACAGTTAAAAAAAAGAAGAAGAAGAAAAAAAAAATCTCTGACAAGCAGAGACGTTACGAAACATGGATTCTACCAAGCACCACCTACTTTCTTTTAGTTCACCGCTCATATAAAAATGAAGGTATTAGTGGTATAAATATTACAAATTAATAAAGCTTCACACACACACACACACGCACGCACGCACGCACACGCACACGCACACGCACACGCACACACACTCCTATGTGTCTGTTATCACCTCATATATTTTTATACTGCATTTTATTTGAACTACAAAGTTTCAATATTTAGGATAGAGTTATTTGATATTTATTTTGTGTGATGTGTTTTTGGAAAAAAAATATTTAAAAAAAAAATAAAAAAATATAAGTTTAATCCATTTTTTTTTTTTTTTTTTACCAATTTCTAAACATTTTAGCCGACCCCATTTAAACAAAACACTGTTGTACAGTTTGTGTTCATTTATGCTAAACAGTTTCTATTGGAATGCTATACAACAACTCAGCCTATTCAGGGATAATAATGTTGGCTTTTAATTGAGGAATGCATAGGTTCTCTCTCTCACATTCCAATAACATGTACAGTATGTTCAGTTAATTAAAGTCTCTAAATTACAGCATTTAGTGTGTGAATGGTTGTTCGTCTCTATGTCAATCGACCCAAATGTAAGCAGTGGAATGTGACCCTGAGTCATAAAAAATGAATAAACAGATGTTTCATGTCTTCTGAACTAAACTCTAAAAACAGCACTTCATGATATGGTTTGGGAACAAATGCAGGCTCGAGGTAGAAACCAGCAGCAGATGCATCAACACTTGGTATAGTATGACAGATTTATAATAGTTTCCATGCAACGTTGCTAAATAAATGCAATCTGTGCTGAACCTGAATTAGAGAAGCAGTGTACAGGCCTGCTAAAGTACAAACACAAACTTGTTTAGTTCAGGGGTGGTGGGTGGTGGGGGGAGCATGGAGCATCTCACGATTCTACGTACTGCAGCTTTAAAGTAGGTTTTAAAGCAAGTAATTTCTGACATTTTTACACTCAACTGTTACTGAGTAAATTGTTAATTTTGTTTTAAAAATGATTAAATGATATTGTGAAACTACAAATAATGAAATAACCAGACAACAATCAAATGCTTTACATCCTAACCAACCAATCAGAGTAAACGTGTAAATATATGGCGCCAAAACAGCATTGAATGGAGGTTATTTTACATTTGTTTTTAGTCGTGCCATTTCTGATCAACGCCCAGACACTTTATTTGGTTCATGTTGTGTTTTCTACCGATTATGTTGTTGCCCACATGGCACTGTTTTAGAGTTCATAAATGTAGCTTTACTTATCCTCTGTTACTGCCTTCAGTCTCATGGGAATAAAAGTGCTGATTGAGGCATTAATCATTCAATCAACCATTCACGGTGGACCAGTGAGTTTTCTTTGTCCCGGCCCATTGCTCAGAGTGAATTGGAGTGCTGGCATCTGGCTCATTTTAATCTCCTTAAGTATTTTTCTCCCACAGTGTCGTCAATCAGTTAATCTGTCAGTCTGTCAACGTGATCGATTTGGATGTTGCACGATTCCCGATCATTCAGGACCCTGTGCTGGAGCAGGAACCTCTACATTAGTAGCTGAGGAAGTGGTCACTGAGTTCAACAATTATTCAAACTCATCATATATGAGAGGAGGTGGCTGTGGGGCGCCGATTGTAAAGTTGACCATGCAAAAATAAACAGCAACAAAGCATATCTTAAAAACATATGTGATTTTTTTATGTTACTTTTGACGTGATTTACAGCAATATTTGTGAAATTTGTGATATTTTTGTTTTTCCTTAAAAAAAAAAGGCAATTTTAAATCTAGATCTTTAAATCTCAGATGTTAAATCTAAATCTTAGATGTTAAAATCTAAATCTAAATGTTAAATTTAAATAATAAATTTTAAATCTAAATGTTAAACCCATCCATCCAATTTCTGACCCGCTTGTTCTTGTTTTTCAGGGTCACAGGGGTCTGTCGGTGCCAAACTCCGGCTGACACTGGGCGTTATAAATGTTAAATCTAAACGTTAAATGTTAAATCTAAATGTCACAGGTGACAATAAATATTTAGCTAATATGCAAATTCACCTCAAGTACCAATTGACGCAAACGAGCGCTATCTGCGGTCCTTTCAGACAACGTGAATGCGCTAGCAATCACAAGATTTATCACTTATATTTAAATGTAACATTTAGATTTAACATTAAGATTTAGATTTAATATTCAACATTCAGATTTAGATTTAATATTTAACATTCAGATTTAGATGTAATACTTAATATTTAGATTTAGATTCAACATTCAGATTTAGATTTAATATTTAACATTCAGATTTAGATGTAATACTTAATATTTAGATTTAGATTTAACATTTAGATTAAACATTTACATTATGTTTTTTTATTATTGTTTAGTTTTGACATTTTTTTGTAACTGAGCTTCAATAATTAAGAACGTAATTGTAATTGACTTTCAGAGGAAAAACATCAACAATTTTAATTATAACAGAAAAAAATGCCAGTTAGTGAAGTCGTAATTGAGTTGTACACAAGAGCAACCGATTTTTTCCAATTCCGATTATTATTATTATTATTATTATTATTATTATGATTAATAATAATAACCTCTGAAATTTAAAAGAA